>NC_091133.1:64750705-65350705 GCF_040183065.1 Periplaneta americana | reverse complement strand
AGCTTTGGGATTACACTCTTCGATTCTTTAACCGAAGTTGGTATGTAGATTTTATGGCTGACTTTTCCTCGCTTTATTCTTCTTTATGGCTTTCATCTACGTTGGTGTTTCCAATTTTACTTTCAGTCTGTTTTCACATTTTTATAAATTCTCATTTCTTCAGTTTTCACCTCTCCTATTCGAGTTTCTACCACCTTCTCCATTTTCATTCTTTTCTCGTTTCTTTTGACGTGAAACTTCTAGCCTATGTTTTAGGTATAAAGATAAAAAAATTAACGTTTTAACATGACGTCACTCGCGGTACCACGGAAACAGATGTGCTAGTGGTTTTCCAAGCGGTCCGTCTCTATTTAATGTGCCTCAAAGTTTTCCATACATTAGCCGAGGAATCATGAGAATATTGGGTATATGGTTAGGTGTTCACATGAATATCAAATAGAAAACAGTACAATAAAATGTTAAAATATATTACGCATTTCATTTTGTTCCTTTAATTTCATTATTAATCCTTCACGAAATTATTGATATTTTCTAAATCTCCGTCAAATATTTGTTAGTCATTCTTCCTACATTTATTGTTCAGTTCTTCTTGTTCGTTCTTCTCTCCTATCGTTTCATATCATTTTCTCTACTCTTCTTTATTTTTTTCCTCTCCATCCTGTTATTTATTTCTTCCCTTCCTTATATTTGTTATTTATCTACATTTATTTATTACTCTTTTTCTGATTTTATTTGCTTCGCCAGTCTTTACTGAATTAACATAATTTCTTGAATTGAAAAAACCTTCATTTATTTAATTACATTTCTTCCGTTCTTTCCACATTTTCGCACTTCTCAGTTTTCTATTACTTGTCTTCTTTTCATTTCATTTTCATGGATCTTACATTAGCATTGAAGCTTTAAGATGTTGAAACTTCAAGATTTTAAAAGATTACCATTTTTGGCGAGATAATGTGAGGCCGAGAATTCACCATAGATTACCTGACATTTGCCTTACGATTGGAAAATCCTCGGAAAAACCAGGTCGTTTGCCCAGAATGTAACCCAAGCCCGAGCACAGCTACGGATCAGCAGGTTAATGAGTTTGTCGACTGAGTTGCGCTGGTAGGTCTAAAAATATACAGTACATAGCAAGCATAGAATTCAATTTACAATCCTGAACAATAATTATTCATCAGTTGAGCTACAAAATATAATACAGAATAAGAAAAAATTAATTCAATTTAAAAGCATAAGCAATTCAATCAATTGGGATATATAAAAATAGACAACACTTATCATGCAAATTACTTCAATTTACAAGCATAAATAGTACATCAGTTGAGCTATACAGATTACTATTCAGTTTACAGCATAGGCTATACAATTAATTAGTTAAACTATATAAAAATATAAGTACATGGTAAACAGATTAATTCAATTTACAAACATATTTGAGTTAAGCTACATAAAATTATAAATTGTAGAGTACATATCAAGTAGATGAATTAAATTTACAAGCATAAACAATTCCTCAGTTGTGTAGAAGTTATGGGTATGTAGAAATTTGGTTAATTCTGTTCGAAACCTTTTTTATGGTCTTTCAAAGCTTTAAGATAATTAGGCAGTGCACTGAAGACTGTATATATGAATACTGAACTCCTTGTTTATAAAGCTTAGACTAACAGAGAATAGATGAAGATCTTATTTATGTCTTGTGTTAAAATTATTAATGTTGTGATTAGTGTTAAATGTATCTTGGTTTTTTATATAAAATATCATTATGGAAAGAATGTACCCACACAATAAGGTCAAGGTTTTCTAAATTTTGGAAACTTTTCTTACATATTTTCCTTTTATGCACACCAACCATTATTCTTATAGCTTTCTTTTATAAAACAAAAAATTATATAGCTTCAGACGAGATTCCCCAAAATATTAATCCATATTTCATTACATAATGAAAATATGCAACGTATCACATTTTAAGTTTGTTTATTTCATCATTAGAAGATAAGGATCTTAATTCATAACAGACAGAGCTCAATTTATGAGTAATATATTCTATGTGTGCCTTCCAGTCAAAGTGATTATCCAACTCTAAACCAAAAAACATTGTGCTTATTGATTCTTTGCGAAGAGTTTCATTGAATATTTTGTCTCTTTTACTCTTGTTACTCAGTTTACCATTTTCAATACATTTCTTCATCTCCTTTTATAGATTTCTTTATATCTTGTAATCATTCATTAATTATATTTATATTACTTCATTCTTTATTTCACTTGTCCTTAAAAAGCAGATTTTCGTATTTGTTTTCTATCTTTCCGTTCCTCGCTTTACTCAATATTTTTCCTTCTTACTGTAATCGCTTTCTATTTACATTTTCCTTTTCTTTTTTAGTTTTTTCTTTCCTTCATATTTTCCCTGTTTTTATCTTTATTTGTTTATTTTTTCTATTCTCTTGCTTCCCTTTTGTTTTCTTCCTTTTCCTATTTGTCATTTTTTATTGTCTTTATCAATTTTGTCAATTACTTTTTGTTTTGTATCTCTCATTTTTGCTTTACTTTTCACCTTTAAAAACATACTTTGTTATTCCGTTATTTATTTTTTACTTTTTATTTATTTTATTGCTTTAATTTACATATCAAAGAAAGAATGCAACTAATATAATTACATTTAAACTAGTGTTATTATAAGCCAGTAATAAGACATCGACCTTTAACGCAATGAGTTGAACAATGTATTATAAATTATTAAAAAAAAATAAACTTTTTTTTTTGTTCATTATTTTCTATTGATGTAGCAAGTTATAGCAGGATAGGTACATTTTGCAGTTCTGAGTTATTTTCTACTCGTATTTACAGATGATTTATTTCCTAAAATTGGTGCACAGTAGTCCCTAATAATTCTCATTATTCCCATCAACATATTGTAATAGAGCATATGAAATAACAGTACCAATAATTGTGAATTTTTTCGTCTCTTTTAATATAAATGTTACATATTTCAATGGTTAATTATAGTCTCTTTTGTTAGCTGACAGATTTAATTAATGATGTATCATTTACAGTCGGTCCGTCGTCAAATTTTAAAAAAAGCTTAACGGAGGTACATTTCATTATGTTGGTATGGATTTGGACAACATATCGCAGGCACTAAGTTCTGTAATCTGACGAACGCGTTCGTTCAATAATAATAATAATATATTAATTATTATTATCATTATTATAAATATAATAATAATAAAAGTAATAGTAATAATGATGACAATGTTATGAACTCACTGCCACGCACATCCAGTTCATTCTTTGTATACAGAGTTCCAGGACAGTCTCATTAGACTAATCCATCTTTTGAAGATAGAATTAAATGCTGTTGTCTTCTAGATCTGTAATTCAAAATTTGGTTTGTTTTCCTGGACAGCGAAATTTCTCGCAGTGATATGCGTTTCCATCTCTTGTCTTGTATTTCCTTCGGAAATTGTCTTTTTTTTTTGTTGTTAATTAATGCACCTTGAAGCTTCCTTTATTATTGTTTTTCAACTCGTACCAAACTTTATTTTTATGCTTTCAATTATTATTATTATTATTATTATTATTATTATTATTATTATTATTATTATTAAAGGAATAAAATAAATTTTCAGCATACCAGGCAAGGAGAATAATAGTTCATTAAATACATTGGTCAGCCAGATTTTTCACTGCTAAATGATGAAAGAATTATTAGGATATGAAACTAGCTAAGTATTGTCAAAAGCATGTCGGATATAATTCAAAATTAAAGAATACCTAGTAAATATGTTTCCATAGTACCTATAATTTTTTTTCAAATAAACTGCTAAATATCGTTATGAATGAGGCAGAAAGCGGTTGTGAATTATTTAGAAGAAATGTAGACTAGACGTTTTCCATTGTTAGTGATATATATACAGAGTGTTTCAAAAATACGGGGCATAATTTCAGGTATGTATTTCCCACATGTAGACAATCAAAATAGTTCATTACAACATGTGTCCGGAAATGCTTTATTTCCGAGTTATGGCTTTCACAGCATTGAAATTCACCGGAACGTTTTTCTTTCCGCAGGCCGTTGCCGTCAAAGGAGACATTAAGAGGGCACTCTGACAGTTCATTCCGAGGCGAAGGTTGCATTCAGTGTTGTGTAGGCGTTAGACTGTGCGACATGTATTCAAATCAAGAGCTGGCAGATATACACTTCATATACGGTAAGGCGGACGGCAATGCTGCGCTGGCTCGTCGTTCGTACCAGGAGAGGTACCCACAGTGACAATGTCCAGATCGGAAGACATTTGTACGTCTCCATTACCGTCTGTGCGAGTATGGAAAATTTAACTCTCCTGGTTTGGGAAGGGGACGACCAAGATCTACAACTCCAGAAGTACAGGAGGAGATTCTGGAGGCTGTGAACATGACTCCTTCTATCAGCACACGAAGGGTAGCGTTGCAAGTCAATGTTCCTCATACGACTGTCTGGAGACTGTTGAAAGAGTATCAATTGTATCCTTATCATTTGCAACGTGTACAGGCCCTGTCACCAGCAGATTACCCTGCACGAGTTAGGTTCTGTCAGTGGTTCTTGCAACAGTGTGGTGTAAATCCGAACTTTCCTGCCTTAGTATTATTTACAGATGAAGCACAGTTCACACGAGATGGCATAACAAATTTCCACAATCAGCATGTATGGGCGTATGAAAACCCACGTGCAACTGTTACATCTCATCACCAGGTGCGGTTCTCCCTCAACATGTGGGCCGGTATCATTGGTGATCGATTAGTTGGACCCCATGTACTTGTAAACAGACTTACGGGGCAGGCTTACACAAACTTCCTGGAAAACACCATACCTCATGTTTTAGAAGACACTCCACTGATCAATTGTCAACACATTCACTTCTTGCATGATGGCGCTCCTGCACACTTCAGTCGTACGGCTCGCCGGTACTTGGATCGAAGGTTTCCTGATCGATCGATGGATAGGTAGAGGTGGCCCAATTGCTTGGCCTCCACGCTCACCTGATCTGAACTCTCTCGATTTCTACTTGTGGGGCCATTTAAAATCATTGGTTTGTTCGTCTCCGATGCCTGATTTGGAATCCCTTCGGAATCGAATTGTGGCATGTTCTGAGGGCATAAGCAATACTCCTATACTCCTGGAGTTTGAGATCGTGTTCGCAGGTCAATGAGACATCGATGTGCGGTCTGTATTCAAGCAGGAGGTGGACATTTTGAACATCTTCTGTAATGACAACGACCTGCGGAAAGTAAAACGTTCCGGTGAATTTCAATGTTGTGAAGGCCATAACTCGGAAATGAAGCATTTCCGGACACATGTTGTAATGAACTATTTTGATTGTCTACATGTGGGAAATACATACCTGAAATTATGCTCCGTATTTTTTAAACACCCTGTATATATATATATATATATATATATGTATATATAAATTCAAATAAAGTGGATTTAGCTGTTCGTAACCACACCGACAGGTAGGATACCTATTGCACCTGACTTTCTCGTGACACCTAAAGAGGTATGTAGAGCCAACATTCCAACTTCATTAATTTCTGTAGGGATGGCAGTTCGGACACTGAACCTATGCAATTAAAACACTTGCAATACCAACGGGGGTACTTTCTGCCCACCTTCTCCAAAATTTATATTTTAAATATGTAATTGATATGTTAAAAATATGAAAATAATATTTATTGTCAGTTATGAACCCTTTTGTCTTATTGTGTTAATTTTTATTCGTTTTCACTCATTGTTTTACTAAAATACGAAAATATGTCAAAGTGGACAAAAAATATTCTCTCCTTGTTGAAGTAATTGTTCGAAAATATATAATGACATTTCAATGTTCCTCTTTTTTGTAGCACATACTATTTTCTGAATAAAAATGTTAAAATTAAACATTTTTGTAGTAAAACTGTGGTCTGTTCAATATGTGAGGACAGGTGAGAAGAAAGTGATGCATGACATTTTCCAGATCGTTATGTTGAAGTGTAATTGTTCGAAAATATACACTGACATTTCAATTTTTCTATTTTATTATAGTACATACGTCAGCCGAGTTAACTCAGTAGTAGCCCGTCTGTCTCCAGACTAGCAGGCCCGAGTTCGATTCCCGGCGGAGTCAGAAATTTTCACTTAAAATTTCTTCTTCAGGATTAGGTGATGTCGTTGCACAACTTCTAATCACTAAGTTGTGCACCAATATGCTCGGCTTAAATCCTAAATTTCTCCGCAGTGCATATGAAGAGAAGGCATGTCACTGTTGTTAGTGATCCGTCCGTCGGGTGGGGACGTTAAGTCTGCTGGCCCCCTTGGTGCTATTCTACAGGAGTAGGCTACTATCCCTTCTCACTTCCTCACCTTCATCATTATCCTCACCCATTCCCTACACTACACTTACACGAACATTTACACATACACTCACTCTGTTACACGAAATATTTCTTTACAGATATTCATCATGCATAACGTGGCCCGCCGAAGTGGTGTGCAACTTGAAAATGGGTCACAGTCGTGCCATCTATCCGCAGTATGCGGAACCCGAATCACGCAGGAGAAGTGGGTAGGCATTAGGCACACACACATTATAGTATATACTATTTGCTGATTACAGGTGTTGAAAAATAGTTCAAAATTAAACATTTGTTTAGTGGTTACAAAATAACCCCCCCCTGTTGGTACTACGTGATTTTGGATCTGTCTTGTGCTTGTTTCATGTAGTATTATTTTGTGATGAACATTATAATGATAATGAGTATGATAATGAATATAAGAAATAAGTTGGCTTTATAAATATAGCAAATCCTAGTTTCGATATAACTAAAAGAAAGATTTCCTAACGTTGGAATGTAATGTTGCCGCTAAATTCCGATGCGATAGAAAAAAAAATGAAGGTCTAGTCGTCAGAAGATCTTGGCTATAGACATTAAACTAGCGTGAGCGATTTCTTTTATTGATGGACTGAGTGTGGTATCAGAAGTAGTATAATATTAAGTCTGCAGACTTGAACGAGGTAGACGACATCTAGTAACCAGATCGCTTCCAGAATGAAAGAAATCTTTTCTTTCTTTCATTTTCCTGAAAGCATCCTACTTATATCACATCATCTTGTGAGACGTCGAAAATAAAAGTAGGAATCAACAGCTGTTTAATAAAGGATGCATGCAACTTCCTGATCAGGGTTGTTCCGGGAGGAGGGGTGGAGGAGGAGGGTCACTCTCAACCCCAATTCCCCCAGTAGCACGGCCGGAGGGAGAAGCGTTATATGATAGGGAAGATAGTCACCATAAAACGTCTCAGAAAGCATGGAAACTCCATTACCGAAACTCTGCTATTCTCGTAAATCTCAGCAGGAATAGCAGTCAGGACCTTGCATCGTTTCTTTTTTCCCTCTGGTCCATACGACCCCTCTCTCCTTTTCATCCCTTTTCTTCGCCCAACTGCTCTGCAACCCCTATTCTCATCCCCTCCTCCGCGAAGTACTATTACAGCCGCACATATTATTATAAAAAAGTACATATTTCCCACAGCCATTTCACTTTTCAGCAGCTAGAACTCCTATTTTCTAAATGTGCGGTTTTATATTTTGGCAAATCTGACACAAAACTCGTAAGTACGTTGACTGAAAGAGGTTGCACACAATTGAAAATAACAGCGGGCATAACTTTTGTCAGCGGAGAACACTGATGGCTGTGCCACAGCTATGTCAGTCAACTGACAGCTTTTCAACAAAGGCCATTATTCGACCCCCAGTCACACTTTGAGAGATTTTTGGTGACAAATAGCTCTGCAAAGATTTTTCGAAGTAACGTAATTTATAGCTCTGTTACCATACCCGGCAGTACATTGCTGGTTCAAAGAATTCTAAAAACATTTGGATGGTTAATGTTTATAAACAGAGTAGACCTATATGAGTTATCTTTGTAGAGGCCATCCACATATTCAGTATTATGTGGTTTATTGGTCAGCATTCCATTCGTTACATCCGAGGTTCTCGGAATCAAACACGATCAATTGTTATGTACTTTAAAAGACTATAAAATTCTCAGCATTACTTCTTCCGGAAGTGAAGTAGAGTCGTAGATCTCATGTAGTACTTTTATCGTATGTAAAATAAACCTGCCTCTTATAGAGAGCCCTAGGAAACTTTGTCGTCCGTTTCTCACCAACGTTTAATTGGGATGATGAATAATTTCCACAGTGAAAATGCTATGTTGCTGCTACTTCTACTATTACTACTTTAAATATTACTTCAAACAACATCATTATGTAAAATGCAATTTCATAATTTTTTTAAATTTTTACTACAGAATTACATGCAAAATGCATGCAGTCCTTTAAATAAGATACGTTTTGGCCTTGGCGAGCCCCTGAGTACCTCCCAATCAGGTTCTTTCAGCATTTTCGTTTTCTTGGCTTCACAACCCAGGGTGTGTTTCAGTCATATCAACAATAATTATCTTTCACTCCTATCTAACTCCGTCTAACCCTTTCCATCCACTAATTCTCATCACTCTCAGAGCATCCTCTTTGTTATCCACCCATTTCTGTTTTGGTCTTACCCTCGACATTTGTCCTGTAGGTCTTCAATCAAATTATTTTCTGAGTGACCTGTCACTGTCCATGCGCTAGATATGATCTAGCCAGTCCATTCCCCTCCTGATACACAGAATGATTAAGGAGGATTAGTAAATATGTTTGAGGGTGGTACTATGGACTGTTCTAAGTAAAATTGTTCGTACAGACTAAACATGTGTCCATTTTTAATATTACGCGTAACAAGCCTTACAAATTATGTGTAGGTACGGCAAATGACTACGTACTAATGTCGACTACGTACAAAGAAATAGTACATATCTCTCTTCTGAGATCTTCTGAGGACAGCACTGTTCATAACATGTATAAGACAAATAGTTGTTTGTAGTTCCTTCCCCACAATGATGGACTTATTCTTCCAACATGACAGGTCTCCTGTACATTTTAGCCGTCAAGTGACACATAATCAAAATCTCACATTCTCCATACGATGGATCGATCAAGTGTTTTGGCCACCAAGGTCTCCAGACATTATTCCTGTTAGTTGTTGTTTGGAAGGTTGGATTAAAGTCGAATTGTACGAAAACAAATTAAACACAAGCGACGAATTAATTGCTGGCATTTTGAATAGTCATGGAAGAATGACAAGAAGAGTCAGACGATCAACACTTGTTGTCAACAGAGCGGAAACGTAAAATTGAACTGTTGAAATATACTTATGCCATGTAATTAATCAATAGATGTAGTTAGTAAGTAATTTAACCTTTCCATCTTGCCACTTGTAGCGTAAGTTATGCGGAGAATTGAAATAGCCGTATCTTCACAACCGTTGAGAATTATGCACATGTTTACAGGAACTAGTTTATCCTCTTAAATATTTACTACTCGTCCTGAATCACCCTGCATATCATACAATATCAGCTGCTTGAGCGAGTTCAAGCTCGTGGTTAATTTTTGTTCTCCAACCACCTTGGTCTAGGGTGGATTAAAAGATTTTATGCAGTATCTTTCTTTCAAAGATTTTTAAGAAACTACTTGTCCCTAGCTGACATAGTCCGTGTTTCGCATCCAAACGTGACAGTTTGTTTTATAATGACCTTGTAGATCTTCATTTTTGCTCCTCTTTTCAGCAGTTTCAATGTTACAAATTTACTATAGCTGTAGAGACATCTGTTTTATTTAATAAATGTTATATTAGTAACACAACTAGCACTATTAATTGTTATATTTATTTGTGACTGTTGATAAAAAAAAACTGCTCAACATATTCAAAGTTGTAGTTCCCAACTCAGAGGTTCTATGCACTCTTGATAGATTTAGTTACTTCGTGCACTTAACTTAACCTTAGTTTAATTAGTTTTGAGACTTCTCTGTGATGCTTCACTATCAAGATGAAATTAATAGATTCTCCGAAAGGATTCTTCTGCTTCTGCTTATAATGGCGACGTCAACTGCACATGCACAAATCTGAACCTTGTATCTATGGTATCCTGAGATGTACAGTTTTCTCATAGCTACTTATGCTGCAATTTCTAGTTAAATGCCATTCGACGCTGTATTAACGTATATCTGCAATGAATGCGTGTTAATGTGGTAGCATTCCTGAGTAGATATCACTGGCGCTGAGTAGAAGTATTATTTCTTATGAATTAATTTATAAGGAACATTCTGAACATATTAGTCAAAATCACATTTAAAAAAAAGCGTCTGTAGATTAGGCCTATATTTTACAGGCCGATCTTATTCAAAATTCAACTGACTGTTAATACTATTTCGACAGTTCTTGTGTTAATATAAACATGTTCGTAGTCCAAGGATGTACAAAAATCGCAATATAAATTCTCCCTTTAGCATAAGTGCTTCGCTTCTTTTGCAAAGTCTCCAGCTGCCTTATCAAGCAAACAAAACAACCTAACGAAGTATTCAAATAATTTTGTGAATACAGCAGTAGCGGCCAGTGACAGAAATCTTCAGTGAGACCCTATGTAACTAGTTTACGTAGGTCTATTTCCTATAGAATGTTTATTCTTTACGGTAATAATACTAATGATAATAATAATAATAATAATAATAATAATAATAATAATAATAAGTAATTAAATGTCACTCACCAAATAAGTCGCTATTTATACAAGAGTTGACTCTGCGTTCCTTCGCATACCACATACCTATCGCACTTGCAGTAACCTCATAGCAAAATATAAAAATGCGTTCTCAAGAATCATTAAATCGATAGACTTCGAAAAATTGCAGTAATACCGCGAGTCAGATGAGATGCAAATGTATCATATATATATTTTTTTTTAAGTCTGCAGAATTAGCATTTCAATATAAAAGAAAATCTCAACATCACACCTGTATATAAGCATTATACAGTGTATATATATATATATATATATATATATATATATATATATAATGATAACTGATTTAAATATGTTCTAGTTTTACTTTTTTTGGATTAGACATATACATATAAGTAACAATATAATCCATAAATTAGAGAAGGATTACAAAAACACTACCAACATTAAATAAATCAATTACCTCCAACTTCGAAAGTGAATAAACTTTAACCACCTCTGCTAAGTTAGAACATACAGCTAAAAGAAAACTAAAACATGTAATGTTACTTTTGTAATGGGGCATGTTGCGGCAAGGAAAAAAAATACCTATTTATGTTGCCTGTGCCAGGATGCATTGAAAGCCTGCGTTTTAAATTTATCTTTATGAAAAATTGTCAGTCCTTCTTTAAATATAATTTTTTCTCGAAAAAGTTACTCTTAACAATTAATTAATTATATCATCACTATTGCTTGCATCTGTTTCAGTTTCCATTTTCCCAGAATATACTGGACCGCACTCACTACTGTACTAGTTGTGAAGTACAGTAGTACAACACCTTCGCGCAAGTCGTAAACTGAGACACAAGAAAAGAGACCAAGAGAACAGTGTGGGCTCGTGACTGCTAGACAGTGAGAATTTTTATGTGATTTGCATCTTATTTAGGAAGATAAGCCAACACACCTTCTCCAACTTCCTCATCCGCATCCTTTCCCACTCTTCAGACGACCATTGACGAGGGCACCAATCTATGGAACAAAGAGAATGGTGAGTGGGTGGACACCGGCCAGGCCAGAAGAATTGGGACTCAAGTGCAACCTCAAAACCCGCGAAAACATACGAAATGTAGAAGTCAGACCCGGCCAGAACATTTCTGGCCTCAGGAACAAATTTTACTGCAAGACAGATCTATATATATTACAAAGTTTTCAAATACTTCTACAACGCTATACTCGTATGCTTCATTCATATACATGTCGACCTGGTTGGCGAGTTGGTATAGCGCTGGCCTTCTGTGCCCGAGGTTGCGGGTTCGATCCCGGGCCTGGTCGATGGCATTTAAGTGTGCTTAAATGCGACAGGCTCATGCCAGTAGATTTACTGGCATGTAAAAGAATTCCTGCGGGACAAAATTCCGGCACATCCGGCGACGCTGATATAACCTCTGTAGTTGCGAGCGTCGTTAAATAAAACATAACATTTTTCATATACATAATATGTTACATATATAAAAAAAAACACAAAATTTGAGTTCATTTAACCCAGTTAGTGAGTCCCGGCCTCACTTGCCTCAGCCGATTGGCCGCCACTAGAATACAGTAAGACCTCGTTAATCCGGACTAATTGGAGTTGAGTTGACCGGTTTAATGGAAGTCCGGATTAACACAAATAATCTAAAAGAACAGTAGAAAGTACATTAAAATGTCCGTTTATAGCAACAAACCACGTTTCTTATGGCGTATTTAAAGGTTACATACGGTATACACATAATTATGATGATGTACCCGACGGACCTGACTCTGCATCACTCGAAACTCTTGCTGCGGCAGTTGGTTTGAAGTACATGTTTATATTCTTTTGGTACAGTTTTTAGAAATGTATTTCTTTCCTTTTTTTACTCTGTCCGGATTAAGCGAATTTCGGCTTATCGGGGTCCGGATAAATGAGGTTTTACTGTATATTAATTTTTAACTAAGTTCTTAACTGCTCCAAGCACAAGTAATAGCGATAGTGCTATTGATATATCGAAAATAACTGAAGATACAGCGTACTGATAGAACACTGACGATGGTAACTTTAGAGAAATCCACGATACATTTCTAGCAGTTGCACTATCATATACAGGCTGTAATGGGTATAAATGCCGTCCTTTTCACAGTGTCGGGACGGTCTACAGGATCAAAAAATGTCCATACAACATAGGGTCAAACCTTGGTAATTTTCACAGAAAAAAATATTAATTTTCTTATTTTATTTGCGTTATACTGCTTATATCGTCAATAAAATTACGAAAACAATTACATCAGTAGGTACTGCGTGTTTAGTTCAAAGTGTGTCATGGCTCGCTGTATGCCGTCATGTGGCTAGTCGTTGAGCCTAGAGAAATCAATCTTCCTACACTTCCACAGAGGCGTATTACTTATGTGCCAGAGAAGTTGCCTAGCAAGTACGGCGTTCATTCTGAAGAGTGCTTACCGATACGTACGGTAACACCTGTAGTGGAAGGAATGTGAACGTTTTGGAAACACGTACTGAGGTGAGTTTTTTTCTTACTGTCGGGATATGTGGAGAGGGTTAAGACGATTACTTACGTATTTGTTGACATTAACTTCGACGGTCAATATCGACACGGAGCATTTGATTTGTATTGTGGAATGTTGCCGTATGCAACCGATGATAACAAATATCCTCGTACTACTTGCCCGCGCAAAACACAGTTCGAAAGAGGTTATGGTAGCACACAGACTTTACAGACCGCCATCTGTTGCTACGAAGTTCAAGTTATACCGTACACGTTCTCAAGTCCAGATTGAACGCCTTGATTAATAGGCAACTTCTCTGACATAAAAGCTGAAACTCGCTTCAAATCGCTCACTCACAACAGTGACGTCATGACACACTTTTAAATGAACATCCAATAAATCTAGGAAAGAGTTAATATTAGTATAAATAAATATTTGTGTGTTATATTACGTTTCCGTTAAATCAAATAAAAGTGCATGCTTATATTTGTTAATATTCTGGTGTGAGAGACTTAGCAGTGTGTTCAGCAGGCAATACTCTGCATAGACGTAAGTATGAGTCAGCTGAATTCAAGCTCCCTGTCCATAGGTATACTGCCGAGTGGATGACAGTTCAGTACAGGACATTCAATAAACAACTTACAAAGTCATTTACAGTTTAGGAATATCATAATATTAATTTATGGAGAAAGTAGTCGTAATTCAAGTGAGACAAGAAGGATGTACCGTCAACGTTTTCCTCAAAAAAGGTTACCTAATCGGCGAACTTTTGTAGCATTTTCTCAACGATTTTTAGAAACTAGGAGTCTCTTACTCCGTTTCGAAAATCACACAAGCAAAAATTTGTTTAAAAATGATACTGTTCTACGGAAGCGGGAGAGATTAAAATTTTGAATTAGAAAAAGTTCGTGTGATTTTGTGCAGAGAATCATTATTGTTTATTTTTGAGACATACAATAAAAATGGAGCAATATTGTTGCATAAAACGTAAATTTACCATAATGTTCTATTAATGAGATTGAAAGTATTTATTTGCTGCTCGTTTTATGTAAACAACAGTATTATCATGGTCCGCTTCTGCATTAGAACAGAGCATCTGTACCGGTATGTCTGTACCCGCTTGAACTGTCTGTGTACTGATGAACCCACTCCTCCCTATCCAGCAACGTTGCAAAACCTTTAATATTGTAAACTTCAATAATTAGTTAAATATTTCAATTAGAAAAAAATTGTACGGACATGTTTTCTTCCTTATGACATGAATTATCATCAGTTAAAATAATGGCACTTATCCCTTTACACCCTGCATGTAGATCATCAATTTAACTTACACATGAACGCTTAGATGATATTTAGGAAATTGCCCTCATTGTGGATTTAAGCAATACAATGCTAACTATATATTGCTAGATTCCTTACCCAAACGAAACCGCACTGGAATATTGCGATATATGTATGTGTAGGCTATATGATGCGAAGGTGAATATCAAGACCTCGACTTGTATTTGATGAAAATTTGGTTCTCGGTGGGGTACAAAAGAGGTAACTGAATAGAGGTAACGGAGGATGTAATTCTCATTATTCAAGAGCCAGACAGAAGGGAGAGAGAAAGCGAGAGAGTACTGGCTGCTGTAGTTGAAATTTCCCAGTGTATACACACAACAGTTCATTCCCTCGGGACCTCTCCCTTCCCGTAAACTAGAGACACACACACACTCACACACACATGTACATCGCTGTTCAAAGAATCTTCCCGGTCTCGCGGCAAGTGCAAAGTGTTAAGGTTCGCTCCCTCTGCTGCTGTAGCTGGCGCGGCGGGACTTGACAAATAATTAAGTGGCAGCACTGTACACACGTGATGCCTGCTGAGAGCGAGTACACACGTGTCCTAGCAACGAGGTGTTGTTTTCATTCAATTATTATAAAGATAACATACTTCATCTTTGACCACAGTTTTGTAAAATACAGGCTGCTATAGACTAACAGTCCTAAAATGTATACAGCGTGTTTCAGAAGCGCCTGTAAAACTGTAATACGGAAATACTATTTCTTTAAGTTATTACAAAAGCGAAACTTACACGCACTATAAAGTTATACATTTTGTAAAATACATAAATCGTAAAGATAGATGCCTGTTATTTAAAAATAGAAAATAAGCATATTGCTTTAAGGACGTTTAAATGTTAGTATGTACATGAAAAAAATGGTTAGACCAATATCTGGCTAGTGTGGTAGATTTCAATAGATCGACTGAGCACTAGTACATACTGGGTGAACCGTAAGTAATTTCTTCCGCTATCACTAAAATAAATACTAGTGAAAACACTAGTAATGCCCCTCTTTGATTATTGTGATTTTCTACTGACTGACCTCAATGTCAACCAGTCGCAAAGATTACACCGTGTTCATAATTCTTGTGTTCGCTTCGTCTGCGATGTCCGTCGCGCTGACCACATTACCCCATCCTTTCAAACTCTAAACTGGCTACGGCTTAACGAACGTAGAAATTTTCATTCCCTTGTTCTCCTTTTCCAAGTCCTTCACACCTCTACATCTACCTACCTTGCCTTCCGTTTCAGTTACCTGTCATCATATCACGATCTCTTCACACGCACGCAAAGTAGCCGCATACTAACCATACCAACACATAAGACATCATCGTATTCATCATACACAATCTCGCTCTCGTGCTTGTGGAATACCTTACCCAGTGACATCAGAGACGTCAGAATTTCGTAGCGTTCAAAAACAAACTTATCAGGCATTTTCTTACTATGTAGAGTAGGTTTAATTTTTACTTAATACAAAATTTTCTCTCTTCTTAACTTTTACAATAAACTGTCTAGCCTTTATTAACCTGTTAATCTTTTAGTACTTTGATTTTTATTGTATTTGTAAATGTAATATTAATTGTAATTATAATTATAATTGTATTCTTAATATCGCAGTTGTAATCTCCTGGTAGAGAGGAAGAGAAGGCCTGATGGCCTTATCTCTACCAGGTTAAATAAATAATTAAATAAATAAACAATAATATAATTTTACTCGTTTTTGCTCCCTTTTCGAGATAAAAATAGTTTTATATTGAATATTTCATAGCGTGTTTTGGAAAGCCATTCATTTGATTCCCAATATGCTGAGTCATTTTAAGAGAGCAGCGTATTAAGATAATAAATTATTGAGAGAATTTCAGTTTTGCCCTTAAATTGTGTAGAAATTTGGTTCGGACAAATGTAACTTTTCGTTCTGCAAAGAAGTTTTACAATGTTACGTTTCTTCGTATCAAATTTCTGCACATTTAAACGAAAAAAACTCAACTTTTCCAGTCATTTATTATCATTAAACGCTGCTTTCTTAAACTGACTGAGCATATTGGGAAATAATTCAATGACTTTCCCAAAACAGGCTATGATATATTTCATACAAAACAATTTATCTCGAAAACGAAGGAAAAACGAGTAAAATAGTATTAAACGTTTTTGTTCACTCTGTATATTTCATTATCAGTAGAATTACCCACAAAAAGTACCCACTCATAATTAAGTAATTTTCTTTCACATTTTATAAAATATGGCTTGCCAATGAGAATAACTTGGGGTGAAAAAAAAAAACTTTTACAACTTGACTCAAAAGCCTTAAAAGCCTTTTGGTACTAGCTACAATGAAACAACCACGCATTTCGATTAATTGAAAATAAACAATAATGTTACACTGCGTAGCTTCAGATACTCGTACTAGTCATTAATTTGTAAAATACGCAAGTTGTGCAGGACAAATAAAAATTGTGTATGATTCTACATACGGATAGCAGTTACCGAATTGAGTGGTCGGTGTGGTAGACTTACGTACTTACTTAATGGCTTTTAAGGAACCCGGAGGTTCATTGCCGCCCTCACATAAGACCGCCATTGGTCCCTATCCTGAGCAAGATTAATCCAGTCTCTATCATCATATCCCACCTCCCTCAAATCCATTTTAATATTATCCTCCCATCTACGTCTCGGCCTCCCTAAAGGTCGTTTTCCCTCCGGCCTCCCAACTAACACTCTATATGCATTTCTGGATTCGCCCATACGTGCTACATGTCCTGCCCATCTCAAACGTCTGGATTTAATGTTCCTAATTATGTCAGGTGAAGAATACAATGCGTGCAGCTCTGCGTTGTGTAACTTTCTCCATTCTCCTGTAACTTCATCCCTCTTAGCCCCAAATATTTTCCTAAGCACCTTATTCTCAAACACCCTTAATCTCTGTTCCTCTCTCAAAATGAGAGTCCAAGTTTCACAACCATACACAGCAACCGGTAATATAACTGTTTTATATATTCTGACTTTCAGATTTTTCGACAGCAGACTGGATGATAAAAGTTTCTCAACCGAATAATAACAGGCATTTCCCATATTTATTCCGTGTTTAATTTCCTCCCGAGTATCATTTATATTTGTTACTGTTGCTCCCAGATATTTGAACTTCTCCACCTCTTCAAAAAATAAATACCCAATTTTCATATTTCCATTTCGTACAATATTCTCGAAACGAGACATAATCATATACTTTGTCTTTTCGGGATTTTCTTCAAACCTATCTCTTTACTTGCTTCCAGTAAAATTCTCGTGTTTTCCCTAATCGTTTGTGGATTTTCTCTTAACATATTCACTTCATCCGCATAGACAAGCAGCTGATGTAACCCGTTCAATTCCAAACCCTCTCTGTTATCCTGTACTTTCCTAATGACATACTCTAGAGCAAAGTTAAAAAGTAAAGGTGGTAGTGCATCTCCTTGCTTTAGCCCACAGTGAATTGGAAACGCATCTAATAGAAACTGGCCTATACGGACTCTGCTGTACGTTTCACTGAGACACATTTTAATTAATCGAACTAGTTTCTTGGGAATACCAAATTCAATAAGAATATCATATAAAACTTCTCTCTTAACCGAGTTTGCTGTGGTCGTGCCAGAGAATCAGTTCCATTCTGAGGCTTATTTGAAGGATTCGTAACAAGCTGTTTTTTAAGGTGATGGGTTGTTAGCCCTTCGCCCAACCCCCAAGTTGGAGGACCACCCCTAATCGGCTGTCCGTGACTGTTTATTCAATATATTCACAGCTACCCTCCATATCTGGAGGCCGTCTCCTCAATGCGCAACCTGAGGACGCGCCATGCCGTGGCGATACTGACCCACACCTATATAAAATCCTAACAGAAAATAAGTCGAAAACTACTAAGATCTTGTTCATGTTTTAACCTGATTAAGTTTGAAAATATTGTTCAACACACCGAAAATTTATTAGTGGGCTTATGTAATTAGTTACGTTTGAAAAATTTTTTCACCTTCACGTGTTAATTGGCTTCCTAGATAGTCAAATCTGTTTACTATATCCTGTAATACTAGTTTACTTCTTGAAGGTTGTTGACTTAAAAAGACTATTGTTTCAGATTTCGAACCTTAAATATCTTCTTCTTCTTCTTCTTCTTCTTCTTCTTCTTCTTCTTAGTCTTCTAATGGCCTTCCATTGGGATCCTCTAGATCTAGCCCATTTGGAATCGAAGCTTAAATATTCATACCTATATTATTATTCAAAACATTGTTCAAAAGAAAATTATCTATTTAGAAATCACTTTCCGAATTAGGCAGATTATCATATCGTCATCTTACCTTTATGCTTCACTCTTTCTTGTGGTTAAATTTATTGTAGGCCTAATTTATTTTATTATGTGTGTGTACCTTTTATTCCATCCAGAAACTACTTCGTTCATTTCATTTACATAAATATTAAACAGTGTAGATGACAATAGACAATCCTACCTGGCTCCTCTATTGGCTTGTGTTAACGTGAAATGTATAAAGGCTCATTCACAATAAACCGGGAATGGAAACGACAACGAGAACGAGAACGGAAAAAAAATTTAAAATGAATATATTTAAATGTGAGCATTCGCAATAGTTAATTGTGAATGCTCACATTTATATACATTTATTTTAACAATATTTCCATTCTCGTTCTCATTGTCGTTTCCATTCCCGGCTTATTGTGA
This sequence comes from Periplaneta americana, assembly GCF_040183065.1. Taxonomy (NCBI): domain Eukaryota; kingdom Metazoa; phylum Arthropoda; class Insecta; order Blattodea; family Blattidae; genus Periplaneta; species Periplaneta americana. Next base: position 65,331,532 of record NC_091133.1, on the reverse strand, counting down.
ACCAGCCTTAAGCGGGACGCTTTATTGTCATATTATCTTATAATACGATGACGTCACTAGTGGTACCATGGAAACAGAAGTGTAAGCAGTTTTCCACTTGGTCTGTCTCTATTTAATATGCTGCGATGTTTTCTATGCAATTGTCATGGAAATATGGGATACTAGCCGTACCCGTGCGCTCCGCTGCACCCGTTAGAAATAAATATAAAGTAATTACATAATTAAAATAGGACATTTGATCCAGGGAATATTCGTGTTTGATAGAAGGATAAATCGTTTAATATGTTACTTAATTTAAATTATATTTAAATAATGAAAATGGAATCATTTTGGTCCAGAGAGCACTCATTTGGTGCAATGACAATTCCTTTAACATGTTTCTTAATTTTTATTACATTCATCCATAGTTCAATGAACATTGACATCATTTACATTTAATGTGTATACTTTATTTTACTTGTTATATTTTTCCATTGAATTATGGTAATAACTTAATTTTAACTCTTGTTTTCTACGTATTCAGTAAATGGCGCTTGGCCCACTATGGTTCTGAACCCTTCAAATAACTTAAATTATATTATATTATATTATATTATATTATATTATATTATATTATATTATATTATATTATATTATATTATATTATATAAAAAGTGTGTTGATAACGGATGTACCCCAATAAGTAAGTTTTCAATTTGTTATGGGGGCTCTTGAATCTCAGGAGGAACAAATTTTATTTTATAACAGGACAACATAATCTGCTTGGCTCATTACCCAAATTTTTTGCATTGCATTTAATGCATATGTATTTTATGTATTTTAACTCGATTCAATTGAGCATAGCTAAAATTTGGATTATAAAATAATGAAATGCTAAGCTAACATATTATTACTGCATACTAAATCAATACACTCTCGTTGTTCGTTAATTCTCTGAGATAAACATTATTTTAAGAAATACAGGAAACGAATACACAAAATAGCCTATCAAGTTTTCTGTGCATAAGAAGCTATTTTAATCTTACCTGTCCTCAATTCACTCAGAAGTTACTGTAATAACATTATAGCATTATGTCCATACAGAGAAACTATACTTTCCAATGGTGAAATAATAATTAATTATACAAATCGGTTAATTTAGCTTCCGATATTTCGTCATACAAACACAGAAACATTTTCTGTAGGCTATGATTCATAGCTTTCGATTGTTGTTGACCAAGGCCCCTTGTAGACGAAGTCTTTCGTTTATTTCATTACACGGCCTGAGATGGAAGTTATTTTAATTTTAAAACTCATTTATCTCATTAAATATCAGTCCTGTCAAAATTTTTCAAAGAATAAAACTTATCGAAAATGAGTTTTAAAGAAATTTGTGTTATGTAACATTTTTCATAAAAATTAATAATAAGCGAGATATTTCGATTTATTTAATTCAGGCCCCCTTATAACCACCCTTTTAAATAACGTATTTTGAATGCCATATAGCCTATAATCTAAGTTACAACGAACTTAATTTATATTCCAATTTTCATCGAAATCCGTTCAGCCATTATCGTGTGAAAAGGTAGCAAACATATAGACAGACAGACAGACATACAAACAAAAATTTCAAAAAAGCTATTTTCGGTTTCAGGGTGGTTAATTATATATGTTAGGGCAATTATTTTTGGAAAATCGAAAATTACCAGAAAAATTTCGGCTACAGATTTATTATTAGTATAGATAAGGATTATGTATACTTATAGAGTATAGACGAATGTGAAATAAAATACACTATAGTACAATGTAAGTACATGGAGTATTTTATTACTTCAACTCTAGTGTAGATGTTTCTTGCAGTCATTGGGATTTCCATAAATCCCTTGTCACTTTCAGATATCATATTTTTAAATTTACTTTTATTTATATATTTGTAGTTTGATATATTTCCGTTTAGTTTTATAATAATTGATTTGTAATTTTTTTGTATATATTTGAATTATTAAAAGTTTTTACTGTACCAAATAGTAAAAAAAAAGATCTAAATAAATAATACGTCTACATATTTCAATTACTTTTTTTACAACGTTTTATCAACTGTGATGTTTATCTAGCACTTAAGTGATTTAAAGATGATAATGCCAGCGAGAAGACTTCAGGGTCCAGCGCCGAAAGGTATTCAGCATTTGCTCTTAATGGGCTGAGGGAAAACCTCAGGAAAACTTGAACCAGGTAAGTTGTCCCAACTAGAATTACGTCTATATCATAACTCCTCCGTAAAATACAAATGCAATTCGGAGCCAAAGAACTAGTGATATCATATAATGGCTATAATGTAATGAGTGGCTGGATAAAGCTACATACATGCATTTTCCAATATATAGTTCACAAAATTTGCTCAGAAGAAATATTTGCTGTACCTTAAACACAGGAAGAATAATGATACCAACCAAGAGCTTGTCTTTCTCAAAACAAGTCTTGATAGCATTACACTCACGCCGTTTTATATCTATGAAATATAATAATTTACCGATTTAATGGGAGATTGATTGCACCTTAATCATGAATATTACATAAATTTTCTCGATTTGTATTATGATCGCCTTGCCAGAATTAATTTTTTATCGTGTTGCTAAGGCATCCCCATTTTTAGTGAATTATTTTAAAAGTACAAAGAAATTTTAAATGTATTAATCATTTATTTTGAGATTTTTTTTCCTACTGGGAAAAGTGCAACAATTTGCTTATTTTTAGAAAATTCCTACTTCAGGATCTTCTTTTCTGAGAAAAATATTGTATAGTGGTTCAAAGAATGTAGAATAATAACTTGACAATCATCTATAACATTCCTCTTGAAATCGATCCTGTCTGGCTCTTTCATTATTTGCGACAAGAAAGGAATAAATTCCGAGAATACAGTCACGACTTTGCCTACGGAAAGACAATTTTAACAGCAGGTAGTCCTTGTATTTTCTCCTCGTTCTGCAACGGCAAGAGCTTGGATAATTTTCTACAGTACAGTAATTCTACACGTATATTTTCCACAAAAATTAATTTCCTTTTACTTTATCACCCTAGTAAATATGATAAAGTTAATTTTGTAAATTCTGTGTCGTAAGCCATAATATATATTTTTTCTGAGTAAGCGTTGAATTGAAGATAAAATAATAATTTTCTTTAAAAGAAACAGCAATTTCTCCAGCAAGGTTATTTTTAATATACTTTTATACAAATTGATTTATATCATGATCGGTTGTAAAAAACACGATGAAAATATTTTTGGAGATGATTTCTCGCTATTTGCTGCTATTTTGTGCTATTAATTAAATAAGACGCCTTTGAGCATATTAAAAATACTTTATTCACTATTCAACATTCTCAAATAATTCTGTCCCAGGTAATGAATATAAAAACATACCCAACAGTTCAATAGACAGATTGCACGCTGTAAACCACTTTATACATCGTGTCCCGCTTAGAGGGATCGAGAAATAACTGATAATTTCAAGTGTAAATAATGGTTTATTAACATAACCTTTTATATGACTTGATGTAAAAACTCACCGAGTTTCGGAAAATGCTGAATGCAACTCGATGTGTGCACCTTGAGTTGCCCTGCAGACATCTAAACGACGGTATTCAACCTACCACCAATTGTTCTGTGGCATTTGTGGAGACTAGCTCAGCTGCATTTGTGATGCGTTGTCTCAGTTCCTCCAAAGTGACCTCTGCCTCTTTGCTACACAGCATCCTTAACAAAGCTTCAGAAAAAAAATCCAAAGGGGTCAGATCAGGTGACCTGATTGGCCAGGCAATGGGCCCTCGTCTTGCGATCCACTTATTCATGTACGACGAACACGGCATAACAGATTTTTCTTCTGCTAGCCATAGCACACACTGAACTTTCTGTTGTGATGTACACATGTTGATCATGGCGTGTTTTTCTACAAAATGGCGCCAGGCTTGTTTTAGCAACAAACAAACGAAAGTTACGCATGTAGTTGTTTTCAGACTTTGTTGCGTAAACTTGGACAGTTTCTCTATCTGTCTGATGTAAATCACAACGATATCTTTATCTGTTTTTAAGTAGTGAGCATTTATTACTCGATTCCTCTATGCGGGACACGGTGTATTATCAGCAGTGTTGCCAACTGGACTTAAATTCCGTCAAAACTGACGGAATTTCAACCTAGCGGACGGGAAAAAAATGACTTTGACGGATGACGGATTTTCTGGCGGAAATTACGATTTACATCGTCTTTTGACATTTTTAGCTGCTGTCCTTTTTTAATTTTTTAATTTCTGGAAGATTTTACTTTTTATTTAAACATCCCTGCCTGTTCCGTACTATGTTTAAGCATCCCCTGTTTCAGATTTCCTCGTAATCAAGTTAGATGTTGACGAATTATTATTTTAATCCGGATTGGTAAGTAAATTGTGTTAAAATTTGTTTTGTATTTTATTTATGAATTTATTTATTAAGTCTTTTTTTTTAATTTTGACGCATTCTGACAGATTTCCAGCTGTTATACTGACGGGAATACAATTTATGTGTTGACAACACTGATTATCAGAGATGCTGAAAACATACAATCCCATGAATATCGTTAAATAACATTTTCTAGGATCATAATATTGCCTCTTGCTATTACGTTAATGAGAAAATAAAGTAATGCGTTGTACTTACTACAAACAGAGATTGTATCATTTGAGTTACAAGTCATTCACAAGTGAATTTCTATTGTTTTAGTGTCGTCTCGTTTGTTGTTATACATTAATCTTCATGCGTCCTATAAATTCTCCTAATTACGTACTGATGAGTGAATTGCAACAATTATGAGGATTCTTATGAATTAAATATAGACATTGTAATTAAGGCAGAAAAAACCTACCTCAATTTGTTTCAAATTTAATTTAATTTGATTCGCCAGAATTCAAACTAGTCAATCCAGCGTAGACAATTGATTCTATAACCATGAGGCTAATAATGAGTATTTTGGTGTTATTTGGATATAAATGGTTAGAATGTGGCTAACTACGTTCTAATGCTACTAGAAATTGAGCTGTCACATTGAATTACAATAGGGCATGCGACAATTCGAGTTAATTAATTCGTGAGACTGAAAATCTCCACACTGCTGAATATTAAAAATTACTAATTTGCTTCCACAGCCAGTAATATAAAAGTTTTAGTTTGAAAGAGTTAATGAAATCTGTTAGTTCTACAAGATGAAATTTAAATTTTTATTTAAGTCTATGATTATATTATATCTTACCATTCTTTTACTAGGTATTAAGATTTATATATACGAATATATTCATACAAAATAACGCGCTTTATTCGATGTAAGTTCTTTGTGAGAGCGAGAAGAAACTTTATTTAGAATGGATATAGGCATAGTAAAATGTTTGTATAGATCTTCATTCTGCTTTAAAAAATGATAGGGGATTCATAGAATCACTACAGTTGAGTGAAACATTTATGCTGTCGGTTGGATGTTACTTTGATGAACAGATTTTTAAGTAAGGGCTTGTTATTTTTACTTTTTATTTACTAGATTACTTAGCGTCGATGGGATTGGTGATTGGCGGGGTGGTATTTGGCGAGATGAGGAGGAGGATTCGTCATATGAGACGTTCAGAGTAGAAGTGGTGTAAGTCAAAATTGGGTAATTAGGTTTAAAGAAAAAATTCTGTAAAATACAGCGCAAAGAAGCAATTAATATGTTCTTCGTGCTATTCATTGACTACTAATATTTTAAATAAAATGAATATTAATTGCTACTTTGCGATGTAGTTTACAGAATGTTTACTGTAACCCTCTTTCCCCTTTTTTGACTTACACCACTTCTGCTCTCAACGGATCATATATTACCAGACATTCCCATTACTGTTGAAAATAACCTCGGAAAATTGTACATTATACACCTAAAGTTTTTATCATAGTGTAAGCACTACAAAGAGCTTATTCTAGTGCACATAGTATCCCAGATCACATATAGATAGCTCATTCCTATGTTAAAATCGCCACCCGTCCGCCGCAAACAAACACGAGATGGCAGTACAGTCGCTAATGCAATTCAAATGGGAGTTATGACGTGACTCCTTATGTAACAACTAGATGGAAGCATAGTAAATCTGACAAAAGTTGTTAACGTCAAAGCCTATAACGCAGAGCAATCTGGGTATATATGATCTAGGATAGTATCAATAGGCTAATTTAAATTTTAAATATTATGTTATTTTTAAAATGGTTCATGATTTGTTCTGCCCAATTTTACAAAACAAGAATTGCGTTAACAGTCAGTCAAGTACTTCGCTTGCTAGATGCACGTGCTTCGTCCACTTAAGAACTCCAGTAGTAGACCTATTTAATCTTGTAGCTTCATGGGACAAAATACAGTCTCAATGTGAATCGTCATAGAGAGAACAGCCGTTTGGTGATATTAATAAAAGTTAGTCGTGTCTTGCGAGACACAGCTCATGAAGGTAAGTACAACAGTGGCAGACAACGGGTTCGGCTGTAGATAAGAAGTTTGAGGACCCACGAAATACAGTTTGTACACTCGAAAATGTCCGACTAGCCCTTGCGTCTGTGCAATAAAATCAGCAGAGATAAGTTCGTTCCCATGCAAGAACACTGTACATGTCTCCCTCTTTCCTGTGTGGTATTGAGGAGAGTCATTTAAAGTTTAATTAGAATAAATTGCAAGTTCCTCAAGAGCTACAACCAGCATATAAACAGAGCAGGCTATAGATCTGCACAACAAACATTGAGTTATTGCGGCTTGATAAAATAATTTTGTTTGCTCTGGTGTTGTCAGATTAAGAAGAAGTTCAACCTAACGAGTTCGTTAACAAATAACATATTTGTTACTTCACAGACTGCGTGTTTATGTAAAACCTCAACACAGCTAAAAAATTGTGATCTGGTGTGCTATCGTACTGTCCGTGGACAATGTGGGAACGTAGTTTTTAAGACGATCATCAACATCCATTGACTCAACGCCGAACGATATGGGGATATGATATGGCTGAATTGTTTTTTGCTTTCAGAACTAATAAGAACCAGAAAAGTGTGGCTACAACTTACACAACCCGTAATTTAATGGCTATGATGTACTTTTTTTTTTACAAACCGACTGATCTAACGATGGAAATGCCACGAAGCCGGCTAGTTCTCCGGATCTGAGAGCGCCAGTTTTCTTTCTTTTTCTTTCTTTCCTTCTTTCTTTCTTTCTTTCTTTCTTTCTTTCTGCTGGAGACATACTATTGAAGGTTTGAAAACAGCAATAAATTCGAGAATAGATTTAGGCCATATCCAATGAAATGATTCATCATCTCATGGGAAGCTTGTGTCAGTATATCAGTGTGGAAGAAGATTATTTGTGTCATGTTATATTCTAGAAGTACACAGTAGGTCTATACAATTTTTTGGTGTGTCGCGAGATGATATGTGACTGTTATTCCCTTTATTTAAACATTTTCCTATTTTTTATTCAACATAGGAAATCGCTCATTCTTATGGAGCGAATATGTTCGTCAGTCCGCGAAGAAGGATAGCAGGTAAAAATTGGCTGATATTTTTATAAAATTCTTTGTTACTCTTAGTAATTTACTATAATATACTACTGTTAATAAAACATTATTGCTGCTGCGACATTAAAATTGATTATGCAGCATGAAAAAGGACCCTAAAATTTTTATTAATTTTACCGCCTTTTTCATAACCTCTCTAGCTTCACATAGAAAAACGTAAAACATAAAAACATCAGTTTATGATTATAAGTATAAGCAAATTAATTCTTTCTTGTGAAAGGTGCACTTCTAACTTTTACCCACCTTGTAACTAAAGTAATAAGTACTGTTCCTAATTACTTAATAATATGAAAAGTACAGTAAGTAGTTAATAGATGTCGAATTCATTTGTCCTGTATTCTACAATATATTACATGATAAGTAAATTTTATCAATAAATGAACACTCCGATGGCATAGAAAGTGACATTATTTGGGGACAGATAGGCTGAAAGAAACATACTATGAGTACCTTTGACTTACAGTACACTATTTTTCCCATTATTTTCGCATAATTTTGTTGTTTGTCGTAGTCTGTTTACATAATCTGCAGGCCACATGTTAAATTATAATAACATAGTTAAACTTACATGCAATATATTGTATTCTTCTAACAGTAAGGAATTAAACATTTTGTTCCGTGCATCGATTGGATATTTCAAAAACATTTTCGCTTATGAATTTTATCAGAACCATATAATTTTACTTATTAACAATGACCTATAAATGTAGCTTTTTCAGCAAAAAAATGTAACTCTGCAGAATACCGCAGCTAAAGTTCATTATGGATAACATGTGTAGCAAAGTTCACACTTTCGCTGATGAAACAAACTTAAGTATTCAATGGAGGAAAATGCGTTAATTATACCTATCTGTTGCATTATGTGACTTATACGGGTTAATTGAATCATCTAGAATCGAAACCGCTAAAGATCATCTTGTTCAGAATTGAGTTATGCCCACATCTATTGCTTGCTAAGAATGAATTCTAGTTATTTATATAGTTTGAATTAAAAAACACTAAATTTGAAGCAAAAGGTTTGTTAAAAGTAACTTTTGGGTTGAAAATTCCCTCTATTTTCTGCCAGTTACTGTTGAAATCCTTTAATTCATTAAAGTGGATATAGGGAATTTCGAATCTATAGTGTTCAATTTATATATTTGTTTTTATTGGTTTCTTGTCATACTTTTTTAATTTTCCAGTGAATACAAGTATGGTCTCGCAATACTATGAAACGTTCGGCATATAATAAACACCTCAGATATAATTAGTTACTAGAACTGAACAAGGATTAAAGGAATGGAATTATTAATATTTCTCTTTTGACGCTATGCAAGAAAGCAAAAGTTTCGAAGCAGCTAATATCCATCTTTCTACGCCGCAGGAAGAAGGTTTTCGATGGCTCAGAGATAAGGAAACTTGGGGATTTAATTAGTTAAACGTAGTTGCCACAATGCACAGGACGTTAAGTAAACATAAGAAACTTTTAATTCCATCCCTAGGGAGCTACTGTTTCCAGGCCAGGAGCGAAAGGAACTGACAACAACTTAAAAACCCACGAGATGTTTTCCGTGCCAGATATTAGTCTCTTCTCAGCATGAATATTCACGCGGGCCGGAATTAATCCATTTTCACCGCGTCCTCTCGAATTGTCATCCCGAGGCAAGATCAACCAGCTGCTTATATAAGAAGAAGGAAGCAAAAAAATTATTTTGCCTTAAGCAACGTCAGTAATACTGCCATCATCACCACTAGCGAGAATTAGTCTACCACATTATTTCATTACTTCTGCAACCAACATTACTGCTAACGAAGTGTTATCACTAAAGCCCGGATTTCTAAGCACAATCAAACAGTAAAATAAGCAAGCAAATAAGCAAGAAAAATGGTGAAAATAAGCAAAAACGAACACATGAAAGCACTAAAACAAGCATGAAAAATAGTAAAAATAAGCACCTATGCCGCGTTGTATTGATATGCTGCACAATGTCACATTTTTTCTTCGCAGAAACACTCTTTTCACACACCAAACAAAATAAGATATGCCGTCCTCACTGAAAATATTACCTCCACACTCATTCAAGCATTTGCGTAAGAATGTTGTTGAGGGGTCTTTGTGGGTGGCATTCCTTAACTACAACAGCGAGCAATCATACACACCTTATTGAACCAACGCGTGTTGCTCAACTTGCACACTGCAGTTTGAAACTCGGGGATTCACCATCATGCACATGACATCATTCCGATAACGCGATAAGTGAGATAACCGATTGACCTGCCTTGTCGCAGAAGCTTGGCGGGGAATTCCAAGGTTCTCTCCTAATTATAAATAAACAGTATTATTTCACGACATCCTGGGTCATACCCTAGCATTGCTTTCTTACGCATTCGACTGAAGTCAATTTTTTATTAGCCAATAAAAAAAGGAAATAAGTGATAAATGACGGCTAGGAGTGAAATATGCACTTTTAAAATTACAGTTTTGGGTAAAATATGCTGTTTTAATTAAAAATCGTAAAATAAGTAAGCAAACACTTTTCCTGCAAAATAAGCATTTATAAGCACTAACAAACATAGTTAAAACTGCTTATCTAGATGTGTCTTACGAAGTATAACCTTCCTGCTTACCTTTAAAAGTGTGGAAAAAAATATGCACTTTGCTTAGAAATTCGGACTTTAGTTATCACTAGTAACACTGTTACCATCAATAACGCTATTATCATAAGTACTGTCACCGATACTGTCATCTGCACACCATTATTATGATTGATGTCATCCTCAAATTTTTGGGATGCTACAATATCATCTACATGTCTAGAAATTTCTCTTGGAATAAAAAAGATTATATGGTTTCAGTTAGCAATTTATCGAAGTAGTCTATGTCAGTACAGAATGAATTCCGTCACATCACATTAAATTATACGTATATTTCGCGAATATTTTCACCTTACATAAAGTTGTCTTCAGGTGATAGAGACAATAAAAACAACAAAATTGAACACAGGTGATATACTTGTATGCATTACCGAATTAAACCTGTATAGTCATTGTAAGAGAATATAAGTGTTGCTCTAACTCACAATAGCATGGAATATAAATAACAATTAATAGTAACTTAATAGTAATATGCGTTACAATAGCGGCATGTTGACGTTTTCATGGTCGAGGAAAAGATTGAAAAAGCGAAACGTAGTTGAGCTTTTTTAATTTCCGAGAACATGAAAACAAACATACCGCTCGTGTATCGTACATTATTTTGTGCGAAGATCGTGTATTACATACATGAAAGAGGAATTTCTAATTAGTTACAATGAAATCTCCATCTTGGTTTCTGTTCAATGACGGCCTATTTTCAACATTGTTGCTATAAAATGTTTTCTGTGTTTACTATATTCCAGCAGGCCATGATATACGTCTGTCTTTCCCCCCCCCCCCCAGTCCATAAATGCGAACTTAAAACAAACGGTAAGGTTATGTAATGATTTATTTTTCATTTTAATATTTTAACAATATTATTTATATAACATATTGCAGTAATAACATCCGCATCTGGAATCTTGTTGATTTTTCACGGCTTCCTTAATGTTACTTGTATCAGGAATGCAATAAGTTTCGTGGAGTAGTAGACTTTACTTAATTTTTGCAAATATTTAAAAACAATAATTAACATTGCAATTTAGGTGAAATTGCAGTGGTAAGTTTCCAATTTATAATTATTACTATGTTAAACGTCTCTAAAAATAATATGTTAATAGCCTAAAGCAGTAAAATGAATGTCGCGCTTAAGCGGTAAGAAGAGGGAAATTGTTATGTGTGTTACGTTGGGAATACTGAATGTGGTATTTCACACTTACCGCGTATTGGTTCTGTGCGGAAAACAAGCAAATACGCACGATCTCGCACAAAATAATCTTGTAATATAACGACCACACTTGGATTAATTCCATAAATGTTTTGTCACTAATAACAGATTTTATGTATATTATTTTAATTTAAGGTTTAAAATATCTAGATATTCGTATTCATACCTCAAACATGTTTGTTTACCTTTTAGTGCAAAACAGAGCCCACAGTCAGTTACAGTGTATTGATGATGCGCAGGCAATTTCGCGTCCATGATAGCAAATGTTACACCTCTAAGTACTACCAATACTACAACACTATTTCTTGAGGAAAAATAGATTCTAACAAGCCTGTCAAATTTTAATAGGAAATATATTGTATTGTTGTGAAACTTGGACTCTCACTTTGAAAGAGGAACAGACATTAAGAGTGTTCGAGATTGAGGTGCTTAGTAAAATATATGGGACTAAGAGGTATGAAATTAAGGGGTTAGGTACAGCTTACAGCAACAACCTTTTGAAAATATTCAACATTTTTTTTCCTCTTTATTGTATCTTGTACAATAATGAAAATGAGTATGTGTAAAACACTGTCCTTCTGCTATATGAAAAAATATGCTTACGATTAAAAAAAAAAAAATATATATATATACATATATATATATTTTTTTCAAAATTCAACATTCACTGTGCAGTGATGAAGCGTTTCCCACATAACTCAAAAACTATACAACATTTTGTGATTAAATTCTTTGTGTGTATTTATGTATGTCGTATCTACAATATGATGCAAGATCACGTCTATACTTTGATAGATTGTCTGATAAAATATAAATTCATTTTAAAAATGGTCAAATATCAGCATTTTCTTCTAACACGAAATAAAGAGAAAATATTATTTATTAAGGAATGTAGATGAAAGAGCATTATATTGTAAACATGAGTTTCAGCAATAAAATAAAAGAGATAGAACATGAAAAAGTTAACAAGTTTATGAGTTATGAGGGAAAGGCTCCATCACTGCAAAGTGAACTATATATATATATATATATATATATATATATATATATATATATCGTAAAAATATTTTCTTCATATAGCAGAAGGAAAGTATTCTACACAAATCAATTTTTATTATTGTACAATATAGAGTAATGGAGGAAAAAAATGTTCAATATTTCCAAACATTTTACTGCTGTAAGCTGTATCTAACCCTTTAAGGGAAAATGGAGAAAGTTACACAACGCAGAACTGCACGCGTTGTATTCTTAACCTAACATAATTAGGAACATTAAATCCAGACGTTTGAGATGGGCAGGGAATGTAGCACGTATGGATGAACCCAGAAATACATGTAGAATCTTATTTGGAAAACGTGAGGGGAAAAAGACCTTTGGGGTGGCCAAGACGTTAAATGGAGAATAATATAAAAATGGATTTGAGGGAGGTGAGATATGATGATATGGTCTGGATTAATCTTGCTCAGGATAGGGACCGATGGCTGGCTTATGTGAGGGCGGCAATGAACCTCCGGGTCCCTTAAAATCCATTTCTGAGTAAGTAAGTATATATATAGATCTATCAGAGAACTGCATTGCGGATGGAAGTATTCGATGAAAACCGACCTTAATCAAATGAAGGGTGCTTTTGTGAGTACTGAACGCCTAGCCGCATTGTGTGGAGGGAGACGCGCCCACGAGACTCATTCCGCTGAAATATGCGGCCGCGACGATGAATAGGTTCACAGGCCGTCCCTCGGCACGCGGTCTCAATCAGCTTCACGCCACTGCACTCGCGTTAATTCGGCCTGTCAACATGTCGGCACAAAGAACTGCGGCAGTCTCCAGAGACAATCTGCTAATTGTAAGAGATAATCTATTCGATTACACATTTGATGAATTGATATCAGTGCAATAGTTCCATGCAAGGGGGAATACACAGAGATTGGTAACAACCCAGCAGACTAGAATAAATCCAGGTACGATTTCCAAAAATAGAGAGAAATTGGTGTCCCTTAGCATGTCAGCGATCATTCGGATTAGAAGTGATAGTTATAGTGAAAATGATAAAATGATAGTGACAGTGGTGATAGCAGTAGTGATAATAGTTGTTGCTTTGGTGGTGGTGATGGTTTTTGCGAGAATTATATTATTAATTATACTTATAAATGGCTTTTAAGGAACCCGCAGGTTCACTGCCACCCTCACATAAGCCCGCCATCGGTCTCTATCCTGTGCAAGATTAATCCAGTCTCTGTCATCATATCCCACCTCCCTCAAATCCATTTTAATATTATCCTCCCATCTACGTCTCGGCCTACCTAAAGGTCTGTTTCCCTCCGGCCTCCCAACTAACACTCTATATGCATTTCTGAATTCACCCATACGTGTTACATACTCCTGCCCATCTCAATCTTCCGGATTTAATGTTCCTAATTATGTCAGGTGAAGAATACAATGCATGCAGTTCTGCGTTGTGTAACTTTCTTCATTCTCCTGTAACTTCATCTCTTTTAGCCCCAAATATTTTCCTAAGAACCTTGTTCTCAAACACCCTTAATCTCTGTTCCTCTGTCAATGTGAGAATCCAAGTTGCACAACCATACAGAACAACCGGTAATATAACTGTTTTATAAAGTCTAACTTTCAGATATTTTGACAGCAGACTAGATGACAAAAGCTTCTCAACCGAATAATAACAGGCATTTCCCATATTTATTCTGCGTTTAATTTCCTCTCGAGTGTCATTTATATTTTTTACTGTTGCTCCAAGGTATTTGAATTTTTCCACCTCTTCGAAGGATAAATCTCCAATTGTTATATTTCCATTTTTTACAATATTCTGGTCACGAGACATAATCATATACATCGTCTTTTCGGGGTTCACTTCCAAACCTATCGCTTTACTTGCTTCAAGTACAGTTTCTATGTTTTCCCTAATCGTTTCTGGATTTTCTTCTAACATATTCACGTCATCCGCATAGGCAAGAAGCTGATGTAACCCGTTCAATTGTAACCCTTTGTGTTATTCTGAACTTTCCTAATGGCATATTCTCGAGGATATTAATAATTATATTATTATTATTATTATTATTATTATTATTATTATCATTATTATTATTATTATTATTATTATTATTATTATTATTATTATTAATCTGTACATTTCGAACTTGCGGATCAAGGTTACGTAGAAACATACAAAAGTAGAAGCCAGCACGAGTTGACTTTAGTTGAGGAGAACAGTCCAGGATTGACGTAAGTACACATGGCAAATGCATCCATTGCTTGACCTTGAGCCGCTAGTTCGAAATGCACAGATAATAGTGACTATTACAGCCTGGATTTCCATTCATGATCAAATCTTAAAACATGCATGCATTGATGAATTATCATTATGATAAACAAGCACAACGAAGCGAAAAATCAGCAAATATATGCACTTTCAATATTGAGTTCCACATTATGTTACATTTTTATTTCATTTCTAAACAACGTATCGACTTTGGAATTTCGTACCGAGTAATGTCAGAGACGTTCAGACGTCAAATGAATTTGAGAATAAACTAAAGAAGTATTTATTAATTAATACTCGTTATCAAAAGGCAATTTCAGTTGTTTCATTTTTTTTTTTTTCAATTTTTATTGCTTGGCCTAAGCATGTAAGGCCTACTTTTATTATCAGCCAGGATATCTCGCTTGACGATATGTGTCAGAGGAAGAACAATAATTGTTTGTATACACCTGAAGTCTGATTAGTGTAATATGTTGCTAGTCAGCGATGTATGCTATCGAGGGGAGAGGAACTGACCACCCTACCCCATTAACTCCTGGATTAGTTATCTCATAAGTGATTCCTTATTGGTGTCACTTTTGAGTTTGAAACGTGTCTTCGGACAGTTGACTAAACAACAACAGTATTTAATAACTGGATAAATAATCAAATTAATTCATGATATTATTATTCATCATCATCATCATCATTATCACTGGCTCAACAGCCCAAATCGTGCCACAACCTATCTCAAAACTGATTTCCGGGTGCCCCTTGATATTATTAATTTTTTATTTATTTAACTAGCTAGCTAGCGAGTACAAATTAAAATTATAAAACTAAAATATTTCTAGCCACTACCGTAAGAGCCAGGCTCGTGTACGGTGTGGTCTTAGCCAGTAATATAACATAAAATTTACAAGGTCAGTTCACTAACTACAGAAAGTTACTTAATTCAAGCCAATAAATAAAACACAAGAGCCAAAAAAAAAGAGAAAAAGAAAAACACATTTAATATAAATTGACAATCAGACAGAAGCCAGTGATATTCAATAAAAACATCAATATAGTCGACAGAAATTAAAGGTAAAAAAATACACACATTTGTTAATATCATATATCATGAATAAATTTATATTATTATTATTGTTATTATTATTATTATTATTATTCGTAGTAGTAGTAGTAGCTGTAGTTGTTATTTACTTACAAATGGCTTTTAAGGAATCCACAGGTTCATTGTCGCTCTCACATAAGCCCGCCATCGGTCTCTATCTTGTGCAAGATTATTGTAAGGTTTCGTAACAAGCTGTTTTTTACGGTGATGGGTTGTTAGCCCTTCGTCCAACCCCCAAGCTTGAGGGCCACCCATTATCGGCTGCCCATGACTGCTTATTCAATATATTCGCAGCTACCTTCCATATCTGGAGGCCGAGTTGTAGTTGTAGTAGTAGCAATACTAGTGAAAGTATTGTTATCACTGTCAAGGTTCATTATTTCACTAAAACTAATTATCTAAGTTGCCTGCTGGTCTAAGCTCTTACAGATTAAATGATTAAATTGTAACTAATTTAGTAAATGGAAGAGTATCAGTATAAATATACACAGAAAAAATAAATGAAACATTATGAAAAATGTATAATAATTATAATCCAGGTTGTCACGCATAAAGTCAGCATTGCTATCCGTCCGGCTATACCGACTCTCGTTAAACGAGCTATCAGCTAATTAATAATAATCCGTGGCGCTACAGCCCGTGAAGGGCCTAGACCGACCAGCCGGCTGCTGGCCTCACGCCCACATGCCCAAGCAGAGGTGGACGATCATCCAACCAGAATGGAGGTATCGTGTGGTTAGCACGATGATCCCCCCAGCCATTATAGCTGGTATTCGCAACCGAATTTCGCTACCTATCGTAGCTCCCCAAGTGCATCACGATGCTGGGTGGGTACCGGTCCCATACACTGGCCGAAATTTCATGAGAAAATTTCTTCCCCCATGAGGACTCTAACCAGCGCGCATTCCGTAACGCGGGTCCTAGGCGGGATGCCTTAGACCGCGACGCCACGGCGCGGGACTATCAGCTAATTAGTAACCCGGAAATCAAACCACAGCACCTTTAGAAATAGAAATATTCAATAACTAATCATTTATGCCTATAACCGTCCAGTTGGCGACCTCAAATGTAAGATAAGCTAAGTATACTTCGCTCTATAATGTCTGACAGGAGAAGTAAACATTGCCGGCAGAGGAGGAGGGAAGTATAATTATTGCCATTGAATCAATGTGAGAGATGTCATTCCACGCTTGTCTTGAAGTTGGGCGGTTTGAAGCGTTCTACCCCGCCCAACTTCAAACTAAGCATGGAATGAGATCTCTGCAATTGGTTGAATAGCAATTATACTTCTCTCCTCCTCTGCCGGCAATGTTTACTTCTCCTGTCTGACATTATGGAACGAAGTATAGTGTAAAGAAGAAAGAGCAAAAAGAGTGTCTTCATCGGTTACCTTGCTGACCTCTACACCAGAGGTTAGCGGGTTGGAATCTGGCAGAGGACAACGGATTTTAAAGAGCATGGCTTCCTCTTGGAGAAAAATAAAACTGGGAGGCCCGTTTTGTAGATTTGCGGCATGTAAATGTAATCTATCAGCAATTCCATTAATGATAATGACCTCAGAGTTGATAAAATGTCATATATCCGATTTAAGAAAAAAGAAATTGCTTCACTCGGACATCTTCATGGAACTAATTAACCATACAGAAAAAATTACTCTGTGTGTACTTTCCCTTAATTTTACCAGATAATATTGTGCTGCATTTTTTGTAGGCTACATTACGATGTACGAAAATGAGGAGGAATTATTTGTGACGATAATCTTACTCACTTGCGTTAAATAAATGTATGTTCAAATTCACCACTAGATAACCGAAATTAACAAGCGTTAATTATTTTCAGAGTTCTCATATTACCATTAGCGCTGCTGAAATTAAAAAGAAAATGTATAAACACTTTCTATTTCAATTAATTAATAACTTGCGTAATTAAACGTGTAGTTAGTTCCATCTATTAGCAAAATTAATTCTGTGATTACAAACTGATTATATTAATAATTCACATTTGCATAAACCAAGGACTCATACACAGCGAAATTCTATGCTTTTATTATAATAAATAATAGGCAAATAAGTGTACTTATCATTGTGCAATCAAAACGGACCGAACCTCTGTCTAAAATAACATTCATATTTTAGAAACAAAAAGAGATATTCTAATGTAGACAGAAATTTTGTGTGAATTTTGACTAGAACCGTGTCACACAAAAACAAATCTATTTTGAGTTTCTGAAACTTAGGATAGGATACCTTCAGTTTCATGTGAAACATTTTCGTCGCCCTTAAAAATACACACTGTTCTCCAAGTTTCAGTCATCGAATTAACTCTACGAATGCACAATCACACGAGGTTTACTTTTTTATTATTTTTTCAATTCACTTGAAGGAATTTGTTAAGTTGAGTCTTTGAAATTCCATGAATAATTTATTATTTTCCGCGACTGAGTTAACATTTCATATAAGGTGTAAACCTTTAAATTACAGTACATATTTATTCTTGAGTATTAACGTTTTCGTCGTACTAAACCATTATTAAATTACATTATAATGATCTCTTATTTGTGTACACACATATGTCCTTGTTGTCAGGAATAAAACTTAACCTAAATACATAAAATATAACAGTACAAGTCTTCATGGTTTAAAAACTTTTTAAATTTGGGTAATATCATAAAATGTTAAGTATGAAGACTTGCTTACATACAAACTTGACGTCCACACCTATGGAGTAACGGTTAGCGCGTCTGCCTGCGAAACCAGGTGGCCCGGGTTCGATTCCCGGTCGGGACAAGTTACTTTGTTGAGGTTTTTTCTGGGTTTTCCCTCAGCCCAATATGAGCAAATGCTGGATAACTTTCGGTGCTGGACCCCGGACTCATTTCACCAGCATTATCACCTTCATCTCATTCAGACGCTAAATAACCTAAGATGTTGATAAAGCGTCGTAAAATAACCTACTAAAATAAAAATAAAAAATACAAACTTGACTGTTTTGTCATACAACTTTATTGTGGATATAATAAAATATTTTAATCTGATAAGCATGCAAGTATTGACTTATTCAGACTTTAAATCTTTTGCTAGAAATCACTGATGTTGATAGTGAAGGTTGTCACATCAGATGAGATATTTCCTGTTATGAAACGTATTCATCTATATGAAATTGGTGACGTGGAATTGTGTTGTAAACCAAGTTAACCTCGGTCTTCAATCTGGGAAGAATATTATATGAGACCACGAGGCTAGAAGATTTCCATACTGGAAACAAATATTTACGAAAGTTTATTTAATTAAAATTATCAAAATTATCTAGTTATCAAATCAAATTCATCGGAAAAAAGTATTAAAATGTAGCACGGTGTAATAGTTGGGTTTAATACACTTGTAAGTTAGGTTTACTTTTGCTTATAATAAGCGTTATTATAGCATAGTTTTTATTTATAGTCCTAGGTTTATTGCATTTATTTATTTATTATTAATTTTTATTGCTGTAATTATTATTAATGTTATTATTGTATATTATGTATCACTGCCACCGGGTGTTTACCCGATTGTGGTGTTAATAAATACATAATACATACATAGTCATTAGCCCGCCTTCGAAATGGTAACACTTACTTGTGACCAATGTGTATGTGTATATGTTTAAAGCTGTTGGATCGTTGTGTTGGCATCAGAGTCAAGACGGTAGTGGTGACTGCAATATTGTTAATTCCAATATCCAGCCAGCGTTGTTCTGACACAGATGCCGGCGTGTAATAACATTGGAATATTCCTGTGAAGGGAACTCGCATCAACGCTGTGAAATTCATTAACGGATGTTCACATATGTAAACCTTCTCAACAACATCCAACACTACCAACTGTTAAAATAAGAGCTTTTATCTATTTAAAAATGCACTACTGTAGCATATAGGCTATTTCCATATACGGGATCATGTACAGTACATAGACCTACATACGACATAGGTTACTGTATTGTTATTTCAAATAAATTGTACATTTTTATGTACCGTGTAAAATGAAAAATAATGTTAACAATAATAATAATAATAATAATAATAATAATAATAATAATAATAATAAAAATAATAATAAGTTTTATATTGGCAAACAAAATAGAAATATATATTTGTTATATAGTTATGAGAATTATATGTTTTTTCCTGCATTTCGAAATTTTCCCCTTTCAACCTGAGTGCGTTTCGTTCGATTTATGTGCTGAGTTATACATTCCTTTATAAATGACTGATATTTATAAACTTGGAATGCAATTCTTCATTAGTCTACTGCATAAGTCATGCCCCTGTGGCATTAGGGTTTACCAATCTGGCTATTTTTTCCCAACTTGGTCGAGGGGATAAATTGTAATGGGTGATAAATTCTTAACATGATTTCTCCGGTAGGAAAGTAATGTTTTCGGATGTTATGTCACAGATTTACGGAGCATAAGATATAATTTTCAGTTATGAGAATTATATGTTATTTCCTGCATTTCGAAATTTTCCCCTTTCGACCTGAGTGCGTTTCGTTCGATTTATATGCTGAGTTATACATTCCTTTACAAATGACTGATATTTATAAACTTGGAATGCGATTCTTCATTAGTCTACTGCATAAGTCACCCCCCTATGGCATTAGGGTTTACCAATCTGGCTATTTTTTCTCAACTTGGTCGAGGAAATGAATTGTAATGGGTGATAAATTCTTAACATGATTTCTCCGGTAGGAAAGTAATGTTTTCGGATGTTATGTGACAGATTTACGGCGCATAAAATATAATTTTCCCTTATCTATCTATTAGTCCCCCTTCAGGGAGCGCATGGACTGGGATTGTCCTCGCACACAGGCCGTACGGGTGGGCCCATTGTATAGGCTGACCAGATTTTTTATGGTCCAGCAGGGGACATCAGCAATATAAAAAAAACACAAACGCTTGTCTATCCGTTGAAATGTTGCAGAACATACATGTAACAGTAGATACAATGACAGAATTTTGCACACTAAATTTGTAGAGTGTCGTAACTTTTTGAACTGAATACATAAGCACACGTAACTCCTATACATAATTATAGTCACTAAGAATTCAATTTCAGTACTGATGCATGCATAAAGTCTTTCACATAATATTGTACACACTGAACTCTATCACACACATTTTACAAGTACTTGTCTGAAGAATGTATCCTTTAAGGATCTGTTCATTCCCATACAGCTTCACACTAAATTCTTCACATGAGAAATGAAGGTTTGTTTTCACTTGAAACAAAGATGTTTCAATTTTCTTTCTTGACTTTTCACCAGTCCAGATTGAGTTCAATTTGGAGTTAAGTTTTTCAGCTGACGAATTACTGACTGAAAGACACATGATTTATGGCACTATTTTGAGAATATTTTCAAATGTAATGGATTTTTTTGAAATGTTGAAAAACATCATGTCATTTTTCGCCTGTTGGTTTGTCACAAAACTACTCATTTTTTTACCTACTTAGAAATGGACATTGCGGCAGTTCTATCGCTTCCGCGCAACGCGAATGAAGACGAAGATGCTGTTGTTCTTAAAGAGCAGACTATCTCATACTGTGCTCGCTGGTTCTTCTGTCTCATACTGAGAACCGTTCAGAAATGTGCACTAATCACAGGAATTTCATCACAATACTCAAATATTCACGTGTAAAATGTTATTGAAACAAAATCAAAACTTCTGGAGACAAAATTAATTTCTATGGACAAAACGGGGACATATGCTCCCCGGGGACAGCAACTCAAAACCGGGGACTGTCCCCGGAAATCGGGGACGTCTGGTCAGCCTACCATTGTACCACCTGGGATGGAATGGTGTGCATGTTTTAAGGCCCTCCCACACTATAGATCGCCTGCGCGCCGCAACCGGACTCCCTTACAGCCTACATGATTCCTTTATCATCCAACATGGCCTCACCACAGCCCCTCAACCCCGGCCTCACGAATTACCATGAGTCCAGTGCAGAACCCACTGAACAATAGAGCTCTGCACGGACTCGAGTCAAGTCCATGGGCCTAGGCCAGTCCCAACACGGTCCGTGGGCCGGGCTCGGTTCAAATTCACTTATGCTTGTCGAATTCGGACCGGGCTCGGGCTTTAAAGAAACGCAAATCTTTTTTTCCGTCGATTAAATAAATAATGAGAAGATTTTAATACACGCACGATTAGATGTCAACCCGATACACATCCAGGACTGTGAACTACCGGTACCGTAAGTTATTGTTCACTTTGACTTCGTATTCGTAACGGCATTTTTCTCGTCTCTCCTGTGTTATAGACACAGAATATATATTCTATGAATCGGATCTCGGCATAGCTCAGATGGTAAGAGCACTCAACGCGCCAAGCTGAATATATGTTCAATATAATAAAGAAAATCGAAAACATAATTTTCATATTTCATCTCTAGATATAGTTAATGAAAAGTGAAGGATCTTGAAGAGCAGCATAATACAGCTGTTTTACAACAGCCTGTTGAAAAAGCTACCGTAAACTGGGGTTACTTTGAACACAGAGGAAACTTTGACCATTTTTTCAGAAAATCATATTTAGGTTTCTACATGCTGCACTTGTTTTAGATGGAAGTAAATTTGGTATGAGAATGATTTTATGATAATTAACCTCCATCTATAACAAATGCAGCATGTAGAAACCCAAATATGATTTTCTGAGAAAATGGTCAAAGTTTCCTCTGTGTTCAAAGTATCCCCAGTTTACGGTACTCAAATGCAGATTTTGTGATGTTTTTGAACTCTGTTTATATGCCACAATGTTTGAATTGTTAGGAATTTTTTTCATTTTATTATTACTACCACTACTACTACTACTACGACTACGACTACTACTACTACTACTACTACTACTACTACTACTACTAATAATAATAATAATAATAATAATAATAATAATTTTATTTATTGGAGCTAAGAGGAATGAAGTTACAGAAGAATGGAGAAAATTACAAAACGCAGAACTGCACACATTGTATTATTCACCTAACATAATTGGGAACATTAAGTCGAGACGTTTGAGATAGTCAGGTCATGTAGCACTTACGGGCCAATTCGGAAATCCATATAGAGTGTTCGTTGGGAGGCCGGAGGGAAAAAGACCTTCGGAAAGGTCGAGACGTAGGTGGGAGGATAATATTAAAATGGATTTGAGGGAGGTGGGATATGATGGTAGGGACTGGATTAATCTTGCTCAGAATAGGGTCCGATGACGGGCTTATGTGAGAGCGGCAATGAACCTCCGGGTTCTATAAAAGTCATTTAATAATTTATTTATAGTGTTTTACACGTGTACGGCTTTAAAAGGTAATTGGGCCTGGTGAATTCAAAGCTACCCTTTTGAGCTGCATCATTCTTTACGAATTCATACTTTCACTCTTCTCTCATTTTTGTATGTATCCTCATTACAGGCCATGGAGGTCCACAGAGCGGGAGGTTATAACATACATCAGCACAGACAATCGGTAGGGATCGCCTAATTTAACTATTTCGAATTTTTTCCTTTGATCACTTTTTTTTTCAGATTTCAATGAACACTTATCTTCTTCTACTAATAATTAAAAGTTTATTTTAAGGACCTTATTTTTAAATTACAGTAGAGTCTCGTTAATCCGAACTACGCTAATCCGAAAATCTGGTTATCCGAACAAAATTATTTTAAGAAAAAACAAAATTTATATTATTAGTAGAAAGTAGGGAAAAGAAAAAATGTATAAATTCACTCAATTTATTTTAGTTAAAAAATATGAAAATGGCACATTCAGGGTACTTACAACAATTAGTGTTTTCTGTACGTAATTTACACACCTCTCATGCTCATAAAATTAAGCAGGCAGGCAGGTAGTAATTCTAAAAATAGCAACAGAGTACTCCCACCACCCCACTACTGTCTTTCAGCGCTCGTGAATAGCATGCATTGCATTATAGGAAATGTTTCGGTTAATCCGAAAATCTTGTAATCCGTGTAGGTCTTGGTCCCAATTAGTTCGGATTAACGAGACTCTACTGTATACCGGTCAGTACAGTGGAAATTTCTACCCGTGTTATTAAACAATTCTATTTTAGATGTTTTAATTTTTTCGCCTTCACAAACCAGTAACCCCAAAACCTAAAATGCCATAAAAGTGACTTAAAAAATCAGAAATGTCTTATTATTTCTTATTGTAACATTCAACCCTATTGAAGATTTCTGAAATAACTATGAACTTAATCGTTTAGAATTCAAACGTATTATTTCAGCCATCCTCAGCATTCTCCATAAATTACTATATCGCCAATGTATCAGCCCATTACTATGTCCAATCCACTATAATTAATTACAGCAGAATGCAATTCCATCCTGTCGATTGACCAACCAACCGAAGAGCGACCTTCCTACGCAGCACGTCAAGTAATGACTAACAGGGACAGTTAGAGGCATGCTCCAGTGTTAAACACATTGCAATCGGATGCGTCAAACACTACCTTAATAAACACTAATGCACAGCAATAGCCGGATTGATTAAATCTTGTACACCAAATACAACTATTTACAGGTGTAACCGCCAGTTATTCAACTCTCGAAATTGATCCCTTCACAGACATTCGGAGAAATATACCATAGCTAGCAGATAAAGCACTATCTCTTCCTTGGTACCCATCACGCAGCTAGTTCGAAACTTACCGATACGGAAAATAAATTCATTCTTGACAAGTCAAAGAAGCAGAAAGATGCAGATAGTTTACCGAAAGGTTATTTCCTTGAATAACTTGTTGGTGTTCACATTCACAATTTATTTCAGTGTGTATCCACAGTATACATTTCTGTTGACTTTGTTAATAGATTGTGTTCATGCACATTTTTGGATGACTACTAACAACATTACTTTTATTAACGTTTTGCCTTACTCATAAGTAGACAGTGGATGCGGGGTGACTTATCGTTGAATGTAGGTGCACATTTACTATATGTTACATTTTTTTCATTCAGACCATTGCCATTGGCTCAACAGGTTTTAAACGTAAACAGACGATGTCAACATGCTACTGTATCTCCGTACAGTCAGAAGGAAAAGAAAAATGACATACTACAGCACATATCTCGTCATCATTGATGGAATTACTAGCGTTGCAGTAAACGACGATATAACTTATTCTCGTAAGTTGTCGAAGCTGAATTGTCTTCGTCTATCGCTTAAACAGTTTTTGTATCGAGAGAATTTCTAAAAAAAAAAAACCTCTAAGGGGGGGGAGTCACTTAATTTCTTTAGAGGAATATTTGCACTGAGCATCATGTTGCACATGTCTTTGCAAAACGTTTCCCCCACAACTAAATGATGATGATGATGATGATGATGATGATGATGATGATGATAATAATGTAGATGATTCCTCAGATTTCATTTCATCGCATTTTCTGTGCGATGCACTGTTGCAATGTTTCTCTATAGTCTGAGTTGTTCTGGTTTTTATTTCAATTTTACATACATTACACACGATATTGTCTTCGTTAGTACATAAAGTCACTCCCATACTTCTTAATTGCACTTCGATCTTTGAGTGAATTGAACGTTTTGCCTTCGACATTATGAATGGATCAGCACAACGCTATTCAACGCGTACTAAATACTTGAGCAGGATAACACAACTGCACACATTGCGTTGCAATGATACGGACCGGGGTTCCTTCGTTCTGTACGCTGCCGTACTCGCCAGGTACGCAAAACACGTACGACGCGGCACGTGCTATATACTCCGATACGAAACAACTTCACTTTTCCTTAAGTCATCCCGCATACACTGTCTACTCATAAGTAGGGTTAAATAGGTAGTTAACTTTATAAATTAAACGTAAATTAACTTTTAACGACTCTCCATATACTACAAGGAACGAGTCTTCTTATAAAATGACAGTATATTTTTCTATTTTGACTTCAGTTAGGCCTATGTGTACTAAAAATTCAGACTCGGCAGAAAAAGTTATTCATATACCTTTTTTTTAAGATAGGACGTGACAGTTAAGCGGCCAAGCGTGTAACTACAGCGCTATGTTGCCAATATGGACTATCACGCTGCCAGCTGATGGAAGCTAGCAATTGACGTTAAGATGGCTGACTTTAAAACATATTGACAATTGAAGCGAAGGTAAAAAAAAACAATACAGAAATCGACAGAGAATGAAAGACGAAACGTACCAATGCTAATATCTTGTGCACAATAAATGTCGCCAAGAGAGCTATTAAGCACTTGCCACGTGGGAACTGTAAGTTTAGCAACTCAACCGTTGTTGCCATATCAACAGGCCTACCACACTATGTGACATTCAGTTGTTTTTGCGATCGCAACGCTCCTGTCATGTCCCAGCTTAAAAAAAAGTATAGTTGAAAACACACTTTTAACACTTAAATAATCACTGATTAACTTCATATGTTAACACAGTAAGAATATTATGAAGTTAATCAGTCAGAAAGAATTACTAAAAATTAGAAAAATAGGCTTGATCATTAATATTTCTGCCATTAAAGACTTTTCGAAATTAAAAAAGGAACTGTTGAAGAGCTAATGTCGAAACATTCTCTCAACACTCCTCACATAGAGCTCGACAGCAGATAGAAACAAAAAAAAATTATTGCTCATACCAACAATAAAGTTGTGAAAACTCACTTGGAATGTTGCTTTTAGGAACAACGGTGCGTAATTGGATTTAAGTACTGTATTTTTTTATTTAATTTGGATATTTAACGACGCTGTATCAACTACGAAGTTATTTAGCGTTGATGAGATTGGTGATAGCGAGATGGTATTTGGCGAGATGAGGCCGAGAATTCGCCATAAATTACCTGGAATGCACCTTACGGTTGGGGAACACCTCGGAAAAAACCCAACCAGGTAATCAGCCCAAACGGGGATCGAACCCGCGCTCGAGCGCAACTTCAGAATAGCAGGCAAGCGCCTTAACCGACTGAGCCACGCCGATGGCGGATTTAAGTATGTAGTTGATTTTCCGCCCTTCGTGAATGTCCAAGCTCTTATGATTTTGATCACCAAACGCGTTTCTTCAGTTGAATGAGATCTATTTGTAATGGATTTAAGTCCATCGGGTCGCTAACGAACCATTATGATCCCGCAAGGGGATATCCACAGCGGATATTGGTAGAGTGCGTCAGTTCCCTTCCAACAGTTATGTATATGTACCTACATCTAACTTAAAACTGAGAACAGCAAAAACACCCAGGATATAGAGTCCAGGACATAATTCCTAACCATGGAAAAATCTCTTGGCAGAGTCGGGAATCGAAACTGAAAATAAAATTTGTCCTCCTATACACCACTGAAGGGCATCAAACTTACAGAAGTACCACGACAAGAAAGGAAAGATGTAGTCAGCACATTATGCCGCCTCTTTTAGTAATGTATATATATAACTTTTAATATTTGAATGGGTTTTCTGAGAAACCCCATATTTCAAAATTTTTACAAAACTGAGTTTATTTCTAATTCCTGTTCTATAGGGATAGATATAGGCCTAACATTTTGTATAAAAATACCATAAGTCCGTATAGCCTAAGTTATGTTTGGTAAATTAATTATTTTATGTCTAAATTCTGGATTTGTTAGAATAATGTTGTTGTCTTTTGCGTAATGTATTATTGTAAGAGATTATTAAATTCAGAACTTTATTATTTATGTCTTTAGTGACATTTCTTACAGGTTAGAGTAAAATTTGTTCACATGAAGCAAAAATTATGAAGTCGGCTTCTAAATACTGGTTTTCAGAATGAAATTCGTTTTATTTTTAAATCAAAATTTCAATTTATTTCATGAAATAAAGAGATGTTTGTTAAATCTTTACCTGGTTTTGAGAAACACCATAAATAAAATATTTTCAAACCTGAATATTGAGTCATATTCTATTTAAAACATAGTCTTTTGTATACAGAAATATTCGTTATATTTTTACCAACATTTCCCATTTAAAATATTTCAATTCTTAACTAATGCATTTTTTGAACAGTTTCTTGTGTTTCCCCAAAACTTTATATTTCGTGGCTTACGGGATTTCTAAAAAAACCGATTCATATAAGTAAAGTATTTTACTTAATTATTCCTTTATTTTTCCTATCTTTAATTTAAATTTTTATTTAGTTAATCATTATTAACTAGTATTCCAATCTAATTAGTTACTATGTTTAATTTTTAAATACTCATTTTTATGACGTTTTAAAAGCATACCTTGAAAATTTCCTTTATTATAACTTCTACTATGTTATGTCAACCTAAGTGCGATTTCCTGAAAGAGACAAAATCTAACTTTGAGAATATTTTCTATTTCAAAGTTGGAAGAGATTTTAATTTAAATATCTAACGTTCACTATAGCTATATTAATTTTATTGTGTCTCGTTTCCATTTAAAATTTAAAATATAGGCTACTGTAAATACAAATGTTCTTAAATTTTTGATATTGCTATTATTAGAGGTTTTACACTTTTAACTCATAATTATTTTTATTATAGTATTTGTAACGTAGAAAATATATATAGTTATTTCATATGCATGTATATATATATATATATGTATGTATATTAATTTCCATGTACCATAATTTGAAATAATTATATCACTGTTATAAAGAGCTTATGACGTAAAATTGTGGTGAATTTAATGCTTTCATTAACAGAGAAAAGACACAATGTTAAATAATGTTTAAATTAAAACTTTCCCTGCATAGAGTATCTGGATTCATGGCGAGATTTAAAAGCAAATTGAAAAACTTTTCCGAACAAAAAGGCAGTATCCAAAATCAATATTAAATGCACAGATTCCGAGGTCTTACTTTGTCTTTATGCTATGAAATAATTTCCTTCAGCTATTCCTCAATTATACACTTTTTCCACCGTTTCGCTTAATTAGAACAGTCCAACGATTCAGAGCTTGTATTGTACCTATCAGCAATAAGACAGGGCACGGAAAGATAGTGTTATTCTTTTATTTGCAAAAATGATGGATGCATCTATATTTACTACTTACATTATCACAAAAACTTGTCATAAAACATAAACATTTTAAATTATACATTTACCATTTCCAAGAGACGTGTTTCTCAATTGCTATAAAATAATGAGAATGTAGCAAAACAATACCAATAAACACACAAAGAATATGAAATGCTGTTTGATTGGTTACTAATCCCCTACCAAATAGTTGATTAAGAACTTTCTGAAGCGTGTTAGTCTGACAATGTGATAAATTACATTGGAATTTGAGGAAACTTTTAGAGCTGTACTTATTACTCCTGACCTTAGAAGAATAAGACAACACAATATTTAGATGAGTAGAATTATATCCTGAGTGAGAACTTTGACCTAGAGCTCTCTCGTTAAGCGATAGATTCTTTTTCGTGTCATAAATCTTTCAAAATCACGTGTCAGCCTCATTATGACGTAGAACTATGTGTTTCTCCTCACAAGGTATGGGAGATTAATTCAGGAATTGATCATCAAATAAATATGCAACCCCTCTCGCATTGTCCTTCTTCCTTGTATTCCACTTTTTCTCTTTGCCTTGTTCTTACTTTCCTTGTCTTGCCCTCATTCACCTCATATTACTCATGTTCTCTCGTCGTCTCCTCGATCTTTTTCTATTCCTCTTGTTCTCTTTATGTTCCCTTGTTCTCCTTGTCCTACACTTGTTCTCCTTGTATTGCTCTTGTTTTCCTTATATTCCGCTTGTTCTTCTTGTATTCTATTGTTCTCTCTGTATTTCCTTATCCTATTTGTTCACCTTGTATTCCCTTATTTCTTTGTATTCTCTTTATATTCCTTATATCCTCCTTTTTATTTTCATATGTCGATTGTTCTCCTTATATGCCCCTTATTCTCCATGTATATTCTTGTTCACCTCGTATTCCTTTCTTTTCTTTGTATTCCCCTTGTTTTCCTCATATCCACTTTGTTCTCCTGATCTTCCCATTGTTCTCCTTGTATTTCCTTCATTCTCTTTGCAATCCTTTGTTCAACTTTTTCTTCGTATCTCCTTGTATTCCCTTACTTTACCTGTATTCCCTTTTTTATCCTTATCTTCCCCTTATTCTCCTTTTATTTCCCATGTACTCCTTAATCTTTCCTTGTTCTCCTTGTCCTTTTGCTAGCTTTGTATTTTCCTGCACTTGAAAGATAATCGGGTCTATTACCTCATCGTTTACAGTGCCAAAATCAGTCACATCAATCGCTTTTTAGCCGCAGAAAGCTACCACGACATTCCCATCATTCTGTCTGTCGAGTTCAACATAAACGCATCCACAGACGAAAACGTCGCCTTGCTTGATTTCATGCGCGACACATTTGTTTTGAGTAGAGATGAACAAAACTAACTGCCGCTCTCGCTCGCTGTGTTCGTTGCATTTCTCTTTCGAGTCTCGACTCGTCATTCTCGTGCGCTTCGAGTCTTGCTCATCATTCTCGAAATAGCATTTGGTCGGCGTGGAAAGATTTCATAACTTTGAATAACATACATAATTGATATAAATAGCATTATAAATGTTTAAATAAGACAAAAATACAAAACAGAATAGTGTCTCAGTTCTGAAAATGTTCTGGTTCTGTTACATCTATACTATTAATAAATCTGTAGCCGAAATTTTTCTGGTAATTTTCGATTTTCCAAAAATAATTGGTCCTAACATACATAATTAACCACCCTGAAACCAAAAATCGCATTTTTGAAATTTTTGTTTGTATGTCTGTCTGGATGTTTGTTACCTTTTCACGCGATAATGGCTGAACCGATTTATATGAAAATTGGAATATAAATTAAGTTCGTTGTAACTTAGATTTTAGGCTATATGGCATTCTAAATACTTTATTTAAAAGGGGGGTTATAAGGGAGCCTGAATTAAATAAATCGAAATATCTCGCTTATTAGTGACTTTTGTAAAAACTATTACATAGCAAAAGTTTCTTTAAAAATGATTTTCGATAAGTTTTATTGTTTAAAAATTTTGATAGGACTGATATTTAATGAAATAAATGAGTTTTAAAATTAAAATAACGCTATCCAAGACGGTGCAATGAAGTAAATGACTTCGTCTATAAGGAGCCTTGGACAACAACAATCGAAAATGGGGCCTTGGACAGCAACAATCGAAAGCTAGTAAACATAGCCTACAGAGAATGTTTCTGTGTTTGTATGAAGTACTATCGGAAGCTAAATTAACCGATTTGTATAATGAATTATTATTTCACCATTGGAAAGTGTAGTTTCTCTAGATGGACATAATGCTATAATGTTATTACAGTAACTTTAGAGTAAATCGAGGTCAGGTAAGATTAAAATAGCTTCTTATGCACAGAAAATTTGATAGGCTATTTTGTACATTCGTTTTCTGTATTTCTTAAAATAATATTTATGTACACACTCATTTTAATCTCAGAGAATTAACGAACAACGAGAGTGTATTGATTTAGTATGCAGTAATAGTACGTTAGCTTAGCAATCCATTATGTTATAATACAAATTTTAACTATGCTCAATTGAATCGTGTTAAAATACATAAAATAGGCTATATATACTATAACTGCAATGCAAAAAAAATTCGGTAATGAGCCAAGCAGATTATGTTGCGCTGTTGTAAAAGTTGTTGCTTCTGAGATTCAAGAGCCCCCACAACAAATTAAAAACTTACTTATCGGAATACATTCGTTATCAACGCACTTTTTATATAATATAATATAATATAATATAATATAATATAATATAATATAATATAATATAATAATAAATATGTAACCGAAAATTTTCTGGTAATTTTCGCTTTTCCAAAAATAATTGGTGTTAACATGTATAATTATTCATCCTGAGAACGAAAATCGCTTTTTTGAAATTTTTTTTGTATGTCTGTCTGTCTGTCTGTCTGTCTGTCTGTCTGGATGTTTGTTACCTTTTCACGCGATAATGGCTGAACGGATTTCGATGAAAATTGAAATATAAATTAAGTTCGTTGTAACTTAGATTTTAAGCTATAATGGCATTCAAAATACTTCATTTAACGGGGCCTGAATTAAATCGAAATATCTCGCTTATTATTACTTTTTTGTGAAAAATGTTACATAACAAAAGTTTCTTTAAAATTGATTTCCGATAAGTTTTATTCTATGCAAAATTTTGATAGGATTGATAGACTTTAAAAATAACAATGCAATACATTTTCACCGCCGCCTCAGATTGTAGCGTTGTTGTTCATGCAGTAATTCCTATATGCAAAATATAAAATTTTTGAGCAGGAAGAAAAAACACATTTATTCATTCCATGGCAATGGTACATAGGAGATCGTGAATTCTTACATTTTCGAAAGAAAGAAATATAATTACATATCACTGTTTATGCTGTATCACTATTTAAGTTATTTGAAGGGTTCAGAACCATGGTGGGCAAAGCGCCATTTACTGAAGACGTAGAAAACAATGGTTAAAATGAAGTTATTACCATAATTCAATGGAACCATATAGCAAGTAATATAAAGTTTACACATTAAAACTAAATGATATGTCAATCTTCATTAAACTATGGTTACATGTAATAACAAATAAGAAACATGTTAAAGGAATTGTCATTGCACCAAATGAGTGCTCTCTGGACCAAAATGACCGCATTTTAATTATTTGAATACAATTTCAATTAAGTAACATATTAAACGATTTATTTTTCTAACAAACAAGAATGTTCCCTGGATCAAACGTCCTATTTTAATTATGTAATTACTTTACATTTATTTCTAACAGGTGCAGCGGAGCGCACGGGTACGGCTAGTTCTATTATATAAATAGAAAAAAAAAACAATTCTCAAATAAATTTGCATTTCTAAGAAACATAAAACATAAC
Organism: Periplaneta americana; assembly: GCF_040183065.1. Lineage (NCBI taxonomy): Eukaryota > Metazoa > Arthropoda > Insecta > Blattodea > Blattidae > Periplaneta > Periplaneta americana. The sequence goes on along the minus strand of NC_091133.1, from coordinate 65,298,855 downwards.
ATTAATTCGAAATTTGCTCGGGCTTCCAGCCAGGTCATAAGTTGGTGATCCACCGACGTTTCGAGGATGTTCATCTTCCTCATCTTCAGGGTTAAATAATATCTGAGGGTTCCCAGCTCCTTAATAGATAAACATCCTCGAAACGTCGGTGGATCACCAACTTATGACCTGGCTGGAAGCCCGAGAAAATTTTGAATTATCACGTAGCCAGGAAAGCTTCAGTAGTTATAACATTAATATCTTTTTACTTGAGACTGCACACTTGATCTCAAACATATGAAAAGAAAATTCGTAGGCTTTTAATAAGGGCATAGTAATTAAATGAAGACTGGGGAACGGATTATTATACACTGAAAGACTGAAAGGTAAAGCTGTTTCAAAGGCTGCTTGATTGTTTAAACATAGGGTAACACTTGCCAAAGTAGATAAAAGTTCAGTCAGGTGTGTCAACTGTGACGATTCAAGGCTGTTTGACTTCGGGAGTTATCAATATCGAGTCTCGGAACACTCACAAACAGTCTTCACGTCAAGGACGCGGCGTAATACAACATTGTCGTGCGGGTTTTCGGCTTTGCGGGCGCTGTTAGTCTCGCTTTCTCGATCGTTGTTCATCTCTAGTTTTGAGGCTTGCCACGATAACGGCGCCTACGACACTCACCAGCTCGTGTATCGTCATGGCCTTAGTAAGAAAGTTGGACGGCTTGCGATGCAGCCATTACACATCATACCTCTCATATCGTCGTCTTATTCATGCCGTGTATGATCCATTGAATCTGTACAGTGCCGTGTTTTTTCGCCCAATAAATGGTGATTACCAGATCTAGGAATTTCGTACCGATGGCTATCGCCCTATGCAGGGTACGATCAATCAGGTGCGACGTCATCTACACATCAAAACACAGCTACTCATAGAAATGGGAATATTACCTTGACGAGTTTGGTTTTCTTTCCACTGTACCTTCCTGTTTTCGGAAAAGAAAGACCTATGGGACATTCGTAAATGCTCAGCTAGTTACATAATTATGTTTATGTACAACTATACAAATTGTTACATATATATAGACTGACATTGATACAATATTGCTCTTTACATATTTACATCATTTACACCTATAAAATACAAAATATGTAAGTAAATAATTAACGTATCTGTTATAGTTTCCGTGTAATAAGCGTTTTAAATTGTCTACTTTTTGGGACATCTGAAACCCCTTAGTTGGACTCTGGGCAGGATGTAATTCTATAGCAGAATGATATTTTGTATTAACATTTTCATTGCGGATTCTATGAAATTGTTAAACAATATGAATTGCATTCGTGAGGTTGTAGCTGTTTTGACAATATTTTAGTCGTAATTTAGTCATAAAAAGTACGGGTTGCGATAGTTTTGCAGGGAACGAAGCTATGAGGGTAATAAAAAAAGTAAAGTGATATATTCCCCCTCCTGTTCGAATTTTCCACCAGAGCCGCAGCAGCAGACCACAGCTTTATCACGCAGCTATTAGATGGCGCATTTGTTGCTTCAGATCCTCGCAATATCAGTTGTAAGATGGCTGCGCGCACGGAAACATGATCAAACGCGTAAGTACGTAGTGTGATCCGGTTTTTTGCGTCTGAAAGACACCAGCAGAAATTCGTCGTCAATTTGTTGAGGTGTACGGTGCGAATGTCATATCACTGCTGTGGAGTAACGGTTAGCATGTGAAACGAGCGGGCCTGGGTTCAAATCCTAGTTGGGACAAGTTACCTGATTGAGGTTTTTTCCCTTAACGTATGAAGAGCAAATGCTGGATAAATTTTGGCGCTGGTCTCTGGAATCATTTCGCTAGCATTATCACCTTCGTCTCATTCAGACACTAGATAACCTTAGCAGGTGGTAAAAGAACCAATAAGAGAGGTACTGGATCATCCTTCTTACAACCCCTGTGGCACCCAGTGATTTCTATCTCTTCGGACCGTTTAAGAAGCACTTGGGTGGTAAGCGATTCAATACCGATACGGCCATTCAGCAAGCCGCCATAACGTGGCTTCAGGGACTTGACGCAGATTTCTTCTATGTCGGCATCGATGCCTTGGTCTAGCTACCGTTTGGACAAGCAGTTCGTAAAGCAGTGCGTACATGTGCCCTCACTTTGTATCAGTATATCTGGCTATATCAATTTTTTCCCTGAGAGCTCTTATCTTACTTTTTTAAGCACCCTGTCTTTGACAATATTATAATTTTAATTAATCGCCTGAAAAGACATTGCAAATTTCACTCGTCAAATGTACATAGTAACTTCGCTATGAAAATCCAGAAACGCTGCAGTCAGAGTAGTTCAGGTAGAATTAAATCAACCGTTCTGCAAGTCACTTAATTGAAAGGAGTACATACTACTATGTATGAACTGCATCGTTGGTAAGCTTACATCCTGCACTTAATTGTCTCTAGAACTAATATTTATTATTGGATTACTGGTCTATCGAAAACGTTATTTGATTCCATTTGCTCGTAATGATCTGATGTATAAGTAGTGTGAATTAATGCAGGGGTTCCCAACCAGTGTGTCGCGACACAATGGCGTGTCGCGCAGCTCCATGGAATGTGTCGCGAAATTTTGGAATTGGAAAATACATTTTACGCCATCTAGAAAGTCTCTTTACAGCGCATTTTTTATTTATAACGAAGTCTTTGATATGATAATTTTATTTTGAGATAGACTTTACCAATGAAACAATGCTCAGTTTAATTTTTCTGTCTGGCGATAATTCGAATGAAAGTGAACACCTGAAACAACGCTTAGTAATTCGTTTACTCTTCCTACTTATGTTAGTAATAAACAAAGTTTAGAATCGTCAGAACATATTGGTCAGTTTCAGTATTATACGTGTGGGCGGGTGATAGTGCAGCTAGGCTATTTTGTCAAAAGAGCTTTATTTAGATTTTATCATGGACAAATTTTTTATTCGAAAAACACAATCTGGGTTAGATGGCAGCAGTTCTAATTCGAATAATGTGAGCGAAAATTACCTTCATGGTTCACAAAAACGCACAGCGTTTCGTAAATATAGTGATGAATACTTGCAATATGGTTTTGCGTGGCGTGGAGATGAATATAAACAAAATCCCGAGTGTCTTATATGTGGAAATGTTTTGTCAAATCAGTCGATGGTGCCGAATAAACTAAAAAAGACATTTATAACTCTTGTTTTCAACGTCATACTTATGTGAATCGGCATTTTCTAACATAAAAATAGTGAAATCTAAACAAAGGAACAGACTGCTGGATCTTGAAGATAATTTACTTGTTGTCTTGTCAATCATAAGGCCACGTATAGATAAACTCTATGCAATCCATAAAGCGCAGACTTCACATTACTTCAAATAGGTGAGTTTTGAAAAACGGTAATAAAGCACTTTTTATTATTAATAAAAACAAATAATTGTGTCGCGATATCGTGGGCGTTCAGTAAAGTGTGTCGTCTGTCAAAAAAAGGTTGGGAACCACTGAATGAATGTATAACATCTTGTATACCAATAACGTAAGTTTGGAACGAGAGTGGTATGAAGTGAAATACTCGGACAAACCTGCATAACATTCACTTTTATTTTATATTTCCATTAAAGTACCGGTAATATATAAGTAGGAATCGTTTGTGTAGCAAATACGAGAAATTACTATAAAATAATTTAGATTACATTTCAGATGTTATATACATATGGAATTGTAACATTTCATGAAACAGTCATGGTGGTCACTCGTTTTGCTAAGTAGACATCAGGGATGGTTCTACAATAAACAAATTTCTTAATATTTAAGATAATTAAGTCGAATGCGTCCTCACATTTCAAACAATGAAAATAATCTTACTATTGTATACCATTGACTCAAATTGATTTTAAACTGCAGTAATTTATTATTTATTAAAAGGCGTGGTTGTGTTCCCGCAACATTTTAGGAGTATATTTAGTATTTTTTTTTTTTACTATAGACCGAGTCTATGTTTTAGGGTGCATTGTTCATCACGTCCGTTATTCTAGACAAAATGATAGCTCAACAACTGTAGTACTGAAGAGAAGTTCAGAATAACGAATGTAATAAGAGAAAAATGGAAATGGATTAAAATACGTATTTAGATAGAGTAAACATTAGAGAGTTGAAAAATTTATTGATTCCGCACTATCAAATGCAATGTAACAGCGTGATCCCAACCTCCAGGGACACGACTCGAGTATTTGTTATCGAAACCATATTTATCGTACTGGATTTATATCGTACATAACAATATAATATAAAGCGACAAATATATGATCATCATAAAATAAAGACTTATCCACCGAAAGTATTTAAATAGTACTGTAATAAAACATGTTTATATACGTACCTATATTGAGGTAAACTTAATTTCAAAACTTTCTCTTAACGTCCAGACACTTTTTTTTATTTTAAACTGTATTTCAGGTAAGGCAAAAGAAAATTTTATGACTTAAAAATTAAGTAACGTATGGTTTCTAAAAATAGATTATGAAACTTCTATGTAATTCCGAAACGTTGGAAATGTCAAGTTCCAGGACACGGTGGAACACCCTAAAGCGTAATTCAGATGGTCATTTATTGTATGTCAATGTGCGTACACTCTGGTGATTTGTGTAAGCTGATTATAAAACGACGACGAACAGTTATTATTTATTTATATTAATTTCTTTCTTCTCTCATATACAGAATGTCCCATTTATCTTGTGTACCTATTATAACTTTTCTATTTGGATAGGTATTGCAATTTTTGTTTCTGAGCGTTATGTTAGAACGAGGGGTTAACATGAGTGTGGAGATTTAGTGTATGTAACTACATTATGCTACAAGATACACGTTACGTCATCAATGTTTCAAATAGCACTATATACTTTAATCGTGTTACATTGATGACACACATTAAGACGAGTTCAAAAATGTATCACAATGTCACCTTCCTAATCAATAACAACAACGAAACGAAACAAAAATGTACTCTCAATGTGATAATGTTATGCTTTTAGAGTCACAGAAGATGTTCCAAATGGTGACCATTCACATTAATGCACATTCGAAGGCGTTCCCAGAAAGACCGTATGACTTCCCGGTATGTTTCTGGCTGAATGGACACACAAGCCTGTCGAATGCATTGCTGCATGTCGTCTGGTGTTGTCAGAATGTTCTGGTATATACTGTCCTTTACAGTTCCTCACAGGAAGTAGTCGAGTGGCAACAGGTCCGGAAAACGTGCAGGCCTCTGTACGTGGATTGTGGCGTCGACAGTTGTTGTGACTTGTTTACATGTTGGACAGCAAACACATAACACACGACGTGTACGGACGTCAGTCGTCTTTAGTTTTGTGTAAGTTAATGCACAAGATGAAAGGGGCACGACAAACGGTACATTCTGATGGCATTCATTTTGAATTTTGTTGTTGTTATTGATTGGGAAGATGACATTGTGATATATTTTTGAACTCGTCGTAATGTGTGTAATCAATGTGACATGATTGAAGTATGTAGTTCTATTTGAAAAATTGATGACGTCACGTGTATTTTGTACCATAATGTAGTTACATGCACCAAATCTCTACACTCATGTTAACCCCTCGTTCTAACTTAACTCTCAAACAAAAATTCCAATACCTGTCCAAACAAAAAAAAAATATATAGTAGGTGCACAAGATAAAAGGGGCATTCTGTATACCAATGTAGAATTGCAGCACTCATTTCTCTGCAATCTTCCTTGTTTTTGACATAGCTAAATACGTTCGCGTTGAAGGGTGATTCGATAAAGAAACAGCGTGAGATGGATGGATGGATGGATGGATGGATGGATGGATGGATGGATGGATGGATGGATGGATGGATGGATGGATGGATGAATGAATGAATGAATGAATGAATGAATGAATGAATGAGAAATATTTAAAAAGGTATGCGAAAACGCGTCCTTACAAGGGAAATTGGGGCTGGGAGGAAGTGTTTATATGAGCTCTAAGCCTATTTGCCACTTCTCTCACTCCGATTATCGCTTTTCCATAGAAGGAACATTAGAGAACTGTGTACTATTAATAAATGAATGGAGAAACGGAAGGAGGAACATTAGTAGGTACCTAAAAAAACAAAATTGCAAGGAATTTTAGGACTGAGAAAAACTCAATATGTGAGCTCCAAGCCTTTTGACCATCTGTCTCGCTCAGAAATTCGCTGTTCCACTGAAGGCATTTTAGAGAATTTGATTGTTAATTATTATCCAGTGACAGATACATCATCCATGTAACGGAGCTCATAGAAAAGCATTTGCTGATTTGTTAACTAACTTGCGATCACTTAAAACGGTATGAAAATGGTAATAATATATATATATATATTTATGTATGTATAATTACGTATATATTCACAAAAAATTATCACAAAATAAATACTTTCAAATCCATAAATATTATAACAGCTAAACTTTTATTGCCCTTGTCTACGGAAATAAAATGTGGGCAGAGTCTTGGTAGCAGTCCTCCTGAATGCAGGCAATAAGCTTCGCAAGACATGCATTTAGGCGCTCTCGTTTACTGCACATGCGCAGTGCGTTGTATCTGTAAATTAGTAAAATTAGGCGGTCCATTTTTTTCTTTCTTGTGTTGAGTAGTGTGGACAGATGACACAAGTTGAAGGAACAGCTGAAATCCTTTTACTTGAGCTCAGTTTCGTTCTTCGTAATGCAGTACACGTTAGAGCATCGAATCTTCATTTATGTTAGGTATAAGCATATTACGAAGAAATCGTTCAAGAAGTTTGGTCCTATATTTTTCAAGCAATCGATAGTTCCAGCACATATAAAGAAAACTAGTAAATTGCGCCTGTAATGTAATGTATAAGTCACGAAATTTTATTGCCGAAAGCTGACGCATTGAATGATCGCTAAGCGGTTGTCACTTGCCCATGTCGATTTTCGAACGATCCCGTAATAATCAAAACCTGTTTCCAGGGGCACACCTGGAATCTGAGCTCAAAAGTATGTGTCGCCTTGAGTTATCACCAGTTTCAAGTGAATATACTGTTTGAATAAAACATTTTATACGTAGTGTAAGTAAATAAGATAGGCGTACCTTCCTGATGGGTCTGTTGCGAAAAAAAATGCTGAGAGGTATTTAGCAGAAAATATTAGACTGTCACAGGAATATATTTCATAATTATTTACTTTAATTAGCAATGAATACGAAAACGAACTAATTTAAATAACATTGCAAATTGGGATCTATTAATATTTAATAATATTTAATTTTTTTAATCTCAACATCCGAGTTTGTCAGCGACAACAATCTTTCGATCTGAGGTGAAAATCTCTCGACAGGCTGTCCTTGTGAAAATATTTCTACGGACTGTAAAAAAAAAAAAACGGTAGCCGAATGGAGTAATATTTGCACTGTGTTGATTGAGTCAACAATTTAATCTCGTTTACTTTCTGGATTTTCTTCTTGGATTGATTTCAGCCTGTGTGCTGGAATGTTGTCTTATTGAATAAGTGCAATATTTATGTTCATTGAAGCTGAGTAGCGACATTTTACAACTTCTTATATATTTTTGGTAGTATTGTAGTTAGCATGCTTGCCATTCGATACGAGGTTCGCGGTTTCAAACCCGTCGAGGGCGATGAATTTTTGAGGGTGTCAGAATCCCTTAGCACGGATTTTTTTTTAATGTAGTAAGGCTCTAGTCACATCTAATATATTTTCAACAGGTAGAACAACACTATCTCTGAAGGAAATATTTAATGGCCATTTCTTCTCACGTCAAAATTTTAAAATGGGTTCATATCTGTGAATTAAGTGAGAGCCACCGGCGTAGCTCAGTCGGCTAAGGCGCTTTCCGAGTTGTGTTCGGGCGCGGATTCGATTCCCGCTTGTCTGATTACTTGGTTGGGTTTTATCCGTGTTTTTCCTAACCGTAAGGCGAAGGTCAGGTAACCTATGGCGAATCCTCGACCTCATCTCGCCAAATACCATCTCGCTACCACCAATTCCATCGGCACTAAATAATCGAGTATTTGATACATCGTCGTTAAATAACCAAGTAAAAGAACTAAGTGAGCGTATTAAAAATTAAAAACATCTTCTACTTGATCCACTTCTTTGAAATAGACTATATTTCGACGTCAACAGAACGATCTTTTGGGACAAATTTGAAGTACACAATATCTTCATATTTCCCCCACCAACACATTTTTTGTTTGCCCTAAACGACTTAGTATAACTGCAGTACTTAAATGCCATCGGCATGGGCCGGGATCGAACCCGCAACCTCGAGCACAGAATGCCAGCGCTATTCTAACTGCGCCACCCAAGACGATATTTTGTGAATATGTTAGTGTATCTAGTATGTGGCACATAATATTAAATTCATAATTGTTTTTAAGAAAATGTTTCATTTCTATTGTAATGGCAGCTAAGAAGTTCGTATTGTAATTTCGATGTTGAACTTGGACTGTAACGCAACCGAATGCATAGCAGCACGAGACGTCAACATTTAACGAAGAATAATCCGGGAAAAAATAAACGTGTTACACAATCCTGTTTGCATAATTATTTAATAACAGGTTAGTTTACTTTTTTTGGAATCATGCATAATATTAACATTACTTAAATAATGCAATAATAACAGAATAGCTCACTTTGTTCAGAACCTAAAATATTAATATGAATTAACAATATTTTTTCAAACTACTCACGACTCTACAGAACTCCACAGAATGATGGTATGCGTTGTTTATGTGAACATACTTGTATCGTCTTTAGCGAGCGGAAGCAGGGCGAGGTGTGGGGACATCTACACTCCTCACTATACTCAACTGAAATCTACTGTTTTCGTACGAACTTCCTACCTATGGTTATAATTCCACAACAAAGCATCAGTTCAAACTTAGATTATTCTAACCCCTCCTCGCACCTAACCTATTATAAAATATTATTATACCTACTTCCGCTGGTTTGATACTACAACACTGTTTAGATATTAGAATTTCCTTTTAACCCTTAAATTGACAAAGTATCCTATATGGTACAACAGGTTAATAGGCTATATTATGCTGTAATTTTAATAGAACAATAGAAAAAAATGGTAGGAAAATTAAAATTTCACAATACTGTAATATTGTACAACATATAAAATATTGACATTGTGATAATTGTTTTGTTTACAGTCCGACAAGGTTTAATAAACTAGTGTGAGAAATGAAGCCAATTTAAGGGTTAAGGTTATAGTTATGTTTTAAAATTAATTTTAAGTGTCATCAGAAATGGAAAAATGGTGTATATTCGATAAATCGAATTTCATAACGAGTACAATTTTGTTATGTTATTATCGGGTTTAGTGGTCTCAAACTATTCTAAAATAGTAATATGCGTTACAAGACGTTTTCATGTTCGAGGAAAAGATTGAAAAAGCGAAACGTAGTTGAGCTTTTTTAATTTCCGAGAACATGAAAACAAACATACCACTCGTGTATCGTACATTATTTTGTGCGAAGATCGTTTATTACATACTTGAAAGAGGAATTTCTAATTAGTTACAATGAAATCTCCATCTTGGTGTCTGTTCAATGACGGCAAGCTTGGAAAACAAATATATCTATCTTCAACAATGTTGCTATAAAATGTTTTCTGTGTTTACTATATTCCAGCAGGCCGTGATATACGTCTGTCTTCCCCCCCCCCCCGAGTCTATAAATGCGAACTTAAAACAAACGGTAAGGTTATGTAATGATTTATTTTTTATTTTAATATTTTAACAATATTATTTATATAACATATTGCAGTAATAACATTGGCATCTGGAATCTTGTTGATTTTTTCACGGCTTCCTTATTGTTACTTGCATTACAAATGCAGTAACTTTTGTGCGAGATCGAGCGTATTTGCTTGTTTTCCACACAGAACCATTACGCGGTAAGTGTGAAATACCACATTCAGTATTCCCAACGTAACACAAATAACAATTTCCCTCTTCTTACCGCTTAAGCGCGACATTCATTTTACTGCTTTAGGCTTTTAACATATTATTTTTAGAGACGTTTAACATAGTAATAATTATAAATTGGAAATTTACCACTGCAATTTCACCTAAATTGCAATGTTAATTATTGTTTTTAAATATTTGCAAAAATTAAGTAAAGTCTACTACTTCACGAAACTTATTGCATTCCTGATACAAGTAACATTAAGGAAGTCGTGAAAAAATCAACAAGATTCCAGATGCGGATGTTATTACTGCAATATTTTATATAAATAATATTGTTAAAATATTAAAATGAAAAATAAATCATTACATAACCTTACCGTTTGTTTTAAGTTCGCATTTATAGACTGGGGGAAAAAAAGACAGACGTATATCACGGCCTGCTGGAGTATAGTAAACACAGAAAACATTTTATAGCAACAATGTTGAAGAAAGATATTTTGGTTTTCCGAAGTTGCCGTCATTAAACAGAAACCAACATGGAGATTTCATTGCAACTAATTAGAAATTCGTCTTTCAGGTATGTAATAAACGATCTTCGCACAAAATACTGTACGATACACGAGTCGTATGCTTTCATGTTCTCGGAAATTAAAATAGCTCAACTACGTTTCGCTGTTTAAATCTTTTCCTCGAACATGAAAACGTCAACATACCGCTCTTGTAACGTATATTAGTCTACTATTGTGGTGTTGTAGAGTTTACTTAATTTTTGCAAATATTTAAAAACAATAATTAACAGTACAATTTAGGTGAAATTGCAGTGGTAAGTTTGCAATTTATAATTATTACTATGTTAAACGTCTCTAAAAATAATATGTTAAAAGCCTAAAGCAGTAAAATGAATATGGCGCTTAAGCGGTAAGAAGAGGGAAATTGTTATGTGTGTTACGTTGGGAATACTGAATGTGGTATTTCACACTTACCGCATATTGGTTTTGTGCGGAAAGCAAGCAAATACGCACGATCTCGCACAGATGTTATTTACTGTATACCTCTGTATCATAGAAAAGGTTAAAATTTCTTGAGAAGTGATATTTACCGTTTTAGTGGTATTATTTTCAATAGAAACTGCATTGATCTTATTACTGTTATTCTACCATTGTGTTATATTACTTAAAATAGGCCTAATTCTTTGTAAGGTTTTCTGTTGACGTTATATGGATTTTGTTACAAGTTTTTATGAATATTATTACAGAAGATACTGCTATTCGATATATTTTATATACATATATTGGATTGTATTCTTCCCATTCAAACGGTTGCACCTTCCATTTTATCATCCGAACTCCCAGTTCACTCTGCTCATATTTGATTACACTGGGATTCAGCAACATGTATTACTTCTGGGTCACCCGTTACTCCCAGCAATATAACTTGAGTAAAGGTGAATATAATAAACTTGCTTTACAGTCTGGTTGTAAGTTCAAATGGAAATCCAGGGTTATCCAATCTTCGTAACATTATTTCCATACGTCATCTTTCAAAACCTAAAGTATCCATAAACATAGTACCTATTTTTCTGTCTCAAGTCGACAGATGTTTATTTGACTATTGCGACGTTTTGTATAGTGATCTTAGTGTTGAATTGTCATTGAGGCTTCAGCGTGTTCATAATGCTTGTGTTCGTTTCATTTTTAACAGCCGTCGCTATGATCATGTCTCCGAGTATTTCTTTCAATTATCTTGGCTTCGTTTACGGGAGAGACGTTCAGTTCATTCACTCTGTTTACTGTATCAGATTTTAAATAATTCCACACCTATTTACCTAGTTCCTCGCTTCACACTTTTAGCATCCCACCACAACCGTGATACACGTTCACAGCATAACCATGTTCTATCAATTCCATTCCATCAAACATCTCTCTACTCTGCGTCCTTCACAATACACACAGCCCGTTCCTGGAATTCCTTGTCACAGGAAATCAGGAGCAGTCGGAGTCTAAAATCTTTTAAGTACACTCTACTTAGAAATGTCTTTAATGAACAGAACTAGACTCTTGCGGAAGTTTCTAAATAGTCTTAAATGACCAAGTTGTTATTTTTTTTTCTCCTCTCTCTTCTTCTTTTTTTTCTCTTTTCTTTTTTTATTATCTTCATATATTACTTAATCATTTGTGTTTGTATGCCATTTAGTAGGATTTTGCTAATCAACATTTCATGTCTTGTCACCCATATGTATTCTCCAATTAGTACATTAACTGAATAATATATCTCAAGTAAATTAATCGTCCAATTTGTCTCGGGCATTTTAGGTCTTATAAATTGCGTGTTTTGTGTGTGTGTGTGTGTGTGTGTGTGTGTGTGTGTGTGTATTCCCCTTATGTTATGTAACTGATTTTGATTATGTGTAATGTTCTACTTTATTTTATATATTATGTAACGGATCTTGACTATTTGTAATTTTATATTATGTAATTGATCTTGTCTATTGTAATTTCCTACTATATTTTATGTAATTTCTAAGGTATTTTCTTTTGTGTTGTTTTGTAATCAAATTTTGTATCTCATGTATATTATTGAAACCTGGTTGAGTGGAAGAGAAGGCCTCATGGCCTTAACTCTGCCAGGCAAAATAAACCTACTACTACTACTACTACTACTACTACTACTACTACTACTACTACTACTACTACTACTACTAAGTCCTAACAGACTGCAGCGGTCTGCTATGCTCAAGTTAGAAACAAATAAACTGGTGCTGTGGATTGAATTCGGCGTAGCTCAGTGGTTAGAGCGCTTGATACGTAGAACCAAGGACCCGGGTTCGATCTCCGGTGACGGAGCGAATTTTTCTTCTCAAATATTAATTGTCAATATCACAGATATTATTCTGTAGGACAAATTAATAAACTCGATAATATTCTCATAGCTGAGTGCATATATTTGTACAGATTACTGTGCACGTAACTGCGGAATCACGGCCAAACAAGTCACTCAGCTGAGTGCGCTCCTAGTATAATTTAGATTAGATTAGATTTATTTATTTAACCTGGTAGAGATAAGGCCGTCAGGCCTTCTCTGCCCCTCTATCAGGGGATTACAACTATAACATGAACAATAAGATTACAATTAATATTAAATTTACAATTACAATTACAATAAAAATTAAAGTACGACAAGAATACCTGATTAATGAAAGCTAGACATTTTATCATAGAAGTTAAGAACAAAGAATATTTTTCTATTTACTAAATTACAAATTAAACCTACAATAACAAAATTCTATAGTGATGAAATTACCGGATATTGAGATATTTTGTGGTAGATTAAAATAACTATTTACAAGAAACCATGTCTGAACGAGTCTCAATTACTGACCAAGTGCCTAGTAAGTTTGCGTTTGAATTGAATTTTATTTCGACAGTCCCTGATGCTAGCAGGTAACGAATTCCAGAGTCTTGGCAGGGCTATTGTGAAAGAGGATGAGTATGAGGATGTGCGATGGGATGGTATTGTTAGTATTGTTTCATGGCGAGAGCGTGTGTTCAGATTGTGGTGGGAAGAAAGGTAAGTGAAGCGAGACGACAGGTACGAAGGAATAGAAGAGTTCAAGATTTCGAAGAGAAAGAGAAGTGAATGTAAATTTCTTTTCTTATCTAGTTTAAGCCAACCTATTGCTTCCAGGGATGGGGTAATATGATCATATTTACGAACATTGCTTACAAAACGTACACACAAATTATGAGCACGTTGAAGTTTCATTTTGTTGTCGCTGGAACGGTCAGTCAGTAAAATGTCAGCATAGTCAAAATAGGGAAATACAAGGGTCTGCACAAGGGACTTTTTTAAGCAAGAGGGAAGATGAACATTTAACCTTTTTAGCACATGAATAATAGAATATACTTTTCTGCAGGTTTCTGTGATTTGCATGTCCCAATTGAGATTATTATCCATGTGAATGCCAAGATTTTTTACCGAAGAACTGAAAGGGATATGCACTGTACTTACTTTAACGGAGGAAATGTCGAGGTGCTTGGCAGTTGACATTGGACACATGCGTCAACATGTATGCCTAACTTGGAGTCAGGCCACGAAGGGAAACAACGAAAGGAGAGGGATTCGGTCCGGTGCTGTGGATTGAATTCGGCGTAGCTCAGTGGTTAGAGCGCTTGGTACGTAGAACCTAGGACCCGGGTTCGATCCCCGGCGCCGGAGCGAATTTTTCTCCTCAAATATTAATTATCAATATCACAGATATTATTCTGTAGGACAAATTAATAAACTCGATAATATGGTACATAACTAGTTGCCAAGGTTCTCAACATCTGTGAATGATTGCTCAATATTGAAAAACATACAGAAAATTTCTAATTATATAAGTTTTCTGATATTTTTTATGTATAGTCGATACACAGATTGAAATGATCAAGAGTAACATAACTCGACTTATGATGATGATGATGATGATATGATGATGATGAAGGTGATAACGATAATAATAATAATAATAATAACAATAATAATAAGTAATTATAATTTATTTATTTATACTGGCAGAGCTAAGGCCATAGGGTCTTCTCTTACACTCTACCAGGTTACAAAGTATACAAGCAGTGAAATTTAACAAATAATACCCTGCTCCGTCGATATAGGAAAAAGTCAATGTTCACCTACTTAGATAATTATAACACGCGGAGCAAGTCCTCTGCAATCGGCAAGCATAATTTTTAGGTGGAGCCTATGTAATCTGGTCTTGGTAGAGCCTGAAAGTCGAGAAATATTATGGACAGAAAAACTTCAATCACACGGAAATGGGTATTTCAGAGTTGTTAATTCATTATAAAAAGTGAATCTGATACAACGTGAATAAGAGTACAAATTAATTTTATTTCCTAGAATATATCTATCTATAAAGCACAATAATTAATAAATAAAAGAAATTAATTAATTAATTAATAACTAAATAAATGAATGAATAACTAAATGGATGAATGGATAAATGAACGTATGATAATGAATGATTAAATAGATAGATAGATAGATAGATAGATAGATAGATAGATAGATAGATAGATAGATAGATAGATAGATAGATAGATAGATAGATAGATAGATAGATAGATAGATAGATAGATAGATAGATAGATAGATAGATAGATAGATAGATAGATAGATAGATAGATAGATAGATAGATAGATAGATAGATAGATAGATAGATAGATAGATAGATAGATAGATAGATAGATAGATAGATAGATAGATAGATAGATAGATAGATAGATAGATAGATAGATAGATAGATAGATAGATAGATAGATAGATAGATAGATAGATAGATAGATAGATAGATAGATAGATAGATAGATAGATAGATAGATAGATAGATAGATAGATAGATAGATAGATAGATAGATAGATAGATAGATAGATAGATAGATAGATAGATAGATAGATAGATAGATAGATAGATAGATAGATAGATAGATAGATAGATAGATAGATAGATAGATAGATAGATAGATAGATAGATAGATAGATAGATAGATAGATAGATAGATAGATAGATAGATAGATAGAAATATAACCTCTCCAACAATATCCTTAATACTTACGCCGTTTTCTAGGCGTTGAATAATGTTTACTTCGTCAAAAGTACTGATACGTGAACGTTTTGTGACATGATGCCTTACCGGTATGCGGGGGCTTGGATTCTCGTCACAACCAAAAACCATGTTGTAGGCCTACTGTTTTCTCCTTTCTTTTGACCCAAACGCGTTCAACTACGTAAATCGGCGGAGCAGTGTATTATCTGTTATCTATTTAATTTCATTTGTCGTTTAATTTAAGGTTTTGTAGCCTCAATTTAAAAACGATAAATAACCTTTTCTTCTGTCGATGAAGGATAAGACCTACAGGGCTCGTTCCGAAGCTGAAATATGGTCTGACCAACTCTTCTCTTGTCTTTCCAAACTTCTCCTTTCGCTTGAATCATAGTTGAGAGATCATTCTGGAAGTATTTTGCCATCCATTTGCTCTGTACTATTTTTTTCAATTGAGGACCGTTTTTTCAAAACTTTCTAACTGAAAAAACTAAATTTTACAGGAGAGACAAAACACTATAGTAAGCAAATTTTGCTGTTTGTCTAACTTATAGCAAAAAGCAAGTTTCGAAAAAACGATCACACTTTGACACACTACAATGAAGAGAATTAACCAAATTTTACTAAGACGCTTTGAACATGATGTAGAGGCCTGCCTTATGTTAACGAATCATCAAAATCTCAGTTTTGCAAATTTTGCAGTTAGCAAGTTTTGCAAAAACGGTCCTCAATTGTACTTATACAGAGAGATCGGATGAGATGTGGACAGGAGCGACGGTGATTTCACTGTACGCTGCTGACGCACTCGCGGCAGGGAACGAACAGTGTAGAGCCGCGGTGATACAACCATACAAATTTTCCGAAACTGTTTTTAAAAGTGTCACACTTACCAACTTTATTGATGGAGGTGCTGAAACTGGTCGCCACACACTTTTTGCACCTCTCTATGAAATGTCACATAACTCGCTGTAGTTCTGATCTAATATTTCTGTTAATTTCGTGATGGATATTACGTTTCAGTTCTTCCAGAGTGCGTTGGTTTGTCTATAGAGGATTGTTTAATGTACCCCAGAGAAAAAAATCGCGAATGCGAAATTACGTTTTCTACCGGTTAATTCTCTAAAGAAGGGAGTCAGAATGATATGCACGTATGCGAGAGAATCAACTGTATACCGAAAAAAATGGGCCCAACAATTCTTTCTCCGCTCATGGCGCACCATACACCCTTCTTTTCGCCGTGGAGGGGTATTTCTGCACTATAGGCCTATCAGGGTTCTCAGAATTCCAAAAATACGATTGTTTTGAGAACACACATAGCTTCGCCTGAGAAAAATATTAAATGTTGGTCTATTAGTCCGTTAGGAATATTATTCAGCATTCACTTACAAAATGTGCGCATAAGTGTAGGATCACTCAGTTGAAGATCATGTGTTTTAGTTATTTTATGTAGCTGTAACTTTTAACAATTTAGTAGCTTTTCGCACAGAGCCATAAGAAATTCGGACTTGTTGCGAAAGGCTCCTTAGTGATTTTCTAGGAGACTGTTCCAATCGATTACCAATGCCAACTAATGTTTCTTTCGTGAGAACCCTACGCTGTTTTTTTTTTCTCTTAGTCTGAATACTTCCCGTTGCCTGAAATTGATTATAAAGATTGTGGATTGTAATACGTGATGGAATTTTTACACTCGAAAATCGTATTTCAAATCTCCTTCGGACTTTACTGGCAGACTGGGTTACGAATCATAAATATATACACGTTTTTCAGTAGTAAACATTTGATTAGTCATTATACAGTTTACACTTATTCACACTTTCACTTTAAGGGAAGACTCCTCTGAAAGTCATGAAAATTTCTCCAAAATTTTTTTAGCTATTTTACTTATTCAGAATTTATATTTTCATACCCCAAATGGATTCAGCTCAATTCTGATTACAAATACTCGTATGTTTACACTTTTTAAATTAAGGCTGGAAGGGGGCGTGGAATTTAAAGAGCTGTCAAAATTGTTTTTCATCGAAGAATTCTTTTTTAAAATTTCTGATTATAAATCTAGTAACTTTTTGTTGGCTCCCTGAAGTTACTAGATGAATGTAGCGGAGGAGAATATTAATTTACATAAATATTCATTTTATTTTCAAATCTATTTTTCTGTTTTCATTTCTTTTATTCAACACCAATTTTCTTATGATAAATATTATTCAATCTGGATGAAATTTTTACTGCAAGTATTTATGAGATAGCTGCATGTTTCTATGCACTTATTTTGTGAGAAATGCTGCTAGTTTATTTTATTAATATTTTTCTTAATGCTGCTAGTTTATTTCATTAATATTTTTCTTAATGCTGCTAGTTTATTTTATTAACATTTTTCTTAATGCTGCTAGCTTATTTCATTAATATTTTTCTTAATACTGCTAGTTTGTTTCATTAATATTTTTCTGAATAAAAATATTAATAAAATAAACTACCAGCATTTCTCACAAAATAAATGCATAGAAACATGCAGCTACCTCATAAATACTTGCAGTAAAAATTTCATCCAGATTGATTAATATTTGGGATAAGAAAGTTGGTGTTGAATCAACAAAAATGATCACAGAAAAATAGATTTGAAAATAAAATGAATATTTATGTAAATTAATATTCTCCTTCGCTACATTCATCTAGTAACTTCAGGGAGCCAACAAAAAGTTACTAGATTTATAATCAGAAATTTTAAAAAAGAATTCTTCGATGAAAAACAATTTTGACAGCTCTTTAAATTCCACGCCCCCTTCCAGCCTTAATTTAAAAAGTGTAAACATACGAGTATTTGTAATCAGAATTGAGCTGAATCCATTTGGGGTATGAAAATATAAATTCTGAATAAGTGAAATAGCTAAAAAAAATTGGAAAATTTTTCATGATTTTCAGTGGAGTCTTCCCTTATAAGGGAAGAGAAGAATACACCGTAGTATGTTCCGTGTCGCTTGCCGGTCACTTGGAGACTGATTCACTAAACTTGACACGAACCAAGGCGAACATATGCAGGCTTGCATCATCGCCTCTGTTAGACCATTTTTCCCCGCCGCGAGTGCTTTAGCAGTGCACAGTGTAAATCCCGTCGTTAGTGTCCACACCTCACCTGATTGCTCTGCATTTCCTTGTGTCTGCAACTACAGTCATGTGTTAGATGTTACCTTTTACTCATTTTTTTATTTGGTCTCTTATTGTGATTGCTACTAAGGGTCTGAGGAAAATCGTCTGTTGTGCCTTTTCTCAGCATTCTTGTTTATAGTTATTTTACGACGCTATGGTTAAGTAGCGTCCAAATAAGATGAAGGTGATAATAACAGCGAAATAATTCCAGGTACCAGCGCCGAAAGTTATCCAGCATTTGCTCCTAATGGGCTCAGGGAAAACTCCGGAAAAACCTCAACCAAGTAACTTGTCCCAATCAGGATTTCAAACTGGGCTCGCTCGTTTCACGATCAGGCATGGAATTGGAATTTAACTGACGGGGCACACAGATCGCCCAGCACTGCGACCTGTTGATATCTATTGCGCTAACCCTCGATATGAAATGAGTTGCATGCCACAGGTCCCCTACGCGCACCGCCCTAACCACATGACTCCCTTAACGACCGGTCTCTACAGCCGACAGAATCCATATGTCATTCCTGCTTCGGCAAATTTCCCCAAGGCCCCCCTGTCGGTCCGAGGCGAAACTCCTCCCCCGAGTAGGTCCGCCTCGGGTGCCATTGCAGAAGCCATCCAACGTCGTTTAACTACATTCCACTGAGACCGGTCGAGAGAGCCAGTAGTTCCGGGAGACTGCCTGCAGGGTGATCTGAAAAACCATAAAGGGGATGATGAGGAAAAGATGATGGGGAGAAAAGGAAGTGGCGAAGATGAGTGGGTTCCAGTCCTCTGATAAAGTTACCTGATATTCATCCATAGGAATGAGGGCAAAACCCCGAAAAAATTTCACCCAGGCAACTCGTCCTGACCGGGAATCGAACCCGGGACCACTGGGTTCGGAGTTAGACTCGCTAACCCCTCATCCACAAAGTTGTGCATGCTAACAGTTACCCCACAGCGATGGACAGCATTCTACTTCAAAACAACTTTTCAGAACCGAACATGAGCATAACTTTTGCTGCGACTTTATGAAGTTTTAATTTGGACATCTCTTTACATATTTTCACCAAAATTCCTTATAAAACCTTCAATTAATATCCACATCTTGTTTACCAAACAGACTCATAATTGTTATAGGTATTTTAATTTTTTATTTGGTTATTTAACGACGCTGTATCAACTAATCGGTTATTTAGCGTCGATGGTATTGATGATAGCGAGATGGCATTTGTGCGAGATGAAGCCTAGAATTCGCCATAAATTACCTGGCATTCCCCTTATGGTTGGGGAAAACGCAGAAAAAAAATCCAACCAGCTAATCAGCCCAAGCGGGAATCGAACCCCCGCCCTAGCGCTACTCCGGATTGGCAGGTAAGCAGCTTAGCTGACTGAGCTATGCCGGTGGCATGATTGTTTTAAAAGTTATAATATATTTGACTA
This sequence comes from Periplaneta americana, assembly GCF_040183065.1. Taxonomy (NCBI): domain Eukaryota; kingdom Metazoa; phylum Arthropoda; class Insecta; order Blattodea; family Blattidae; genus Periplaneta; species Periplaneta americana. Next base: position 65,278,744 of record NC_091133.1, on the reverse strand, counting down.
CGTACTTGTCTACGAATTTCTGGATTTCGAAAATTCCCTTAAATTCCATAAACGGAATGACGAATCTCGGAGTGAGACAAGTGGCCAACAGGATAGGTGGCCGCATAGACACTTTCTCTCACCTTCTAAGTAGGACGCCAAATCGTGTACCTTTTAAATGCTTCTCCTCCCATACTTATGCATTCACGTTTACTTTCCTGACTCTCAACTGTTCTTTGCCTTGCATCGCTAAGCTTCCGTTTGTTTTTGGAGGTGGTTATTCCATATTCCATACAAGTACTGACATTAAAGAGATTCTGTGTTGCTGCTTGAAGATTATCTTCAGAGTCACTTATTACAACTCTGTCATCCGCATAGCAAAACGTTGAGACAACCTGTTGAGATACTATTCTATCTTTAGATTTCCTGTTCTTCCAGTTAGGCCTATTTACTACCTTATTTATTGACATACAAGCTACATAATAGTAGTGAAGCACCGAATCCTTGTCTTACAACTCTTGTAATTTTAATATGATCAATTAGAATTAAATCCAGCAATTACGAATTTTTTTTAATTTAATATTAGAATAGTCGTGTTTTGTTTTACATTTATATTTTCGGTCTTCGTACTCGGTGATCTAGTGGTACAGTACATGCAGTTGGGTTCAAAGTTTAACGAGTTCAGTCGTGGTGGAGAGCTTTGAAATTTTAACGACAATAAAATCATTACTAAGGTTTCTTTCGAAAGGACAGTAAAGGGAAGAGGCTATGTTGTAGATCTTCTGAATGTAGGCCTATAATAAATGTGTCCTTGATTCATGGGGATTCAGGTAATATTTATTGGCCACTTCGCAATAGTATTAAAATTTGGTGAGAGCACTGATAGCACAATAGGCCCATATACATAGTCTAAGAGCGTGCAGATTTGTCCTAACCTTATTATTAAATTCATGCTTTACCTTATATGCTGCATTCACTTCGACGAATAAACATTTTTCTTCCTTTTAAATTAAAACAAATCTCTTATCATGTCGCAGTTCGATTACTGCGACGTTCTATTAAGTGATCTGAGCCATGAACTGACTCAAAAATTACAGCGTGTCCATAATGCTTGTGTTCGGTTTATATGTGACATCCGTCTCTATGATCATGCCTCACCTTCTTTCAAATAATTGTCTTGGCTCCGGCTAGATGATAGACGCAGTTTGCATTGCCTTCCTCTTCTCTATCACATTTTGCATACCTCAACCCTTGAATACCTTGCATCACGATTTCATAATCTATCCACACATTATAATCTGTATACTCAGTCACGACACGACACTCTATTGTCAGTCCCTCTCCACAGAACTTCTGCATATTCTTCGTCTTTTACAATAGACACTATCCGTTCTTGGAATTCATTACCTAAAGATGTTAGGGGCTGCCCGATCTTAAACGCTTTCAAGTCCAAAGTGAAACATCTTATTTTAGAATGCACAGTATCCCAGAATATATATTAAAATTCACAATTGTAACTAGTTTATAAAGTAATCATATAATTTCATTTGTCAACTAATTTAAGTAGATATTAAAGTTCGATAATCTTCTGGCTTATGCATATTTTTTCTGTTTAGATCTTGTCTTAGGTATATATAACTTTCTGTTGTAATAACATATTATCATGTATTTCCTTTTTATTCTCTGGTTGAGTGGAAGAGAAGGCCTCATGGCCGACCGAAGTAGGTGGAATTTTAAAGGGAAGAATTTCCTTAGTTTAGTTTTTCTTTTCGAGAGAAAACAGAGATGAGCACGGAAAATAATCGTGTTTCTGAGCAGTGGGATTCCTACATTAACATTTGAAGATAACACAGTGGGATGATAATATGAATTGCATAAGTATACGACTAGTATCACGGACATCCAAAAACAATTTTAAACCGTCCACGTAGTTTCAGACTTTGCATTTCTTACACATTATGCTATAGGAATATTGAAAGTTACTCAAAGTTGTATTAATGCTTGAAAGCGTGTTTGTCTATGATGTACAGTAAATAATTACGTACAGTATGTACAATAAATGAATATTTTTGCATGATATAGATATTTTCTTACAGGAACTTAGAGATTTAGTAATATCCAATACATAGGACAGACTTGTTTCGACTGAGTCTGGACATCCTTGTCTTGTAGTAACAGATACACGTATACGGAGGGGCGTTTGACATTACAGTCACGAATATCCTGCGATTTTACAGTTCAGGAGTCCAGCGTACCGCAGCAAGATAACAACGTTACTTTCTCTTGCAGATTGTCAAATTCTAGTCTCCTTTCCCTCAACAGGAACTCCCTGTTTGTAAACCGAGGGCCCCATCCCATAAATTCCCGTCCATAAAAGCATCGTCTCCGTACGTTGGAAGGGGGACATGTTGAGCCACTTCTTAAATTGGTCGTATGCATTATTCAGGACGGCTCGCCGCTCTTCACTAACAATTTTATAGGACTTGTGAGACAGAAAGGAATTTGTAACATTTAAATATGTTTTCATATGACAAGGAACTTAATTGTCCTGCGTTGTGATTCAGCCCATAGTGTGTCCGTTTAGGGAAGCAGCGGACATCTGTTCGATTTCCGTTAGGAAAATCGACATACATGCTCTTTTCACAGAGAATGCGTCCTTATTTATTTCGTAATAAGCGGTTATTTTTGCGAAATCATTATGAACAGTTAAAAATCTGAACAAGAACGTTGAGCAGATATAATCTTATTGACTAGTACGAAAAGAAGCTTAATATTGAGTATGATGATAGTAATAATTTATTATCAAAATTATCAAATGTTATTATTATTATTATTATTATTATTATTATATTTTAGTAGGTTATTTTACGACGCTTTATCAACAGCTTAGGTTATTTAGCGTCTGAATGAGATGAAGGTGATAATGCCGGTGAAATGAGTCCGGAATCCAGCACCGAAAGTTACCCAGCATTTGCTCATCTTGGGTTTAGGGAAAACCCCGGAAAAAACTTCAACCAGGTAACTTGCCCCGACCGGGAATCGAACCCGGGCCACCTGGTTTCGCGGCCAGACGCGCTGACCGTTACTCCACAGGTGTGTTATTATTATTATTATTATTATTATTAATCTATTATTAGTAACCTATTATTATTATTATTATTATTATTATTATTATTATTATTATTATTATTAACTCTGATTGACGTTGTAGCTAATACATTTATTATTACAAGCCAGTAAATCTCGCTTGGCAATTTTTCAAATTTAATTTTATTCAATCTAATGGAGGAACATCCATATGAGAATATCCTACTAAATTGTCTGTGTCGTAGTTCAACTGTAAGTGACTCTTTCGTGCGCCAAAAAACGGTGTTCTATGTATCTCAACATGTATTTCGCAGTATGTTTTTCATCAATATTTCAGAAAGTTATGTTTGGCACTTAGCGCATTTAGAATGTTAGATTCTCAATAATTGTTGCATATAATTAGTGAAGTGTGTTACTAGTCAGTGATGTATTCAATGGAGGGAGAAAGGAACTGGCCACCTTACCCCATTATCTCCTAGCTTAGTTGACTGATTATACATACATGCATAGTATTCTGCCAATCTTCGGACTGCTGACTAAACATACATATTGTTGCTGTTAAGTCAACTAAAACTATACTTTAATATATCTTACTAGATATAAAAATATAATGTATGCAGGTAAATACATTATGAAATCCTTAAGGAAATGGGAGACACAGTAGCCGAACACGGGTATTCACGTTATCTAAAGCTATCTTGGCTAAAAAAATTGTGACACCCTACAGTAGGACTTCAGAATGAAAACCGAAAGTAGGGTTCTTGATATATTCTATTTCTGGCATTAATCCCTCTGTAGTTACGGCAACATCACCTTAAAATCTTATTTTTCGAATGTTTTCTTCTGAATAGCAGAATGTTTTTGTCATTGACGTAGTCAGCGAAAGCAATAATGTAGCCTTTACAATACGCATCTGTTTCCATGGAAATTATGTCAAAGTTCCGCAATATGTATTCAGAAATATTATTTTTACTGCCGTAAATTTAATCAATGTCATTTAAACTGAATTGCATGTATTTGTTACAAAAATCGAATAATATTTTGTCGTTTCAAAACTAGATATATGCCTCGGCATTTTTTAATTTGAGGATACTTGATGGTGAAGATGTGTAAGGCGGGCTGCACACTAAGACGATACGATGCATATCTGAAGTTCGTAAGCGATGCGTTACAATTATCTTAGACGATAGCTATTTCTTGTAGGCCTACTCGTTAAAACTGTCTTGAAGTGACTAAAGAGTTGCATACCAGTACGGTGACAACATTTATCTTAAGATGAGTGTATTAAGAGACATGCTCTGCTGGTATTTTCGCTTAGTATTGTACAGTAATTCAAGTACGTCATTTTGACTCGAAGAGCTCATGATTGCAACTGGCACGAAACATGTCTTTTGCCGAAATACTGTATCGTCTTGGCTTGTAGCAAAGTTATCTCAAGGTAAAAGGCACACATCGCATTGAAAATACGATAGAAATCGTATCGACCTAGTGTGCGGCCCGCCTAAGTGCATTTTGCGTACATTTCAAGAGTCAAACTTAATTATTTTATTTGAAGGACGCTTTATATGTGTAGATATCTTACTCAACAGTATTCCCATTTTGTCACATAAGTCCTTTTGAAATAATTTTAATTGCATTCTTATATGAATTATTGTATATGGGGTGTTTCATTTTGGCGTTACTTTTTAAGTTTTGAACTTCAATTTTTACTAGATTGCCATTAGTGTGGCCTCTTGTTAAAATAGACAATAAAGCTCTCTCACCACATCAAGGTTGTAGCCCATAGAGAGGGAGCCCACCCTCAATCTATCCTCTAACTAATCTACCTACCCTTTATCTGAACCTAATCCTATCAGAATCGTCGTTACTTTTTAAGTTTTCATAAGACTGCCATTAGTCTGGCCTCTTCGTTAAAAGATACGGAAGCCGTCTCACCACGTCAAGGTTGCAGTCCATGGAGAGGGAGCCCACCCTCAATCTATCCTCTAACTAACCTACCTACCCTTTATCTGAACCTAATCCTATCAGAACTGTCGTTACTTTTTAAGTTTTTATAAGACTGCCATTAGTCTGGCCTCTTCGTTAAGAGACTCGCAAGCCCTCTCACCACGTCAAGGTTGCAGTCCACAGAGAGGGATCCCACCCATATCTATCCACTAGCTAACCTACCTAAGCTTTATCTGAACCTAATCCTATCAGAGTTACGGAAATTTGCTTCCATTCCAGGCCTGTGCCATTCATTTCAATGGCGCCTCTTTAGTAAGGAAGTTTGTGTCAAGTGATGGTTGATCACTCAGACATTATTTGCTCGGTACACGTCGATGCGTGGCCGATGTCAGAATATAATATGTCGCGAAAGGAGGTGGATAGGGAATCAATAGTCTTGTATCGGTTAATAAGGTTTTGGTGCGGACCGAGGCGGAAACACGGTATTGAATGGTGTAATTTACATTTTTCGGGATTTTGTACATCTGATGCAATAAAAAATTTAATGGCATGAAACTGTGCTATTTATTTATTTACTTATTTATTTATTTATTTATTTATTTATTTATTTATTTATTTACTTACTTACTTACTCACTTACTCACTCACTCACTCACACACTCTCACTCACTCACTCACTCACTGATTAATTAATTAATTAATTTATTTATTTATTTATTTTCGTAGGAGTGACCCTGAACTAATATTGGTTTTGTAGATTATATTTCAGCATTAATAATTTCCAGTGAAATTGTTGATAATTTCTTGATACAGTAAATCTTGAAGTACTGCATTCAATTTCGTGTGATTGGAATATTTAAATTTCTGTCACGTTAAAAAAAACCTCACTAATCTGCACAACTCAACTGCACGTAATGAAACTGCTTCTCTACTGTGCATATTGGTGTAATGTAGTTCCGAAAGTCAACCGTCCACATTCGTGACTAGTTGCAGGAAATGGGACCTAAAGTCGGATTTTTCATTTTTCTGTTTTTTTTTTTGTGGTTTCAAAATGAGGATGAAATACTGAGCATTTAAAAAAATTCATGGTTCTAGCTACTATAGTTTTTAATATATTACTTATTGGATATTGATTTTATATTATGTACGTTTCGAGAAAAATGCAATCAAACATTTCATTTGTTTTCTTAGCAACTATAAGAAAGATTTAGGTATTTAAGAAGGACTGTGTAAAATTACGTCCTAGTTTAGTACGTAAAAAAAAGCCTACAGGTAGCGCAAAATCTTAAAACATAGAAATGCAATTTTTACACCGCAAATTCGTTATTATGTTCTCCTGTAAAATTTCCTTCTACGACTTTAGGTCTCTTTTCGAGCAACGGGTCACATTTGCAGATATAATTTTGAGTTGTTTATTTGAACAGAGTATAGTACATATAGAAGACAGTTAGTGCTGTAGAACCGGCGTTAACCATATGCGTGGTTGAACTCAACTTGAAAACTTTGTTTTGGTACGAACTTCCTAGCTCTACTTCTCAGGAAGGGTCCCGGGTCTGTCTGGTTGAGATAGGATTGTCCACCTATCAGCATCGGGTACACGAATGCCACCGAGGCCACATGAACAATCGTTATATTATATATGTTGTAAAATTCCTTTGCAGAAAGAAAAATTACATTTGTTCTGATGAATTTTCTGTACATTTAAAGGATTAAACTAAAATTATTTCAATCATTTATTATCATAATATACTGATCTCTTAAATTGACTGAGCATATTGGAAATTAAATCAGTGACTTTCTAAAAGCATGGTATGAAATATTTCATATATGTATTGACACGACTCTCACGACGAACTCTGTAATTAGTTCCGAAACGTCAGAATTATTGTCTTGACATGCTATGTGAATCTCATTTTTTTCCCTGATAACAATTACTGTGTAGGCCTAATCATAAAATCTGAAGATCAATTAGTAGTGGTAGTAAGTAGTTGTAAGTAGTAGGCCTAAAGGTAGGAATATTATTTCATGAAAATTAATCATTCAACTGCAGAGGTTATTGAGAGTCGGAATTCAGCGTGGCCGAAAGGTGACCAACAAATTTTGCCCGGAGCCCCTTATTAAGAACTGAATTGTTTTACGTACCTAATTTTATAACACGTCATTTTTCTGCAGGAAAAAGCCTTTAAAATAGATAGCCCTCAGAAGTATCTCTAATTCTTTAGCTGATATTGTTTTGTGTTATAAACCAAGATACATTTAGTACCAATCATAACATTCATAATTATCTTACTACAAAACACAAATCAGATCTCCATCTATCCTCTGTTAGCCTCAGCTGTTAAGGAGCTCAATACTCATGAATTGCGATCTTCAATGCACTGATTATTTATTTTAAAGCTTTCAAGGGCCAAGGAAAATGTTCAGAAGGGAATATCAAAATTTCTCCAACTGATCAACCGTTTTTAAATGCTTGTAAATTAAACTGATCTGCTAACATTAAGCATTGCGTATTTTTTACAACGTTCGACATATTACAAATCTTAAAACTACAATGCAGATATAAAGTCCGTGGAGTACAATAAATTAAATAAAAAATGAAAATGGAAAATACAGCGGCTAGCAAGGTAATTACTATAAAATAATAATAATAAAAATAATAATAATAATAATAATAATAATACTGCGAGAAAAATACAATGAAAAACAAATTGTAAATTAACAAAATTGTAGCACTCCCCGGAAATAGAGTGTTCTCGTGCTCAGGGGAGGATACGATACATACAGTGGAGTCCCTCTGTTGGAATCTTCTGTTATGGAAACTTCTAATTTGGAAAGCTAGCTGATTCCCCCCACTATAGGAACACCTCTCAATACGTTACTGATAAGGCGATCGCTTTGCTCATGCTCGACGTTGACATCAAAAGATACAGTAAAGAAGAAGAAAGAAATTGATTTTAACTTACATATGAAAATACAAACTTAAATAAGAATTATTTTAGCATCTAAATATGTACACATTATGTAAGATTTGTAACTCCTTTAAATAAAATAATTGTTTTAACATTAACGACAAAAATATTTGAAGTCATTTAGACTGATACAGTTCCATAATATTGAAAAATTAAGTTGAAACTTGTACGAAATCTGCTGTGTAGTCCCTCCAACGCTTAAAGACAAGTACATCATCCTCAGTAATATGTAGTATTAAAACAGTAAATAGTCTTTGTATTCACTCTGTTGCTTCTACGAGTACCTGCGTTTATTGCTTGGCAGTGCAGTGGTTGGATAGCCGAGGTATGGGCGGACAAAGAAGACGAATAACTAGTACATAGTACGTACTTACTCACAAATTGCTTTTAAGGAACCCGGAGGTTCATTGCCGCCCTCGCATAAGCCCGCCATCGGTCACTATACTGTGCAAGATTAGTCCAGTCTCTATCATCATATCCCACCTCCCTCAAATCCATTTTAATATTATCCTCCCATCTATGTCTCGGCCTCCCTCTTTTCCCCTCCGGTCTCCCAACAAACATTCTGTATCCATTTCTGGTTTCGTCCATACGTGCTACATGTCCTGCCCATCTCAAACGTCTGGATTTAATTTCATAATAATGTCAGGTGAAGAATACAATGCGTACAGTTCTGCGTTGTGTAACTTTCTCCATTCTCCTGTAACTTCATCCCTCTTAGCCCCAGATATTTTCATAAGAACCTTATTCTCAAGCACCCTTAAACTCTGTTCCTATCTCAAAGTGAGAGTCCAAGTTTCACAACCATACAGAACAACGGTAATATAACTGTTTTATAAATTCTAACTTTCAAATTTTTTGACAGCAGACTAGACGACAAAACTTTTCAAACATAGTAGGTACAAACGTATTAAATTACCTTTGCTTGGCTAATAGTTTCTAACCCCATTTATGAACAACGAAGGACTCCACTGTAATAAAATAACTTTCAGCAATGATTTATTTGTTCTGGAGGCCTGGCTCGAGACCGCGCAGATTGAGGATGATTGATGGAATAATGATGATAATAGTATGGGAAAACGGGAGAACCCCGACCAAAACCTCTCGCGCTCACTTTGTCCGCCAGAAATTTCTTCGTGACACAAATTGTATGCGAACCTGTTTAAGGCAGTGAGGCGAACCACTCGGCCATTAAGTAAAAATGTGATATTGATAGAATGGACGTTGAAGTAATAGTAGTTTCAATGTTGAGTGGAAGCCGTGGTCATTAATTGGAATCCCTCCTGTAAAAAAGGTATTGTGAATAACATATCCTGTGTTGATTTAGGTTGATTTCCGGTTTCATGTTGACACCAACTGACAGTAAGCTATACAGACCAAATGTCCGTTTAGTTTCGCGTAGAAAAGTTTCATATACTGATTTAAACTCTACGGAATGTATGAAAACTGTATAAGAAGAAGACAGAACCATAACGGCTTAAAACAGGAAAAAGGATCTCTTTCCCCTGGAATCGTTAACTTCCCTGCGTCATAGAGATATTCAAGAGTTGCGCCTATGTTGGCAGTCGTGAGTTTTAAGTCTTACAGAGCGCTCTTGTGTTGTAAACAATATATAAAAACATAAATGTCGGCAATTTATATCTGAAATTTACACCCTGCATTTGTTAATGGTTCGTAAATATTTTACGATCGTGATATAGAGTACTGACGCAAGAAAATTGGCAATTTTATGGAATAGCCACCTGAAACCGATGTTTGTTCATCAGTTAAAGTCTCTCCACTTTGCATGAATAAACTACGCGGACCTTAAAATACAGAACGAAGGAGGAAGCAGTGGTAGTAAAATCCGTATAATTCAGTGCTTGCGTCCTTCATTGACCACAGTTTTAAAGCGGTCAGAACACAGAGTAATATTTGAACACAATCATAGCACACATGTTACCTACATACTTGAGCATCTGCCTTCTACTCCATACATACGGATTCAAATACCAGTAAGTTTAAGGGGAACTTCTCACTCAATGCTTACAGGGGGAATAACAGTAACAAAGAAGAAAAATGAGACATAAAATTTTGAAAAGATTTCATGTTCGTGCAAAGAATTTGTGGCCGATGGCATATCTACGTAAGTTCCGAGCATTTTTTGCACGTCCTACGTCAATGTCCCGCCATCTTACTGATCGTAAATGTAACCGTGTACAGTGTACCCGATAGAAGGCTCACCGGAGGCAGATAGGTAGGTAGGTAGGTAGAAGCCCCATGCTTTGATTTTGGGGCTATAGAAAATGTTGTGGTGAGCACTATACCCGTGCAAAATAGTGGTTAGGACTCAGTCAGGATTCACTTGTCCTTGTAAGGACTTGAGCACTGTAAGCCAGTGGCCGGCAGAAGCTGCAGTTATGACGTAAGAGCCAGTCAGGCCTCAAGAGCTTGGAAGAGTGAGCAGTTGAGTCGTATTACTGTTATCACGCACCAGCGCAGTGGCGTCAGTGCAGCAATGATACGACAGTTCTTGGAGATAAATTGATGGAATCACATTCCTGTATTTTGCTAGGGAATAACTACTCTGCGGTCATGATGGCAACATTCTTGGCAAATTCCCCGTTATTAAAAGAACGCATGTTCTTTGCAATGGCTAGTGAAATCCTATATCTTAAGCCTTAAGGTTACCATTGATTCACTGACAGTGTGTTCCCTAGCTTCACTTAACAATTTATCTTTCAATTGCTGCACCAGTATTTGTCGATATTCTCCCCCCTATTTGTCATAATCATTTGTGTGGCATACAGAATAATTGCATTGTATATTGAATTTCTTTACATGCTGAAACAGCTTGCCACAAATCAAACACTTCGCCATTCCTCCATACTCCATAACACAGTTTGATCTCGACAAAGCATTTAGCTTGGGCACGATAGCAACACAAAGTAATGGTGTGTTTCAAAAGTTGAAATATACTTTGCATACTACTCACCAAGTTAGGGCCTATATAGTTCAATCTGTATATTGTGTAGGAAAATGTCCGTTAAAAACACTTGAACTATTTTCAAGTTTCCGAGTAGACAAAGTATTGTAGTACTGCTTATTGTATATTTATAGCAGTTTCGGAGCCTCATTTACATAATGCTAACGCTTCTGCAGCTGGCTGTATTATGAATTTCATATTATTATAAGTAGGCTATATTAAGTTTGATTACAAACCAGAATATTTTGTTACATTGATTTATCACGGACGTACTGTTTTGTTTTCGTACAAATGTGTTGTAATTGTGCTGTTCCCATACTACCTCAGGCGAATGGATCGCGCTCTGTCATTGCATAGGCGCCGTACCACCACAGTTCAGTTGAACCTTCTCTCCTCGCTGTGCTCAGTATGCAGAGATTGCCGAGTAAAGAGCGTGGCGGCTCCGTGGTATGACGTCACAGAGCACGGAACATGCCGGTCACTGCTGTAAGCGGTTCAGAATCCTCGTGTTCGATCATCTCACCGAGCATGCGATGAGTATAGCTCAGTGTTGTTGAAGCAGAGTCAGCAATGACATTTCTTCTGCCTCAAACCCTAGCAAAGCTTTCGTGAATGAATGAACTATACAGAAAGGATATTGCAAATATTAAATAATTCTATATTTATTTTATTTTTTTGAGAATAATTAAATACGGTACCGACATATAATTATCTCTCTCTCTCTCTCTTCTTGTTGTTTACCAAGATATGTTAATTCAAAATTATTCTTATATTATGCTTCCTTGCTTCGTAACCTTCTTTTAAGTAAAATAACAGTATTTTAACCTAAGTAACCAGACCAGACTTGCAGAACTCGCAAAGTAGGGGAACTATGACGTCAGCCTCACTCCACTTCTATTGGGGATGATCGAATTCCGCCCCGAGAATGAATGTTGATGCAGCCGAGCGTAACTAGAACGCTGTGACCGCACAGGTAGAAAAGATGGGTTGGGTAAAAGAGGGGAGGAAAGCAGTCGCTCTCAAGAGCTACAGTTCTGCAGGCCTGAACCAGACTAATTTTCCATATTGAGACGTCACAAAGCATATTGGGTACGTCTACAACGTCAGATGTTAAAGGTGAATAGGGATTTGACCAATATGTCTTTAACTATATTTGTGATTCTGCTGATCATTGTGTTGCGTGACAAACTGATAGATCTGAAGGTGTCATTAGGACAAACTTCATCAGCAACCGTTATCAAGCATTTTTTAACAAAGTTTAACTCATAAAAACCTCGGAATGTTTCCACTATTTTCAAAGGTATAACATAACTCGTCCGGACTATGTTAAGACAATCCTTGGAACTGCATGACATTTTATTTCGTTCTTGTTTTGACAAATATTAAGTTTTTAAATCCTCTAAACATCGTTCCCGTGGCAAGTTTGAAAGTGCACAAGAATAAAGAGTACAAACATAATATACAGAGTAAACAATAAGTATGGAATATTGTTAATAACTTCTTAAATTTTAATTTTACAAAAAAAGTTTTATACAAGAACTGTTGTAGATAAACCATACAATATTATACCAGTGTTCGAAAACAGTTATTCAGACATACAGGGTGTGACAGTAAACTATTTTTTAAATGGCACCCTATATTAAAATTTACATATTCCAAATCTCCATTAAATTCAACGTATGAATGCTTAGAAACTTTACCCATTCTCCCATTTCTTGTTTCTTAACTATTCATTAAACTTGTTTCGTGGACTTCAAATTTGGGCCAAATAAGTTTGTAAAATCATATTGAGTAGAACATAAAACTAAACAAAACACTATGACTAACCAAACTTTATCACAGATGCTCAAAATGAGAACCATTCACAGCCAAACATTATCCCAGTCTATCACGAAAACAGTCCATTGTAGATATGAGATGGAACAGATCACTCATATAACTGTAAGGAAGACAATGGATTATTTTCGTGATAGACTGGGTTATTTTTTGGCTGTGAGTGGTTCTCATTTTAAGCATTTGTGATAAAGTTTGGTAGTTATAGTGTTTTGTTTAGTTTTATGGCTTGTTCAACATGATTTTACATATTTGTCTCAAGTTTTAAGTCCACGAAACAGGTTTAATAAATTTTATTGTTAAAAGCCATGACACAGTTGAATGGGTAAAGTTTCTGCGCTTTCGTACGTAACATTTAATAGAGAATCAGAATAAGTAAATTTTGATATATGTCACTTAAAAATACTTTTCTTTCACACCCTGTATCTCTAAATAACTGTTTTCGAACACTGGCATAATATTCAATGGTTTATCTTCAATAGTTTTGAATATTTTTTTTTGTAAAATTAAAATTTAAGAAGTTATTAACAATATCCCATACTTATTGTTCACTCTGTGTGTATGTATATATATATATATATAGGTCTATATAATTGTACAACATTTCTATTATAAATGCCTGAGAGATTGTACTGTCCATATTTTTTAACATATTTAATATTTAAGTGTCTTCTAATATTAAAATGTATACGTAACCCAATAAATACTGACATGTTAATCAGCGGGTTTTTCATGACATAAATTACGAAATTATTTTTCTTCCCATTCTTGAGTAAACGTCTTTGTGACATAGTAGCTGCAGCCATACCTACATTATATCCGTCACAATGCGGAATAACTGTGTGACAGGGTGGGTTTCTTGTGTACTTGCTGAACGGAGTATGAGCAATGAGCATCCGCGTAGGAGTAGTGGTATGAGTTGAAAATCCAAGTAGGGGAAGTAAGAATTGACTCAACAGAGTGTTTCTGAGGTGGTGTTACAAACTTTCAGGGATGATGGCGAAGGTCACATGTATCAATTTGAGATAAGGAACCATGGTCCGGAAATGACTGAGTCGAAAGTTATAAGCAAAAATAGTTGTGTGGAAATGGAGTGTAATTTGGCACCACGTGCCCTCCTTCCCTTAACTTTTGGAACAGTCGTGGAAAAATTATATGGACCGGAAGTCTCCTACGTGGGTACTTGTCCCGATACAATCTGTGGGCTTGTCTACTGTTCCCATTGGCTCATCCGTATTCGAAAATCAGGTCTGCTTATTCCGCTCTCGTGTACTCCTCCATTTCACTAGGACTAATCGACTGGACACTACAACTTGTACACATACACTGCTGTCTACAGACGCGCATATCAGGACCGATCATGTCCGTTACACATTACGCCATCTGCATTGCTTTAGTGTAGTTTCCTGTCCCCATCCCTCAGACAGAGCACTGAATGGAATACTGTAACAGTCTTACTAATAAACCGTGTATAGTTTTTATACGAGACTTATGCAGAGTTGAGAGAGAAAACTTTACTAATAAACCATGCATAAGCAATGGATATATAAACAGTCTGTAACTATACACGGGGAATTGCTTTGCAGTAGTTAAATACACGAAACCCCTTTGTTAAGCGTTGTGTATAGAGAAAAAAATGGCCGCCCCTCTAACAGCTGTTCGTATCGACTGTCATTTTATGATGATAGTTGCCTTGTAACCACAGAAGAATAAACCAAAGAGCACAAAATAATAGAAAAATATTGCTGTAGCTTGTACTCTTTGACCAAAATATAGTGTGGTAATCGATTAGAGCCAGTTGTACTATCGATACTTAACACGCCACACTAGAGCGTTCTACCGGATTCAATAGAGAACCTCAGATATTCTATTACCTTTCGTAACAAAGTAGTGACGAAACTATGCCGTAGCTGTGAAACAGTTATACTGTTATATACGACGTAAGTAGTGATTATTAGTAAGGAATTTACACACGACGTATAAACGAGCTACTCATTGTATAAGTATAAGACAGTTAAACGTCGGTATATAGAGTTTTTATTAGTAAGACCGTAAGTAGACAATGTAAACAACATCACATGAATACAGTATGTGTAAGATGTACAAATAAGTACACATAAATAAGGTGTACAGAGGAATAAAATTATTTAATTTCCACACAACTATTTTTGCTTGTAACTTTCGACTCGGTCATTTCCGGACCAGGATTCCTTATCTCAAATTGTTACATGTGCCCTTCGCCATCATCTCACGGAAACACCCTGTATAGAGTCACTCGTTGACATGGCTGCCATATAGTTTTCACGGTTCTTCAAAATAGTTCAGTATCTCATTACTAGAGAATGGGATTATCATTTCTTTGACTTACGTTCTTTTCCCAGAATTCGCTGAAATAGGTACAGTATATAAATAATCTTATCTTTACACGGGATAGAGAGATGAAACTTTTTTTCTAGAATTATCTCGTTTATCTCTACTTCACAAATTTCGTTTTACCAACCCACACGTTTCACTTTAGTTTTCCTCTTTTTCACACTATTGAACTTAATAAATATATTAGACAGCTTGGTGTATGATCTGAGGTAATGCCAAATAGAGACGGCCAGCCGGATGTAATGCGTGTTTTCTTTGTGCAACGCTCGCAACCATGCGGTGAACAAGGTCAGATACATTTATGGTGATTCAGCTCCGGGGCTGAATATATCATATCGTTGGATTAGAAACATTCTCGTATTAGGAAATGGCTTATATGTGATGTGAGTAATGCCATATGGTAGGAAGATGTTAAAATTTTCATGTAAATTTTGTAGTGTTTAATGCAGGGGTCTTAGCCTATCGGTCTCGACCCAAACAATGGTCACCATGGCTTTCGGGATGGGTCGCCGTAGCTTCCCGAAAATATAAAATTAAACAAATGTTAATTAAAATACTTGGGATTTTGATTATATTTTATAATTATTGCTTATTATCAAATATTACAACTCTATATTAAAATATAATTGCTACACTTATTTACTTGTTTTTATTACAATAGCACTGTTTAATTTCAAAATAAGCCCATGGGTCTCGCAAGTTTATTGCCCAATTAACTTTGGATCTTGGCCAAAAAACGGTTAAGAACCCCTGGTTTAATGTAATGGATAGATCATGTAAATATATTCAGTCGATGCTGCTGCCCCCTGCAGACAAAATACTTGAAAAAAAAAGAGTCAAATCAGATAATTAAAAAATGTCAACCATACAAATTACGAAAAGGACAATTCTTCATTTTTAAAAAATCCGCCCGGACTGCAAAAATACCTAAAAGAGGACATGTCCGGACAAAAGAGGACGTCTGGTCACACTAGCCATCATCATCATCATCATCATCATCATCATCATCATCATCATCATCATCATCATCATCATCATCATCATCATCATCATCATCATCATCAGGCTTCGTATTCCAGCTACCTATAAACTGGAATGAAGTTGCCTTATTCGAAGTATATGTGACGTCACAGCGCAGGTATAAGTACGTTCGTATACAAAATAGTTACGTATCCTCTACCCTCTTTCTCTAGAAAGTCAAAACCGAGACGCATTTATAGTGAGTAGTCTTATCGATCACTACTCTTACTAGTCGTATAACTACATCTTTGTTGCTGATTGAAGCTTCATTGCAGAGCTAAAATGCCTTACGTAAGACGCTCAAGCGTGTATTATTGCAGGGCATAATTGAGGATATTTGAAGTAATATTTTCACTGTCAATAGGCTATAGATAACATTACATAGAAATTGTGTAAAATAAACGTAAATGTGAGAAAATCAGTGCACTGAAAGGCACTGCAATACCAAAAGGCACAGAAACTGCGTTGAACGTAATAAAAAAGATCCAGTACCATCAAAATCTGAAAATTATGAAGATATTAACTCGACGTTTAGCATGGATTTGTGTAGCCTACCATGTTGTTCAGTGCTAATATTCCAATTAATTAATTAAATAATCTACATTTTAGGAAATTTCTAGAAAAATACATTATAAAATTAGTGAGCTTTCAGTGATGAACGACATGCACTATCCTAATGAAACACGAAAAAACAACAGACAATAGGAATATCTTGTACTACATCATACATCAATAACGTCATGTGATACTGAAAGCATTTCTTGCAGTATAAAATCATTTTTAGTGACATCCGCATTTGTTCAAGTTCCGTAACTTACGAATGCAATTATTACTGTATTCACTGCAAAGATCACGACGAAAATGAACGTCACGGCTCAAGCATGTGTTACAAGTATAGCTTCAGAATGTCAGGACTGGACTGTATTCCACGAACACGCAACGACGACGTGATTTTTTTTATAGCCTTATACGTTACATTACCTGTGTTCTGCGTGCTATATACCCAACGTGTCTTTAACTTCAGTCTTTAGGTAGCTGGAATATTAAGCCTAATCATCATCATCATCATCATCACATAAATTAAATAAATAAATTATTATTATTATTATTATTATTATTATTATTATTATTATTATTATTATTATTATTATTATATTTAATGCTGATTTCGAGAGTAGACTTAGGCATTAAAAATATATGAATGTAATATAAATTATAACCACGCTGCGAAAATTATTAGTGACCGATGGGAAAGAGGCAAATTGTTTCAGGTTAACTGTGTTCTACTCTGTACAATAGAAGGCGTCGTAGGTCGTGCCCCGCTGAACTACTGTGTATTAGTTGTTCGCTGTTTACTTGCTTTCTATTGTAGTCGACGAGTAACTTTTTAATAGGTTATTTTACGACAGTTTATCAACTACGACGAGTAACTTAAATCATGAGCTAGAGACCATAGAATTTTGTATTAATTTAAAAAATCGTGATAAAGATATCATATTTTTGCGTTTTATTTCTAATTAGCTATAAGATAATCGCAATAATTTTGTATAAATTGGAAAGAGAATTTTATGTCAAATAATAGCCATATGTTATGTATTAGGCGTCAAAATGATAAAAAACGGTTTCATACATAAATTTATTCTACATATCAATATTAAACACAAATTTATAACACTAAGAAAAAAAACTTATTTGTATTATGTAACATCTACTGTTTCTATTTGTAGAATGACAGCATATCAGAAGTCACAATATTATTTTCTTTCATTTTGCGCCTGCGGTCGCTAACATTTAAATTATAATTTGAGTAAAACCTTCCTGCGCCAACAGATGCCCAAGGAACCGAGACATATTTCAACACAGCAGATGTAAATTCAGGATAATTCAACATGAGAGCTGGTAATGCCTCAACCACATCATTAAAATTGGAAGTGTTGGATGATTGTTTCAGAACTATTTTTTCAAAATAATAAATTCTACACTGCGATGAGTATACTTTTTATATTCTTGAAGTATCTCATTGTTTTTAACCTTTTCTGCGAGTACATTGACATTTTCAACATTTCTGTATAATATTTGCTGGGTTGAATAAGTCATTTAAATTTACAAAATGTAACTCGTATTTTTCAATTTTCTGAATCAGTACTTTACTGACAAGCTTAAATAATTTTGATAGTTCAGTCTTTAAGTCCAAACTGAATTGGTTAATTAATTTTCCTCTACATTACCAGAAATTACTATATTCATTTTACGCTTGATGTTATTACGCGAAAATCTGTGGTCTCTACCTATCCGTCTCCACCGCTGACCACAACTCTACTAGCGCGCAAGTAAACAAACTCGTACCTATAGTAAAGGAACAACAAATGTTTCATCGTCCCCTAAGATTCGCCGCCTGCTTATAACAATTTTTTAACCTAGCGGTCAACGAGACTTACTTACTTACTGGCTTTTAAGGAACCCGGAGGTTCATTGCCGCCCTCACATAAGCCCGCCATTGGTCCCTATCCTGACCAAGATTAATCCAGTCTCTACCATCATATCCCACCTCTTTCAAATCCATTTTGATATTATCTTCCCATCCACGCCTCGGCCTCCCCAAAACTCTTTTTCCCTCCGCCTCCCAACTAACACTATATATGCATTTCTGGATTCGCCCATACGTGCTACATGTCCTGCCCATCTCAAACGCCTGGATTTTATGTTCCTAATTATGTCAGGTGAAGAATACAATGCGTGCAGCTCTGCGTTGTGTAACTTTCTCCATTCTCCTGTAACTTCATCCCGCTTAGTCCCAAATATGTTCCTAAGAACCTCATTCTCAAACACCCTTAATCTCTGTTCATATCCCAAAGTGAGAGTCCAAGTTTCACAACCAATCAGAACAACCGGTAATATAACTGTTTTATAAATTCTACCTTTAAGATTTTTTGACAGAAGACTAGATGACAAAAGCTTCTCAACCGAATAATAACACGCATTTCCCATATTTATTCTGAGTTTAATTTCCTCCCGAGTGTCATTTATATTTGTTACTGTTGCTCCAAGATATTTGAATTTTTCCACCTCTTCGAAAGATAAATCTCCAATGTTTATGGTTCCATTTCGTAGAATATTCTGGTCACTAGACATAATCATATACTTAGTCTTTTCGGGATTTACTTCCAACTCTATCTCTTTACTTGCTTCAACTAGAATTTCCGCGTTTTCCCTAATCGTTTATGGATTTTTCCCTAGCACATTCACGTCATCCGGATAGACAAGAAGCTGATGTAACCCATTCAACTCCAAACCCTGTCTATTGTCCTGAACTTTCCTAATGGCATATTCTAGAGCGAAGTTAAAAAGTAAAGGTGATAGTGCATCTCTCTGCTTTAGCCCGCAGTGAATTGGAAAAGCATCAGATAGAAACTGGCCTATACGGACTCTGCTGTAAGTTTCACAAAGACACAACGAGACAGTTCAATAAAAACAGTTTTCAGTAGAAAGAACATTCTCTAGGTTGAAAGCTCATTAAACTACAATAAGATGTGGACTTGAAAGAGATATTTAAAAAATACATATATCGTCTGACATTTTGGGTTAAGTATATAACTGCAAATATCCTGAGCTTCAAAATTTGGTGTTAATGATGTGCACACTTTTTTATTTATCATACACTTGTATATCCGCATTTCTGATTTTTACAATAAATAAAACGTATTAAGATACTTTAAATTTGATGAAAGTTTTAAATTAATACTTAAAAAAACATAAATGTCAGCACAAACTTAAAATATAATAAATTATGATTGCGTGTTTTACGAGTCCCTACACATTACGATGAATGACTGTAAACATTTCAAGTGTTTCAAATGAAAAATTTCTCCTTCTTTCTGGACGTGTTCTCCTTTCCTAATGAAGTGCTGGCTACCAAATTCTCTTATTAAAGTACTGATTTCCAAGCGCTTAGCTTCGTTTTGTTTTCGCATGTTCACTGAATAGCAGACCTAAAGTCTAGTAGGATCGGGTTCCACCGATGTTATACTCTATAAATACCTACACTGTTGGTGGTCGCTTGGAGGCTTTAGGTAACCAAACGCAGAACCCTATTCATAAATCATACAAATTCTTATATTCTTATTCGCAAACCTCAGACTTCGTATAACGATTTACGAGTCAATTGGACTCCGTTCATCCTTAATTGATAATTCATGTAGATAAAAGATAATGAAATCGGGAAAATTAGATCGGTAGACTAGAGCAGAATTAGTTACAACATGTACAGAGTCCACTGACGTGATATTGGGATTTGAAAGCGGGCTTGTGTTCCTAATCCACTCTTGAACTTGGGTTCGATTCCTGCTTGTGTTTATTACTTCACTGAGTTTCTTTCGAAGTTTTTAAATTGATTTATTTTACGACGCTTAATCAATTGTTATGATTATCTAGCGTCTGAATGAAATGAAGATTATGTCAGCGAAATGAGTCCATGGTCCAGCGCCGAACGTTACCCAGCATTTGCTCTTAAGGGTTGAGGAAAACTACCGGAAAAAACTTCAACCAGGTAACCAGGTTTAGAACTCGGGCTCTTAAAAGTTGTCCCCAACTTTAATGCGAATCCCTTTAAGAATCATGAGACTCATTTTGCCAAAATAATATGATCTCGTTATAATTAATTCTGTCGACGCTATGTCGTGTCGTTACATAACCTAGTAGAAAAATATATCAGCTGTTATTAGTGGTTAACCTACTGCTTTCCTTAACCACAGTTTCGCAGACGTAAAAGAAACTTGCAGACTAGGCGTGCGTGTTGGCTTTTAAGAATTCCATGTGGGGTCGAATTGCGGGTCTTTGCCGTGTGATTCAGTTGTCAGTAGGTCCTCGTCTTGGTTGACTCCCACCTTCCCATTGGGGTGCGGGTGGAGAGGGGGAGGGTATCGGAGCGGGAGGGTACACACGCGGTTGCGCCGGCGAGATCAGAGTCCGTCGGGCTGTACTGCTCCTGGTCTGGCTGCTGAGTTTGGTAGCAGTTGTTCCTCAGCAACCAACGCATCCCGTGTCACGTTGCTAGGTAACAGTACGGAGATCGCGAACGAAAACTCTACAATCGGTTACGTTCAACACGTGTGTGTATCTTTTTGTTTTATGAGTTCCCATTGTGGATAAATACGTTAAGAGCTCTTCTGTAAAGTGTCATTGCCTGTTTTGTGGGTACTAGAAGCAGTCAAGACATCGCGGACTTTGCTGACTGTGAGTACACAAACGGATGACGAAACCATCTACTTAAAGTGTTAACAAATTTTTTTGTCTGCCATGGACTGTACGCGCTTCACTTTATTGTTTATTTATTCCAGTGATGCTGAGAGTACTCCAAACTGTTTTAGATATTTAAGTGACATATATTATTGTGAAGTTTCGTTCCGCTCAATTTTACTCTCTCGCGCAACATGCTTTGTATCCGCATTTGGACATGACATATCGTACCTCATAAAATGAACAAGTCCCTTTAAGTATTCTTAAAAGGAATGTACCAGTTCAAATACACTGCCTGGTATAGTATTATACCTCACTTAATCTGAATAACAGAATTGCATTTAATATTCACTGTAAATATCAGAATTGATTTATTAATAACCTAAAACCGAACTGTTCAGCAAAGACGTGGAATAGGAAACTTAGATTTAAAATTATGTGTATAAACCAATGCAAAATAAGTGTTATGCCTTTTACTATAGCCCGTTTAGGAATTAATACTCATGTGCTCACGAAACGTCATATTATTCTTCAATTTATTACGGAGTACCGCAGTTTCATATCATGAAATTTATTCTAAAAGTTATATTTGAACTAAATAATAACCAGCCAACGTTAAAAATGATGAATAGCGGACTTTTCCTGGATGTAGGTAATAATAAACTTTTCAGTAACAAACCATAGAAATATATGGATATGGATATATTCATAATATATAATTACAATTCAACAAATGTGTGTTGAACATTAATGATGCAGGACAACAAAATAAAGTTTACGATTATATAAACGGAAGAAAACCTACAGGAAGACCGGAATGAAGGTGGTTAGAACAATATCAAAGTTTCACTTTTGGAAAAGCTTGTAATGTTCGAACTTTAAATTGGCTACGCGTATGAGGTTACTGAAAATGTCTAACTTTTCATATAATCTACAGCTTTGGGAGCACTAATACAGGCTTCAGAGTGTTCATTTTTAGTACTTTGCCTTCAGATTACACAAAAATTACGAAATATGTAATGTAGTTTCTTAGGATTGATCACAGTTGTAGTATAGATATTATGTCAACGAATTTATTTTTATATGCGTTTGTTGCTGTATGTAATGAAAGTGATTCTGAGATGATCTTCAGTGAAAGTCGTATGCATATATCTTTCGCAGAAGAATGTTAAATACTTCAAGACACAAAGATATTACTGGTATTCATGCATATATAAATAGAGAATATTGGATTTGACCAATTAATTCATTGCCAAGTAGATCTATTATATGGTTACTATTTATTTATCACTAGCCATTGGAAGAGAATGATCACTTAATGCATCTTAACTCCAAAAGCTAAAATAGCAGGAGATCTACGAATTTTTTGGTATAAGTAGGAACAGTGGTTTAGTTGACCCGGAACTCTCCGGAATGCCGTTCCAAGAAGTAAAAATGTATTCACTTCGGAAACATGACATTCCGTACGAGATTATTTGGCAATTGCTAATTTGATAAGGTGAGTTCCTGTAAATATTTTTGCAACTAAATCACTGAGTAGGAGATAATAGGACTATTTAAAAAGTATTCGTGAATCGAAAAGTACATTTATATCTACAACTGAATGCTTGTAAAATCATAGACCAATACAAAATTGCCGTCACTTTCCCATATATACCATAAGCAGTAACAAATAACAATAACAGCTGTAATAATATCAATATACATTTTATGAGTGTTTGCCGTCCGTTCTGTTCCCATTAGAACTGTCATCCCATCTGAAGTCTTCGTCTCAAGAGTTGCGTCGTCGTTTGTAATGGAACCATGTAACGTAAGGCAGGAAATACATTTCATATTGAACTAAATATGTTAAAATGTATACGAATGAATTTATCTAAGATAATGAGATTAAATTGCGTTAATACATAGTTTTATTTTCTAAAAATAAAAAAATTGAAGTGTTCAAACTTCTGTACGTTAATTTAATATATCTTACGACAAATACAAAGTTGACATCCCTTTGCCATATATAACGTACGCAGTAACAAATATAACAATAACACCTGTAATAATATCAATATACATTTTATGAGCCTTCGCCGTCCGTTCTGTTTCTATTAGAATTGTAATTCCGTCTGAAATCTTCGTTTCCAGAGTTGCGTCGTCGTTTGTAATGGAACTACGTAACATAAGGCAAAAAGTACATTTTTATATTGAACTAAAGATGATAAAATGTATACGAACGAATTTATCTAAGGTAATTAGATTAATTTACGCTAATATATAAGCTAGTTTTATTTTCTAAAAAAAATGAGGTACTAAAACTTCTGTACGTTAATTCAATAAATCTTACGACCGATATGGTAAGTTTTGGATTAAAATTTTGAAGAGTACAACCTGAAATTATTGTCGAATAAATTGTTTGAACAAAATTTGTCTTAGTCATCTCGTTTCTTCTACCACAATTGACTGTTTCGCAATTATCTATTACGAATAAAAGGAGCAACGAACCACTTATTTAGGTAATATTATTGTTAACTTTATAAATAATCATAATTTCAATATAATTAAGTCCTAAGTACAACACATGTGATAACAACAAGAGACAAACTTATGGCATGCACTTGTGATAATGATGATAATATTGAGGACATAAAGGTAATAATGGCTAACTTCTAATTCCATTGATCTGTACGGAACAGATTCTCCTGATTTACGTTTTATATAATGTAGATTTTCCAAACTTCGCGTAGTTCAGGTTTGGCGTATAAATGAAGGCTCAAATATGTTATGAGCCTATACGTAGGAAATGTGTCGCTTACGTTTTACTAGGCCTGTAATCGTACTATCCTCGTATCTTACGTGTTCTACTGTGTGCTGTCTAGGCCTAAAATAAATTCACATACAGGGTTAAAATTGAGCTCAACACGAGCTCCTAAAAGAAATGAGAGCTATATTAAAAAATAAACAATCTCTTAATAAAATTGATACTTTTCCAGGAAATGTATTTATTCACATAAATTTTATTCAAACATTAGTAAATATGAAAGATAAGATTTCTTTCATATTTTTAGTGTAGTTGGAATTATTTAAAGTACGGCTAAGAAGTCAATTACACGCTCGAGTAAAAACGCTTTGTAATTAGTCTACCTTGAAGAATCCAACTTTACTGTAAGAACATACCTTGAAGTCATAGAACTGAAGCGCAAAATAAACATTCTGCTAGAGAATAATATGATTCGTTTTCGCTTTCCAGGATGTTTTTCTAATTATAATTAAGAACCTATATAATTAAGAATTGAGTAAGAAAACTTTTTATCTCCGTAGGAAATATACCCTCCTGTTCTAACCTTGGTAAAAGCTTTGTCTTGCTTTTGTTTAGTTTTACAAACAGAGAAATGCGACGTAAATACTGAATGAACCGGCTAAAGTAGAGCTTATCCTTTCCCTTAATCTAAATTGGGTTTGGGTTTTTGTCTTAATGTGCCACAAATATGTCACAAACTCGTGTGTGGAATACGGTCGCGCCTTGTAATGAAATCCAGCGACCCAAATGCCGTCGCTTTCACCTCGTGGAAATCTTCCAATTGGACTTTGCTACGTAATAATTCTGCTCAGATTTTAATCTTTTGAGAATAACGACAGAAAGTTGTGTGTTTACTTTACCAACGTATTATCCCAAATTACAAAAATTGTATTGTTCTTGTTTCCTTAGACAATTCCTTAGGGTAAGGAATAGATTTAATCACGTGTAGGAAGAAGGTATTACTCAAGGAATAATATTTATATTTCTTTTTTGCCAATATCCATCATATTGTGCTTTGTGCTTTTGAGCATTGCGACCTTACAAATTACACAAACGCTGAGAATCCTGTAACTTCGAATCTGCATATCGTAAGTGAAACTAGTAAAACATACAGTATACATACCCAAGGCGAAATTTACCCTATGACCGTGGATTTCATGACGTAATAACAAAGCATCTTTTTCTGTAACATAATACGTAGATACAGAGTGGTATAAATCGCAGCTCTGAAACCATCTAACGTATTCTGATCTGCAAATTCTTTATGCTGTACTTGTACAATGACATCATTTTATTTTTACTTCAATTTTTATTGTACCTGAGTCTTTGAATGTACTTCACTCCCACCCCCTCTACTAATGAAGTTCCAACTGTCCTCCTCCACAGAACCAAGGCCACATATAGTAAGCAGTACTGAGTTAATGAGTATAGTACGTTACAGAAAAATGTTCGCATTTTCCAGTGACGAAAGAGCTTTCAATATTGAATCATATATTCGCACAGGTACTGTCGTCCGTTTGCCTACGTCGCATCCCGATTTCCCCCACTCGCTTCTGCTCGTCCCTCTATAAAGACTAGTGGCTAGGTTGTCTTAGCTCTTTTCTGAAAAAATTAATTTCTGTTAAGAATTGGACGTCTACGTAATATTGTACAACTATTAAAATAACTTAAATAAAAGGGCCTCGTTAAGTAATTAACTGTCACGTGATTTCCACCTTTCTACGATCCTGCGACATAGCCACTTGGACGGACAGTAGATAACATGTCTGAGTAATTTTTTCTGTGCGGGTTGGGCAGAAGTGGAGATTGAATTTACAGTACGTAAGGTACTCTTTTATAGAGTAGGTAAAGAATTATTCCAAGATGAGTTCCTAGTACGAAGGACGAAACTGGCAATTGAAATTAGGTACAATAGTATATAATGCGATAATATGCACGAAAGAACTGAAGCCTGTATCGAAATGAACGATCACCATTTTCAAAAATGTATTTAAATATCCGTATTATGATTATTTTTCAATTTAACTTCATCCTCTATATTGTACGCCAATGTTCTGTAGACAATATACTACACACTCCGTAATGAATACGTCAGCATGGATAGCTAAGTTCGTGAGTAAAAACATGTTAATAGTGTACTGTATTTTGATTAAACAAAAACCTAATGAAAATTATCAAACTCAAAATCGCGATATTTCTTAGTTTACGAAAATGGATGAGCTACTTTTCTTCCCTCTTATACCTAGTAAAGTGATTTGTTTGTATTTTACGCCAGTATTGTCAAACTCGAATCTTGGAAGGGGGTAGTAAACGGTGTTTCCGGTTCTCAACAGTTAATCCACAGGTATAGCCAGGTTAATATTAGAAATGTTAGTAACAATAAAATGATGTCCGGGTATTTAAGAATAATACATACCGGTACTCCATATTATAAATTGAAGGGTTCAGAACTATAGTGGGCCAAGTGCCATTTACTAAAGCCGTATAAAACAAGGGTTAAAATAAAGTTATGGCCATAATTCAATGGAAACATATTGCAAGTAATATAAAGTAAATACATTCAAACTAAATGATAAGTCAATGTTCGTTAAATTGTTATTCACTTAACTTTAATCCTTGCTTTCTCCGTTTTTAATACATGGCGTTTGGCCCACTATGGCTCTGAACCCTTCAATTCCACTTTCCTGAAATTGGGTGACATGTCATGCGTTAATATAATATTAGCAACCTTTTCCCTGGTTTCGATCATATTTATTTTGACCTTGTTAAGAATTAGAATAATTTAATTATTTTACAAATCAGGAAACCGTTAAGAACTCTTTGTAGATGACATTTCCCAAGATTCTATTTACTTCTCTTAGCAGAATATATTCGTCACATTTTCTTACATTCTACTATGGGTCAGAAAGAGAAATTACGTATACCTTTTAAAGTGGAAAGACAAAACTAAACTAAATAAATATTATGAAGTGTGTTGAGAAATAGATGTACAAACAATTGGCGCTGTAAAATTACTGCTAATTACTGAAATTCGGAATCGATTTGTTAAAAGTTTGTGTTATTTTTCTATGAATCAGTAATGCGATCGCGGAGCTAACAAACATGCATTCGTTATTTCTAAAGAAGTGGCTAAAGCGTTGTAAGAATTAATGTATGTATTGGTAGGCCTAGGCCTATATTATTACGCTTAAAAATCCTACGTTATTCATGCATTATTATTATTATTATTATTATTATTATTATTATTATTATTATTATTATTATAGAAAAGAGCATTAGGCCCACAAATGAAACTTACAATTATGATTGAAATGGAGTATTATGGCGTGAAATAGTCCTTTAGAAAGAGTATAATTCATTTTATAAATTAATTTATCTGTGTAGTTATACACTTCTTTCTACCGTACCATGCATTGTCTTAAATTTTATTTTTATGTTAGAGGACATCTTTTAATATAGTGCTACTTTTAATGTTCTGATCCTCAAATTATATTCTGACTTCAATAAAGATTTTAAACCAACCTTATAAATTCACAATTAGAGTACTTCTTTTTCACGTGATCAATATGGTAAGAAATTACCGCTTGAGACAAAACAAATACTAGACAAATGACATACATTCTTCATATTGTCAGGAAAATAAATCTCCAATTCTCTGACAGGAAACAATTCCTAGTCATTAAGAGATATTTTCAAATACAAAAATTAACATGTTGATCATTTTACATTTTAAGAAAAATTGACTTGTGTTATTTTGGAAAATAATTTTATATTCACCACATAAGATTTTTTTATATTTCCTTTAATGAATGTTACGTTGAAACCATTCCACAGATGTTAAGCTGTCTTTTCCATTTCTCAAGATATTACGTTTGATTTCGCATTTGATTAGTTTTTTATATTATTAAGGTGGCAACATGACAACAATGAAAAATTTGTGATACGGTGCAAGGAAAGTGGAAGTACTGCAAATAAAAATGGTGTCCAAAATCTATCTTGGAATTTGAACTCGTGTCTTAGGGCGCTATTCATAGACATTTCGCAGCACGCGCTACGAGCGTACTAAGCTAGCCCCGGCTATCCACTGGTTACTTGTACAAAATTCAAATCTCATCCTATCGGTAACACTGGTTTATGAATACCAAAAACGCTGATCATCCATCGGAAACTCGCTCTAAAAATGTCTATGAATACGGCCCTTAGGCTTTAAGAAACCATGAATTAACATTTGAGAAAGTGGTCGAAATTTCCTAAGAAATTGGTGAAGTCTAGAATAAGTAATGGGATTATATTATTAAGAAAATAAATCTTAGTAAAATATTCGGTTATGTATAATTTATTTCCTTGTTAGCAACGACTTGTATCAATTGGATATGCTTCTGTTTCGCATGCAATTGGGAGAGAAACAGAGACAAACTTCCGGAAACTCTGACTTTAGCAAAACTACTGTTGTTTTAGCAAGACTCGGTAGCCACATCTGTGTCTACTTCAGAAATTAGTACTCACCCTTATAATTCCAGAGGTGTTATTGAATTCTGTGTGTTCTTTGTACTGGTAGATTGTACTGTTATCGTAAAAATAACGGTCTAATTCGATTATATGTACGTTATATGTGTATATAGGGTGAACCGTAAGTAATGTCATTAATTTCAGGGAATTATTATTTGAGATATTTCAAACAAAAGAGTTTAATACAATTTTGCTCCTTTTTACTTCCTTTTCGAGATAAACTTTGCTTTATGTTAAACATTTCATTGCATGTTTTGGGAAAGCCATTGATTTAATTCCTTCTATTTCATTGCAATTTAGAAAGCCTCGTATTTTATATAGCCTACTTAGGAAACTGGTTAAGATTGTTTTTTCTTGTTTCTTTAGGAATTATCTTATTCCGTTCTTCTCTAGAAAGTATAATTTTATTTCGTTGCCTTGTGCAATATATTTTTCTACACTATTTCACAGTTGTTTAGAAACTCTAGCCTTTTTATATGTTACTTCGAAAATCTCGACCTATTTCGTGGTAGTTTAGAACTACTTGCCTCATTTCGTTCTTCTTATGAGAGCTTCTGGTATTTCGTTATATTTTACACCATCTTCTTGAGATTCATTATATTGTAGACGTCTCGTTTCGTTTTCTTTCAAAATCCTTGTTTTAGTTCAGTGTAATATGAGGTTCTTGTTTTATTACGTTATTTTAAGGCTTTCGTTATTTAACCACGGCTGAAATATTCTTCCGGTAGTTGAAAGTTATCTTATTTCGTTGCTCCTTAGAACGCTAATTTAATTGAATTGCACTTATGAAGTTCTTGGATTCCATTGAAGTACGTGTAGTATTTTAATTTTTACTTCTCGTTATCATAGTACAGGGACATCAATTTATTTTTACTAACATTTCTAATATTAACCTGGCTAAAGTTTAGGATTAACGATTCAGAACCGGAAACACCGTTTGCTACCCCCTTCCACTACTGGAGTTCGATGATACTGACGTAATATACAAACAAATCACGTTACTAGGTATAGGAGGAAAGAAAGGTAGTTCATCCATTTACGTAAACTAGGATATATAGCAATTTTGAGTTTGATAATTATCATTAGGTTTTTGTTTAATCAAAATACAGTACAGTATTAACAATGAGTGTTTTTACTCACGAACTGAGCTGTCCATGCGGACGTATTCTTTATGCAGTGTATATTATACTATCTACAGCACATTAGCGTACACTATAAAGAATGAAGTTAAATTGAAAAATAATGATAATATGGATATTTAAACACATTTTTGAAAATGGTGGCCGTTCATTTAGATACAGGCTTCAGCTCTAATGTGAATATTATCTCACTATAGACTATTGTGTTTAATTCAAATGACCAGGTTCGTACTTCGTATCAGTAACTCATGTTGAAATAATTCTGTACCTACTCTATAAAAGAGTACCTTACGTACTGTAAATTCAATCATTACTTCTACCCGATCCGAAAAGATAAAATTACTCAGACATGCTATCTACTGTCCGTCCAAGTGGTTATGTCGCAGAGTCGTAGAAAGGGAGGAAATCACGTGACAGTTAATTACTAACGAGGCCCTTTTATTTAAGTTATTTTAAACAATTGTATGGGTATAATATTACATAGATATCCAATTCCTAACAGAAATTAATGTTCTCAGAAAAGAGCTAAGACAAACCAGCCACTAGGCTTTAAAGAGAGGCGAATAGAAGGAGGTGGGTGAAACCGGGTTGTGACGTAGGCAAATGGACGACAGTATCTGTGCGAAAATGATTGAATATTGAAAGCTCTTTCGTCACTGGAAAACGCGAACATATTTTTGGAACGTACTGTTTACTATGACCGTAAGGCTATTATGACCGTATATGCGGTCTTGGATCTGTGTGGATGACGGTTGAACTTCATTAGTAGAAGGGGTGGGAGTGAAGTACTTTCAAAAACTGAGGTACAAGAAAAATTTAAGTAAAAATAAAATGATGTCCTTGTAGTTTTTGTATTATTTCAGTTTCTTGGTCTTATTCAGTTGTACGTAACAAGTTCTTAATTTAATTGTGCTTCAGAACTATTTGCCTTTGTTGTTTTCTTAAAAAGACTGTCTTATTTCGTTGTTCTTGCTTGTCTTATTTTGTTTATTTATTCTTTAGAAGATCTGCTTTCATCTTATTGCACATCTGGAGGATTTGCTATATTACGCTGTTCTTTAGAATAACTTTTTAAAATGGTGTTGCATTTTATAATATTTTGCTTTATTTCGCTGTTCTCAAGGTGTGTTTCAGTCTGCCGTGTTTCAGATGACTTTGTATTACATCTTTGTTATTTTCCTTAGAAGATCTGTTTTCATCTTACAGAACTTCGGCAGGATTTAATTTGTTATGCTGTTTTTTAGAACACCTTGTCTTAATTGTATTGCATTTCATAAGATTTTGTTTTATTTCGCTGTTCTTGAGAAAACTTGTTTTAGTATGCTGTGCTTCAGATGGGTTTGTCTTATTTGTCATTATTAAGAACTTATTAAGAATTTTCTTGTAAGTTACCTGATTAAATTAATAAAAATCCAGGAGAGATGGAATAAAACATTGGAGGCTGAGCCTTTGAAGTCTTTAAGCTACCTGAACTCTCAATCGATATTACGTCATTCTCAAATTCTCAACCTACTGAATGTGAAAGCAGCATGGTCCATTAATGTAAACTAGAAGTGCCTAGTGGGCTATGTAATTTATATTGTATCATGGACTGCCTTGCTTTAATGTTACCCTTGTCGTACTGAATACTGCACAACGAAGCGAACACACATCGCTGGGAGAGATGAAAAAATCGAGCGTTTTATGTGTAAGTACTTCGAAAATTGAGCTCACGAAAAGGGATTTTAGCTATGGTGTTTAACATATTACCTACGTGAAACATTAAAGTAGGCCTATACAGAGTTCAGAAACATTGCTAACTTCCGACTTTGATACAACTTATACGAGTTCACAGAAATTCATTATTAAGTGTTCGTGATTGTGAACTGAATTCATAAAATGTAAAATTCCGCTCGTGACTAACGTTTGAGAACAATAGACTGGAGACTTAATTTATCTCAGGCTCTGAAATATACTCGTAAATAGAATTAATGCAAAGCGAGCTGAAACTTTTGTTACATTTGAAATAAGTTATACGTAAGCCATGTGTACATAGGTGAAGGTAAAATTGAAACATAAATTCAGTGCATATTTTTCGGTATGAAATAATAAAAGTTAGTTATTTTTGTCATTCTATGTGATCTTAGCCCAATAATTTATTACTCTTTATCTAGAGGACGGCAGTTTGGTCTCTTAGAGACTATGACCACAGTCTAGCATATACAGTCACGAATCTCAATACGTAGTAAATATACATACAGAGATAGTTGCTCACCACTAGGATCGCTACCATCGCCTCATTACAGACAATGCGAAATAATACCGGCACAGTCTATTGTTCTTAGCACCCTCAAAACTCGAGCTTCGTGACTGTATATAGTAGACTGTGCTATGACATTGAGATAAAAAAGGACAAATATTAGAATAAGTTCTTAAAATCAAACAACTATTGAAAACCGCGATGAAAATTTGTTTAATGTATCATTAATAATATTAGTAGCAATTATCTTTTTCAGATTTACTTTTTTATTGTTTTTAATTTTAACGATTAAATCATATTTTGTAGCGCACTATTCCATTATTCCATAATTATTGTTATTTATTTTAACGATTAAATCATATTTTGTAGCGCACTATTCCATTATTCCATAATTATTGTTATTTATTTTAACGATTAAATCATATTTTGTAGCGCACTATTCCATTATTCCATAATTATTGTTATTTATTTTAACGATTAAATCATATTTTGTAGCGCACTATTCCATAATTGTTCAGTTTCTCCATGGATACGATATTTGTAATAAAACCTATTAAACATTTGCTGGCCTAAGAAAATTTTCATAGGCTAGGGCCAAAAAATATGTCGTTTAGCCCACACCTGTGGAGTAACGGTTAGCGCATCTGGCCGCGAAACCAGGTGGCCCGGGTTTGATTCTCGGTCGGGGCAAGTTACCAGGTTGAGGGTTTTTTCCGGGGTGTTCCCTCAACCCAATATGAGCAAATGTTGGGTAACTTTCGGTGCTGGACCCGGGAC
This sequence comes from Periplaneta americana, assembly GCF_040183065.1. Classification (NCBI taxonomy): domain Eukaryota; kingdom Metazoa; phylum Arthropoda; class Insecta; order Blattodea; family Blattidae; genus Periplaneta; species Periplaneta americana. The sequence continues at coordinate 65,245,887 of NC_091133.1, read as the reverse complement.
TCATTTCACCGGCATTATCACCTTCATCCCATTCAGACGCTAAATAACCTAAGATGTTGATAAAGCGTCGTAAAATAACCTACTAAAAATATGTCGTTTGCTTACTTATATTTCTTTAATTGACAACAACTTATCTTCAGCTTGTTCATCATTTCCAACGTAACAGAACAATCCTCAACGAATAATTTTTATTATACGTGTTATTTTTTTCCAATATACATAGCCCCTTGGTACCAGAACAAAACACGCTAAACAAGACATAGAAACACAAAGCGAATTTCTAACTTAAAACTCTCGTCAAAAAGTTTTAATTTCTTCTATTACGGACTAGTGCACCACAAAGTAATGTATGAACCTTGCCGAAATTTCAAGTTTAAACCTCGGACAACTTGCATCCTCCTGGAAGAGGCCCTCCGCAGCAACCCTGTAGCCCTCGCTATAAACATCTTCATTTCGCCCTTCATACATAAATTACTATTTCGGAGTTTTACTTGCATTTGTTTTTTTGTATTTTTTGAGGGACAATTCATGTTAGTATTTACGCTTTATTTTCATTCTTGTTCCTTTGTTTACCCATTCTAGGCACAGAAATATACAATATTTCCAAAATACGTATCGCCTCCATTACCGAAGTAGGATCGTATCTGTTGAATCCGTTAGCAAGGTCCATTTTTCAGTGTATGATCCAATAGATACGAAAAGAGTAGGCCTAATGGTCTAATAATACATTAAAGTATCATTAAACACTGTAATTTATGTTTTTTTTTCCATATTCTAAACTCCTCTAAATTGTATCTCATTATCTTCTGCTTTTACTTTGCTATTCTCTATTCTCTTATGCTATGTTACTTTGTAATGTGCTATATTCTGTTCTGGTCTTCTCTGCTCCTTTCTCTATTATTCAGTTTTGTTCTCCTCTGCTCTCCCCTGTTCTCTTCTCTTCTACCTTGTTCTGTTCTGCTAACTTCTCATCTGTCCTGCCCTATTCTCTTGTGTTTTTCCTAATATTTCTCTTGCAGAGTAGTTATCTTGTGTTCTTCCTGGTAGTTATCTTAGATTCTTCCTTGTAGTTCTTTTGTGTCCTTCCTGGTAGTTCTCGTATATTCTTTATGGTAGTTCTATTGTGTTCTTCCTGGTAGTTCTCTTTTGTTCTTCCTCGATACCAATGTTATGTTATTAATTTAATGTTAATTATGATTCTCTATTAACAATCGCTTCATGCAGATGGACTATGTGTAAACTTATTCCTTATCTGCATTTATCTTCGTATGGAACGAGAAATATATAAAGGTGTTCGGTAAATTTATACAGGGACTTTATTTTATTTTTACTTCAATTTTTATTGCACCTGAGTTTTTGAATGTACTTCACTCCCACCCCTTCAACTAATGAAGTTCAACCGTCCTCCACACAGATCCAAGACCGCATATACAGACATAGTAGCCTTACGGTCATAGTAAACAGTACGTTCCAAAATATGTTCGCGTTTTCCAGTGACGAAAGAGCTTTCAATATTGAATTATTTTGGCACAGATACTGTCGTCCATTTGCCTACAACGTATCCCAGTTTCCCCCACCAGCTTTTATTCGCCAGCTAGTGGCTGGGCTGTCTTAGCTCTTTTCTGAGAACATTATTTTCTGTTAGGAATTGGACGTCTACGTAATATTATACAACGGTTTAAAATAACTTAAATGAAAGGGCCTCGTTAAGTAATTAACTGTCAAGTGATTCCCTCCCTTTCTACAACCCTACGACATAACCACTTGCACGGACAGTAGATAGTAGCCTATGTCTGAGTAATTTTATCTTTTCGGATCGGGTAGAAGTGAAGATTGAATTTGCAGTACGTAAGGCAATCTTTTATATAGTAGGTACAGAATTATTTCAACATGAGTTACTAGTACGAAGGACGAAACTGGTAATTGGGATTAGGTACAATAGTCTATAGTGCGATAATATGCACAAAAGAACTGAAGCCTGTATCGAAATGAATGGCCACACATTTTAAAAATGTGTTTAAATATCCATATTATGATTATTTTTCAATTTAACTTCATTCTCTACATTGTACGCTAATGTGCTGTAAACAGTATAATATACACTGTATAATGAATACGTCCGAATGGATAGCTCAGTTCGTGAGTAAAAACACTCATTGTTAATACTGTACTGTATTTTGATTAAACAAAAATCTAATAAAAATGATCAAACTCAAAATCGCGATATTTCCTAGTTTACGTAAATGGATGAACTACTTTTCTTCCCTCCTATACCTAGTAAAGTGATTTGTTTGTATATTACGCCAGTATCATCGAACTCCAGTCGTGGAAGGGGGTAGCAAACGGCGTTGATCCAAAGGTATAGCCAGGTTAATATTAAAAATGTTAGTAAAAATAAAATGATGTCCCTGTACATACAGGTTGCAGTAGCTATTGTTGTTGTTTAGTTAACTGTCCGAAGACAGGTATGAACCTCGTAAGTAATACCAACAAGACACCACTTATGAGGCAACTAACCTTGGAGATAATGGAGTAGAGTGGCCAGTTCCTTTCCGCCTTCATTGCATACATCGCTGACTAGCTACATATTATACTAATCAGTAGGGCTAAGAATTGTATGCCGTTACATTGCGCTTCATGCGCCTGTGATTGGTACCGGTAAGTAATTGCGTGAGAGTGGGGGATTTCAGTGTATTTCGTTCAGCAGTGAACTTTAGTTGATCGGTTACATTACGACCGAATACTGCTATTCGTAACAGCAACATTCAACGTCCTGTAAAGAAGAATAATATCAAGATGCCGAGGACGAAATTTGTAACTTAATTTCAAATGAGGAAATTTATAACAATGATACAGATGTTGAGATAAATAATGATTGTGTAAAATATTTCAAATATTCCTCCAGTGTTACTGCAGAGGTGGAACGAAGTTTGTTTAGATATAAGGCTGTGTTTTCTGGCAACAGGAAATCATTGTCCTTTGAATTTGAAAATGTGGTTTGTTATTCACTGCAACAATAGCGTGTATGAAATGAAAAATTATGCGAAACAAAAAAGGTAATACACTATCAAATTAATATAGTGAAATAATAAGGCTGATACTTGTCAATGTCATATTAGATGTATTTTCTATAGACATAAAATAGCATGTAGTCAATGATATTGTGACGAACCGAATAGTTGGAACACGAAATAAGAGAAATTGTAGCAAAAAAGATGGAAACAATACTGGAATATTATGGATATTTAGTTCTATGTAAAATTTGTGACAATTTCAAATGAGGAAATATATTAATAATGGTACACATTTTGAGATAGATAATGCTTGTGTAATATATTTAAAATATGTCCTCATTGTTTCTGCAGTGGAACGAAGTTTTTCTAGATGTAAGGCTGTGTTCTCTAGCAACAGGCAATCATTCTCCTTTGAAAATATGAAAATGTGGTTTATTATTCACTGCAACAATACATGAAATGAAAAATTATGTAAAACAAAAACGTAATACACCAACATATTAACATAGTCTAGTGAAATAATAGGGCTGATACTTGTCAATGTTATATTAAGTGTATTTTCTACAGACAGAATAGTAATATACGTTACAAGAGCGGTATGTTGACGTTTTCATGCTCGAGGAAAAGATTGAAAAAGCGAAACGTAGTTGAGCTTTTTTAATTTCCGAGAACATGAAAACAAACATACTGCTCGTGTATCGTACATTATTTTGTGCGAAGTTCGTTTATTACATACCTGAAAGACGAATTTCTAATTAGTTGCATTGAAATCTCCATGTTGGTTTCTGTTTAATGACGCCAACTTCGGAACACCAAAATATCTTTCTTCAGCATTGTTGCTGTAAAATGTTTTCTGTGTTTACTATACTCCAGCAGGCCGTGATATACGTCTGTCTTTTTTCCCCCCAGTCTATAAATGCGAACTTAAAACAAACGGTAAGGTTATGTAATGATTTATTTTTCATTTTAATATTTTAACAATATGATTTATGTAACATATTGCAGTATAACATCGACATCTGGAATCTCGTTGATTTTTTCACAGCTTCCTTAATGTTACTTGCATCAGGAATGCAATAAGTTTCGTGGAGTAGTAGACTTTACTTAATTTTTGCAAATATTTAAAAACAATAATTAACATTGCAATTTAGGTGAAATTGCAGTGGTAAGTTCCCAATTGATAATTATTACTATGTTAAACGTCTCTAAAAATAATATGTTAAAAGCCTAAAGCAGTAAAATGAATGTCGCGCTTAAGTGGTAAGAAGATGAAAATTGTTATTTGTGTTACGTTGGGAATACTGAATGTGGTATTTCACACTTACCGCGTATTGGTTCTGTGCGGAAAACAAGCAAATACGCACGATCTCGCACAAAATAAAATGTTTTTAAAATAGTGCAATTTTTCTTTAACAAAGAAAATGATGCCTTTAAAAATTTTTCTTTAGCAGACAGCTGTGTTTTGAAATCAAAAGAGTGGCTTTCAACTACTCAAATGCTGAGGACTAACTTACCGTGATGATGAGTTCAAACGAATGAAAGACACTGCGTTAACTCACCTCAACTGTGAGACGTACGCAAAGTCAGAAACGCACGAAGCGCACTGGTATTATAACGGCATGAATTTCTCAGGCCTACTAATCAGACTTCAGATGTATATAAACAATAATTGTTCTTCCTCTGACACATAAGGTCAGGAGAGATGTACTGCCTGACAATAGATTTTATTGCCTTATAAATAATATACTTCCTTGCTAGACAATGAACATATGTAGCTACTTCACTTCAACTCCGCCAAACATCATAGAGCTTTTATCCTTAATTTCAGTAACGCTGCTGTTATATGTCAACCATAAGGATATCATTGTTGTCAGAGATATAGGGAAAAATAATTAGTACAGGTAAAAATGCTTACATCGTATTTATATTACTTGTACCTGCTTGCCAAGAAACTCTTACGTTAAAATGTTACTCTCTTGCCTATCATAATTATTTTTCTCTGTCCCATTGGAGATGGAGTTGTATTTACGTCCTTTGTGCAGATATTCTGAAGGAGGGACGGAAACTTAAGTAATGATTAGCAAGTATTGTTACACAACAGAAACGTCTGGAAATATTATTATTAAGGTTAACTTAGTAACATTTAATTTTTGTTGTAATGAGTGTATCAACTATTGATAAGATTTTTTCTATTCGACAGATATTGCAGAAAAAAATGGGAGTATAAGGGTACAGTAAATCAGTTATTCATAGATTTAAAAAAAGGCGTACGACTCGGTTAAGAGAGAAGTTTTATATAATAGTCTTATTGAATTCGGTATTCCCAAGAAACTAGTTCGATTAATTAAAATGTGTCTCTGTGAAACTTACAGCAGAGTCCGTATAGGCCAGTTTCAATCTGATGCTTTTCCAATTCACTGCGGGATGAAGCACCTTTACTTTTTAACTTCGCTCTAGAATATGCCATTAGGAAAGTTCAGGATAACAGAGAGGCTTTGGAATTGAACGGGTTACATCAGCTTCTTGTCTATGCGGATGACGTGCATATGTTAGGAGAAAATCCAAAAACGATTAGGAAAAATACGGAAATTTTACTTGAAGCAAGTAAAGCGATAGGTTTGAAAGTAAATCCCGAAAAGACGAAGTATATGATTATGTCTCGTGATCAGAATATTCTACGAAATGAAAACATAAAAATTGGAGGTGTATCCTCGAAGAGGTAGAGAAATTCAAATATCTTGGAGCAACAGTAAAAAATATAAATGACACTCGGGATGAAATTAAACGCAGAATAAATATGGGAAATGCCTGTTATTATTCGGTTGAGAAGCTTTTGTCATATAGTCTGCTGTCAAAAAATCTGAAAGTTAGAATTTATAAAACACTTGTTTTACCGGTTGTTCTGTATGGTTGTGAAACTTGAACTCTCACTTTGAGAGAGGAACAGAGATTAAGAGTGTTTGAGAATAAGGTTCTTAGAAAAATATTTGGGGCTAAAGGGATGAAGTTACAGGAGAATGGAGAAAGTTACACAACGCAGAGCTGCATGCATTGTATTCTTCACCTGACATAATTAGAACATTAAATCCGGAAGTTTGAGATGGGCAGGGCATGTAGCATGTATGGGCGAATCCAGAAATGCATATAAAGTCTTAGTTGGAAGACTGGAGGAAAAAAGACCTTTGGGGAGGCCGAGACGTAGATGGGAAGATAATATTAAAATGGATTTGAGAGAGGTGGGATATGATGATAGAAACTGGATTAATCTTCCACAGGATAGGGGCCGATGGCGGGCTTATGTGAGGGCGGCAATGAACCTGCGTGTTCCTTAAAATCTATTTGTAAGTAAGTTATAATGAGTGTGTTTTGTTTATGTAGTCTGTATTTTATCTCTGAATTCGAGTACATTACAGGATTAAGTTAATTCGCTTGCCTGTCACACACAATCATTCATTGATTTATGCACTAATATCAAGTACAAAGTAGACTATTGCAATCCTAAGAGCAACTGCATTAACTAATATGTTTCTACTGCTTGTGACTCACAAGAATATGGGGATGGACCGAAGAAAATTCTCTTGTTGCTTCTTTGTTAACGCAGCTCTAGGAGTACCCGCGCTTCCGTAGTTTTCAAGCAGTTAAAGCTGTTCTCTTTGGCCTTTCCGTAAATCGCAGTCGGCATGAAACATGAAAAGAAGACGAAAAATAATAAATATAAACCACTTTCTTGCGCTACTTCCTTATAAAAAATACTCTCCGTGATATTTAAATGTCCTTCATGAAAATTCACTGTTGCTCTCCCACTCTTCTTTCAGATGTAAAATTGAATGTATAAAGAAATGTTAGTTTGTCATTCATTTGATAAAACTGTAGACGTGATCTTCATTTCTGAGTGAAGTGTATGTGATATTGCGATTTAAATACAAAAACCCTTCAGCATGTGCGTGAAATTGTGTGTAAAGAAATGAAGTGGCGAGAGAAAAAGAAAAAAGTTAAACAGCGTTATGCTTAAATATGCATGGAAAACTGCCACCGGCGTAGCTCTGTCGGCTAAGGCGCTTGCCTGCCGATCCGGAGTTGCGTTCGGGCGCAAGTTCGATTCCCGCTTGGGTTGATTACCTGGTTGGGTTTTTTCCGAGATTTTCCTCAACCGTAAGGCAAATGTCAGGTAATCTATGGCGAATCTTCAGCCTCATCTCGCCAAATACCATCTCGCTATTACCAATCCCATTGACGCTAAATAACCTCGTAGTTGATACAGCGTCGTTAAATAAACAAGTAAAAAAATTTGCATGGGCAACTAGTACGATCTTTAATTTAAGCATTTGAAATGGACGCGGGAAATATAGAAGAGCAGTGCTAAAACGTTAAAATATTGTTATTTAGCTTGGATTATTATTATTATTGTTATCCAAATATTGAAACCCTATTTTACCTTTGGTATATTAGGGTTGTAGTTTGTTACATGTGAAATACATTATGTAGTGATAATACACAATTTTAAAGAATTAATAGTAGGTGTGAATCATAGTTACAATATAAATACACTAATTAAGAGACAGTAAGCAATACTAAATACGTTATGCAATAATTACTTTCAGTTAAAACAAAATGAAATAAAATTAGAAATTATAATCGAAGGTGTAGAGAAATTGCAAGATTATTACATTAATTTGTGATCTTATACATAATTTTAAGCAATATTAATGAGATAATGCACAGAATTGGCGTAGTTACAAATAAAACACCTATTATATAGTTGGTTTGCGATAGTAAAAAAAAATAAAAACAAAATTACTTATGGTTACAAACTATATACCTGTCATCAAATACTAAACAATAGTAAAATCTATAATACAAACATAGTTATTGTTGTTATTACTATTATTATGTCCCAAAGATAGACACCTTGTTTTACATAGTGCATTAGGATTTTATAACATCATTAATTTATATACAATTAACAGCTACAGTCTTGCGTGGATGTGGTGTATAAACTCTGTGAATTGTTTGTAACAACATTTTTTTCTAAGAAAATGGTAAAGGGGTGTGGAGTAATTTAAATTGCAGTCCGAGATATATCTTAAAAAGTGTCTTTTCCTTTCGAACACTGGACAGTGAAAAATCAAATGTTCAACAGTCTGATTCTCTTTGCATATGCACAGAGATTCTTCTGCACTTTTGATCCTAAATCTTTCAAAGTAGGAACCGAATTTTCCATGGCCGGTCATAAATTGGGTGTAAAAGAAGTCGGTTGGGAACTGACTGCAACATAGTCTGTCTTGTACATTGGGAAAGAATCATTTCTTGGTCACAGAGCCTTTAACACTAGAGTTCCAGTATGTATTCCACTTGAGTGTAGTTGTGTGCTTGATCTTCTGCTTAATGTACGAAATAGGACAGGCGGAATATTTATATTCTGAGTTGGTTGAGGCTGCTTGCTTCGCTAATGTATCCGCTCTTTCGTTTCCTTCAGTACCTGTGTGGCCGCGCACCCACATTAAGCAAATACGACCTTCAAATTTAAGTATTAGGGATCTAATTTCGACGGCTATGGAATGCAAGTTGTATTTATCGTCAATGGTTTGTAAGGCAGATTGAGAGTCGCTGTGAATACATGAGTCAATCCCGTTGGTAATGCTCCATTTCACTGCTTGCAAGATGGCAAAGAGTTCTGCTTGGAACACGGAGCACATGGGCGCCAGGCGGAACGTGGCAGAGTGGACTTCAGTAGTGTTGTAGTAGGTAACAAAAGCACAGCCCACCAAGGTGACGTCGTTCTCCTTTTGCAACCGAGAGCCGTCAGTATAGATGTTGTATTCATGTCGATCTGTACATGTATTTGATGCACGGTGAAAATCTTTCGGATGACCAGTTAATTGAAAATGTGATCTTTTTTCCACCTCAAGATATGATTCTTGTTCTATAAATATCCCATTTCTTTTCACGTTAGAGATTTCAGCTTTAGCCATGGCTGTTAAAAACAATGGTGGTATACCCGCGATCATTAGGGCTGCGTCTGTCGATGTGGTTCTGTAAGCCTTCGTGATTCGTAGAATGAATCCACACTGGATTTGTATTAATTTATTTTGAACCCACTTTTTGTGAAGATAAAACCTATTTTTTTTACATCGTGTTTTCCCGTCGGATGTTAATATGTTTTAGATTCAGGGTTCACGTGTTAAAATGTGGCCGAGTAAATATTTATCAGTAAAAATATATCACTACTCCTAATATTTTTTTTAATAATCTACGATCTTCCTTAGCAAGGTTCAAATTAAGCCAGGGTCAATGTCATAGATTCACACCACTGAAATACTTCTAGAAGAATTTAGACAAAATACACCGTTGCTTCAAAATTATTGTCTGCAAATCATAAGTTATCAATATTACTTCATGTAAATAACGATATGTCTGTTATATGGAATGGAATTTAGGGAGTGGGGCTTTATGATACAGCATTGCGACCTTTCAAGATTATTGTGCTAACCCTCAAACTAGGCGCACTCCCAAACCCACACCGGCAGACTACTCTAAGTTTCGCTTCGTATCCAGGTTACGAGCAGGCAACCCCACTCGTCCCTAGGTCAGCTCCCTTCGTGTGTTGCCAACCGGCGTTTGGGGAATGATGTGGAAAAATGACGAAATGGAGAAATGTTGACGAAATAATGTAGATTTCTAAATTGGGAATCGGGAGAACCCCGAAAAAAAAAACCAATTGCGAAGTATCTGCCATAGGCTGTAGTTGGAGCATAGTTATGTTCAGGATAATAGAGGCCCAGAAGGATAGAACTTGTATTAACTTCTAAATTATATGAATGAAAACAAGTGATAATCATGATCATTAACATCATATTAGTATTCTGCTTTGACAGGTTTAAGCCCTCTAACTTATTCCGATGTGGAACGTAAGATCTTTAGTTCTTCTTGTACACACAAATTCCACAATTTGGGATATCTGGCCGAAATCTACGGCTGACCACTAGGATCCAGAATACAAAGCAGAGGTTAAATTAAAAATACAATATGATTGCGGAGAGAATACGGAACAATGATAAATTTAAAAATAAAGTTTAATTTGATTTCGGAGAAACATGAGATGAAAATACATTGAAGAGTATTGCAATAAAAGAAGAAAAATACATAGTATTATACAAGTGATTGTGTAAAATGGATAATGAATCTCTCAGCACCATTAGACAAATTTTGTTAATGTCCTCATTAGAAAATTTAAGAGAAAGGAGAATGGTTTTGGTTAACTTAAATGAAGTTCCCCTAGCGCCAAAAAGTCCTTTCACTTCCCATGTATTAATATTCATTTTGTATCTCTCACTGAAGTGAGGAATACATGGGTTGTAAATAGAATTCTTTTCATCGTTAACGTTATTGGCTTGTTGATCATCCTTCTCAAAACGGACAGTGGGGTCAAGAATGAGGCTTCTTTGATTCCGGCGATCGATGGCTATAATATCTGCTCTTCTCGTTGACCCATTCTCAGCCAAGCAATGCACTTCTTCGTAAACCTCCCACTTTGCCTTCCGAAGAGTGGTTGCGATGGAGCTTCTCACATTATGGTGGCGATTGTTCCTCAGTAGTTGCGATAGATTTTCAATACCACGTTCAATAAGAATTTTCCCATCCTCAACGTATGGCCACCAATTTTGTTTTCGTTTTATAATTTGTACATTACATAATTTAATGTTTAATTTTCATACCTTTTGTTACTCCATCATTTGTAATTTGGTCCAGTTTGCAAAACTATTTTTCTCGTAAAAATTTCATTTCTAATAATTATTGTATACTCGTCTAAATTCCACGTTTCTTTATTCAATATTTAGATTCTATGTGTGGGACTTTGTTCGCCACAATTTCTTACTATTGGCCTTTGAATGAAAAATCCCAGGTCTGACCAATATTAGATCCTGAACAGCCTTTGTGATAGGTTGTTGTTTTAGACCAGGCATGTTCAGCGCAGGAATTTCTAACCTTTAAACGAGATGCAACAGAGTCGCATGCAGACACATACTTAAGATATTTTACGTCACTGTTGCACCTCGTTTAAAGGCTAGAAGTGACCGCGCTGATCATGCCTGGTCTAGACCATATAACTAACGCAGGATTTGAGGATTGGTTTGGGTTAACAGTTACATTTTTATTGCCTCATTTAATAGTACTTTGTTTGAAAAAATCTTCCTCAAAATTTGACGTCCGAAATTATAAAAAATTAAATACTGAGCACACTATCAAACAGAGAAATTTTTACTCATTTTCTACCTAGGCATACATTTTTCAATACTTCTATTTTCGTTTCTTCAGGAACCATTTGAGATAACTGAATGAAACTTTGCATGCTTATTTTTATTGAGAGGATTCACTTTATCGTACAGTAGGCCTGCATAGAATTGTGAAATATGCTTTATTTTATTTTTACATTACAATGGACGATTAATATTTATAAAGCAATATTTCAGAATGGAATTCCAATTTTTTATTTGAAAAATGGAGAGGAATAATAAAAGCTCTGTACATGATATTTTATACTTGTGTTCCTCTATTAAGTAGAAAATATTCATAATATTTAATTAAATAGTTTCCATAAAAAGCTACAAAGCCGTAAGTATAATAATGCATTATTTTAAAATATAAACATTAAAAATTGAATGCAAAAGAATCTGCAAAAAAATATCACAAATTATTATCTTGCAATTACACATTAGATTACAAAATTACATAGTTCTGGGTTCAGTACTTCAGGATATAATAATTTTCTGAAATTGCATTTCAATCTACAACTACCACTAAGTAATACGTAGATAATATACAGGGTGAACCTAAGTAATGGAATTAATTTCAGGGAATTATTCTTTGAGATATTTTAAACAAAAAAGTTTAATACAATTTTGCTTGTTTTTGCTTCCTTTTCGAGATAAAAATTGTTTCATATGAAATATTTCATAGCGTGTTTTCTGAAAGCCATTGATTTAATTTTCAATCAGTTTAAGAGAGCAATGTATTATGGTAATAAATGATTGAAAGAATTTTAGTTTTGTCCTTTAAAAGTGCAGAAAATTTATTCGAAGAAATATAACATTTAAAAATTACTTTGCAGAACGAAAAGGTACATTTCTTCGGATCAAATTTATGCAAATTTAAAGGACAAAACTAAAATTATTTCAATCATTTATCACAATAGACTGCTACCTTAAATTGGCTGAGCATATTGGGAATTCAATCAATGGCTTTCCCAAAACGCGCTAAGAAAACAATTTTTATCTCGAGAAGGAAGCAAAAACGAGCAAAATTGTATTAAACGTTTTTGTAAGAAACATCTAAAAACATAACCCCCTGAATTTAATTACATTTCTTACGGTTCACTCTCTATATATTTAAGGCAATGAGGATTTTAATACCTATGTTAAGGTTTAATCGTAGTCCAGAATTTAGACTTTTTCGATCGTGATATTGGGCGGACACACGTTGGGACTCCCATAATGTACAGTAGTGTTAGTACGACATGGGACCTCCATTGAGGGTAACACAGAACATCACGTAGGAAAAAGTCAGATATCTATGGCCTGGGCTGGAATTCAAACCGACAAACTTGGCGTTCACTCAATGTTAAAGTTGCGCGTCCAGTTTGTAATTTTCATGAATGACGACAAGTTATGTTTATGATGAGGTGTATAATCAATCTGATTTATAATTTAGAATGGAAGGATTCTTCACTTTGTCAGTGATACAACCATGTATTCTACTTCAACTGCGTCCTATCCAGCGCTGCTGCTTCAAGTAGTACGATACATTACTCATAGACATAAATAATATCCTGATATAAAAACACGTATGGTAATTAACAGTATTTACATCTGTACAACGTACACGAAGTCACGTGTTCTGTGTTCAAACCCTACGAAACATTGCACTAGAATTAAATCCCATTTATTTTTCGGATGAGTTTGACTAAAACCATTTAATAATTTCGGTTCATGTCATAAGGGTACACGGGAGCGGGGAGACATAAATTTTGTTGATACAACTTGTGTACTCTAACGGGTGTGATATTAAATACAGCACAGCTTTGATACAAGTATTTATAAAACCCGTAAACAGATCGTTTGGCAATACCCGATATTGATTAAATTGATAGTTTAATAACTATTTATGCAATCTCAGGGATGATCGGATTAAGGGATTATTGATAAATGTGGGAAACTTGGCTGAAGATGCCCAATATATTCATGATATATGACAATTATGATCTTTGTATCAATTAACACAATATTATCGTTCTCGAAATTCTGCCATAATACATTAAAGTTAACTGTAATTAAAACGTTTCTTTAAAATGTTCAAAGTATAGTCACTTCTTGAACAGAAAGATAATGATGTAGAAAGACAAAACGTTAGGCCTAACGCAATTGAACATTTTATACTGTTCAACTGGACAGAATCTTCGACAAAGAGGGAATTCTCACAATAAAAAATTCCATCGTCCTCAGCCAGTTTTAACCAAAGGCATTCGGATCCAAAGCAAGCATGCTAATTACGAAGTGACTTAAGTGACTTGTAACAGTAATTAATATTTATTTGCTTATTTACTTATTTACTTACTTCCTTACTTATTTACTCACTTACTTACTCACTTATTCACTTATTTACTTATTTATTTATTTATTTATTTGTTTAGTTACTTATTTATTTATTTATTTACTTGTTTATGTATTTATTTATTTACTTATTTATTTGTTTACTTATTTATTTGTTTACTTACTTATTCATTTGTTTAGTTATTTATTTATTTACTTATTTATTTACTTATTTATTTATTTGTTCACTTATTCATTCACTTATTCATTCACGTATTCATTAACTTATTCATTCATTTATTTATTCATTTATTTATTCATTCATTTATTCATTCATTTACTTACTCATTTACTTACTCATTTACTTACTCACTTACTTACTCACTCACGTACTTATTTACTTACTTACTTATTGATTTACTTATTTACTTACTTATTTACTAACTTACTTATTTACTTACTTATTTACTTATTTACGTATTTATTTACTTACTTACTTATTTATTTACTTATTTACGTATTTATTTATTTACTTATTTACTTATTTATTTATTTATTTATTTACTTACTTACTTATTTACTTGGTTAGTTAGTTAGTTATTTACTTATTTATTTATTTATTTATTTATTTATTTATTTATTTATTTATTTATTTATTTATTTCACAACAGCCAGATGCCAATATAGTTCAACACAATACAATTAGACGATACAAAAAGAATACAATACAAAAAATACATGAATATTACATGAATAAAAATGCAATGGATATAAATGATAACGAGAGTAATTAAATAAATACAATACTAACAAAATACATGAATTTAAATAAAAAATAATAATAGAGAACTTATGAGAGACCGAGACGTAGACGGGAAGATAATATTAACATGAATTTGAGGGAGTTAGAATATGATGCTAGAGACTGGATTAATCTTGCTTAGGATAGGGATCAATGGCGGGCTTATGTGAGTTCGGCAATGAACGTCCGGGTTGTTAAAACTATTTATAAGTAAATATAATAATAATAATAATAATAATAATAATAATTATTATTATTATTATTATTATTATTATTATTATTATTATTATTATTTATTTTTTATCCGTTTGAAGTCCTTTCTGGGTCTTACAAGCCAGTACCCGTAGGGAAGGGACAATTCTGTGGATCACACACAAGACATGGGCAATGGACGAACTCCCCCAGTGAGGAATCAGCTCGACTCAGGTACCATCTCCTAAAGACAACGCGAACATAATGTTTAGTGTAGATGGGAAGTAAATTCCATTTTTTGTTGCATACTTTTGAATTGTACTCACTTTGCTTAGTAGCTAAATAAAAAATCTCGTTTACACTTTTGAGACTGGGAAAAATCTCGATAAAACCCACACTCTGATTGGCCGGACTAGAGATTTCAACCCGGGTCTTCCGGATACGAATTCGAGACGACCCTTCCTCGACCATGCTGCTCGGTATGAAATAACAAAATGATAATAATATAACAATAACAATAATATAAATACATTTATTATTATGTTAGTTATCTGTCGACTCTATTGAGTGTTTCCTCTTATCATATACTGCCTTCTATGCCATACTAACCACAATATTAGAAAGGCCCGCTATGCGTGCTTGTTCAATATTAATCAAAATATATACGCTCCAAAGTCGGTACAAAACTGCAAGTTAAACGTGACGAAGTAAGAAAGATTAATAGGATAATGTTAAATTGCTTTCATTATTTGGGCTCTTTGGACTGCTCCGATCTCCTTAACTGTTGTGAAGATACGTTCATGCACACACACACACACACACACACACACACACACACACGTACATATGTATTTTTTATTTTAGTTGGTTATTTAGCGACGCTGTACCCAACTACTAGGTTATGTACATACGTATGTACAGTATATACATACATTACATACTCGTATATACATATATATATATATACATACAAATACACACATCTGATAAATTGACCAAGAAGAAAATCATTAGAGATTAATGTATGTAAATGTTAATTTTTTTTAGAATTTTTATACTGAAACCTATTAGCAGTCTCATGGATTCTATTTGTAGTCCAGTGATAACTACTCCCTTCACAATTCCTGAACTCTTTTAATAATTGTCGTTACTACAATTTCTGAATGACAGCGGAGAGTGACTCTTGTTCTATGGCTTCCATGCTATTATACCAGCCACATATTGCAATTCACTCCAGTCCTGGAGAATAGCTCTTCGTAACGTACCTAACACATGGGTTCCTCATCTCCTTTTTTCCTCTCCGTTGAAATGGAGACGATACTGAAGCTAACATTGTATGTTATTGCGTCTCTGACAAGATCCAAAAACCTGGAAGCTCTCACCACATTCGTGTATTGAATTTTAATAAATGGACTTAATAATTTATTAGACAATACAAAATATGTCCTAGCTTTAGTCACAATCTCGGAAGCTTCCATAGCTTCCTAAATAGTACGATTTTTAATGTGTATTCATGTTTTGAAGGTAATAGTAATAATATCAACAACAAAATTAATCTTTCTAATCTTTCGTATAACAATAAAGGCAAGTGTAAGGAGGTTATTGGTGGGATATGGAGCATCCATGAGCAATAGTGTCGTGCATTACAGGCGTTATGTTCGGTTCAAATTTGTCGAGTACGGCGAAGTTCGATATTCGGCGATGTTCGCTCTGCAGAAGGAGACCTGTCGTGTTAGTTCCATCCTTTTATAAAAATATTCGCTGTTTTCCACTCCTACCCCTTGATGTTTTAACCGCTTATAGATTTAACACAGATCTTACGGTTACTTTTTCATATAAATAATAGTAATATTAATAATAATAAATTTATTACTAGAACAAGGATATATATTATTTTTCTTTTTACAAAATATCACTCTAGCACCCCCAGAAAGAGTATGTACTCGTGCTCAGGAGGCATTGCACACAATTTTAAGATAAGTGTTTTATTAATCAGTAAAATAAAAAGTGAAAAGTGGAAAAGAAAAACACGGATAATACAATAACTGAATCTACATTTTCTCCCTAAACAAAAACTGTTTATTTGTTTTTTACAATGAAGAGCATTATCAAATTTAAACTTTGGAAATTTAGCTGTTATCTTGTTATAAAACTTTGGACCGAAGTTGCTACTGTGATTTTAAGCTACAGTTGTGGTACATTTAGGTTCTACTAAGCGTTATGTTACCTGATCTTTTACTTTTATATTTATGTGAATATAAATTAAATAATATATTTCGGATTTTGTGTACAAAATTTAATAAGACATTGTTATAAATTTGATGGATATCAAATATTTTTAATTCAGAATACAACAGTTCTGAGGGATAATCAAGAGGCTTATTAAGACAAAATTTATTATTATTTTCTGTAGTAGAGTTATTAGCAAGAGACAGGTACTAAAAGCACTACCCCATCCTATAATACCATATTATAAAATTCAAGGTAAACCAATCTAAAGTATGGATGGTTAACTAATTTCGTAGGATAACAAAATAGTGAATAATTTTTTCTTAATCTAATTCAGAGAAAAAGAACATTTTTATCCCAACGTAAGTGTTGGTCGATAATTATTCCGAGATACTTAACTTGAGTACATTAATTTAGTATGTTCCGTTACAATTATTCGAACAAGAATTGGATGTATTAATTTTTAAATAGATACATAAACTAGTCAGGAGATTTCATATCAAAAGATATTAACGAAAATGGTACAACCATAGTAAATACAAGAAGAAGTTTATAATGTCTTGGTTGCCTCTCTCATGTTCTAACATTTCAGGACATTAACAAGCTTTTGTGCACTCGTGATGGAAAGAGTTGCGTGCCGATTTTGCTGCAAGCTGGCTCCACTATGAGCCACACAACGCACTTCTCTTCAACCTTCAGATCCATACACCATACCACTAGAATAGTTGTCTTTTGTTTCCCACAGATCTATTTTGAGTTTTGGTGTGTCAAATAGGAGGGAAGATCTATCCATGTCTAGGATCTAGAATTCACCACCACTTCTAATTTTTGGCGTCGCAGAAACTCAAGTTGTGGCCTGCTTTGCGAAACAGGTGCAAAAGAGGGAAGGTAATTAAAAGGAAATTATAGAGAGTGTTATGGGAATGAAGAGGGGTAAAACAGCTGAACCCCTAGGAAAATCCTCACAACATGGCTTAGTCCGTCACAAATAGAACTCCGCCATAATTAGGATTGGAACTCTGCTCCTCTGTCATCGTAAGTCAGCGTTCTGGTAACTGACCTATCAAGGCAGCTTTTATAACTGTCAGAAGATGCATAGGCAATTAAGATGTGTCCAGTAAGAGTAAGGTTAAGATTTACTGGTTAGATGCGTTGCTGAACTCATAGCACGCTCGGAGTGTGACCAGAGCGTTATTTGCTTGTTCCAGATAAACGACGACGATAGAGATGTTTCGCGGGGTGGGGACAGACGTTTAAACTCGACGTGAGGACGTGAATCAAACGTGTGAGAACTCGCAAGCGTCGGTCACGTTTGCTTGTCTGTAGGTGGCGATGAAATTCTCCCGCCAGAGTTAGCGAATCCCTGGGACCGATCGAAGTATCAGCCAGCACCACAAAATATGTTGTTAGTAGGGGCGGATTTCAACACATTTCCATGTTTTGTTCCTTAGTTGCAAATCACATGCCATCGTTATACTGGGTGTTCATTTCGAAGTGTGGCATGACGTCACTGTTGATGAGTCAGCGATTTGAAGCGAGTTTCAGCTTTTATGTCAGAGAAGTTGCCTATTAATCAAGGCGTCCAATCTGAACTTGAGAACGTGTACGGTATAACTTGAACGTCGTAGCATCGTAGCAACAGAATGCGGTCTGTACGGTCTGTGTGCTACCATAACCTCTTTCGAACTGTGTTTTGCGAGGCCAAGTCGTACGCAGGGTATTTGTTATCTTCGTTTGCGTACGTCAACATTCCACAACACAAATCAAATGCTCCGTGTCCAAGTTGACCGTCGAAATTAATGTCAACAAATACGTAAGTAATCGTCTTAATCCTCTCCCCATATCTCGACAGTAAGAAAAAAAACTCCCCTCAGTACATGTTTCGAAACAGTTCACATCCCTGCCACTACCGGCGTCACCGTACGTATCGGTAAGTACTCTTCAGAATGAACGCCGTACTTTCTAGACAATTTCTCTGGCACATAGGTAATACACCTCTGCGGAAGTGTAGGATGATTGAATTCTCTAGGCTCATCGACTAGCCACATGACGGCATATAGCGAGCCATGACATACTTTGAACTGAACACCCAGTATAAATGCATCACAAGTAATTTGTAAACGAAAGTCTAGATTTTATTTTCTGTGCGCGCGTGTGCTTGCGTGTTTTTTTTTTCTTCATCCGTATAGGCCAGTTTCTGTCGGATGATTTTCCAATTCATTGCTGGCTAAAGCAAGGAGATGCACTATCACGTTTACTTTTTAACTTCGCTCTAGAATATGCCCTTAGGAAAGTTCATGATAACAGAGAGGGTTTGGAATTGAACAGGTTACATCAGCTTCTTGTCTATGCCGATGACGTGAATATTACTTGAAGCCAAATAAAGCGATAAGTTTGGAAGTAAATTCCGAAAAGACAAAGTATATGATTATGTCTCGTGACCAGAATATTGTACGAAATGGAAATATAAAAATTGAAAATTTATCCTTCGAAGAGGTTGAAAAATTAAAATATCTTGGAGCAACAGTAACAAATATAAATGACACTCGGGATGAAATTAAACGCAGAATAAATATGGGAAATGCCTGTTATCATTGGGTTCAGAATCTTTTGTCATCCAGTCTGGTGTCAAAAAATCTGGAAGGTAGAATTAATAAAACAGGTATATTACCGGTTATTCCGTAGGCTATGGTTGTGAAACTTGATCTCTCACTTTGAGAGAGGAACAAAGATTAAAGGTGTTTGAGAATAAGGTTCTTAGGAAAATATTTTGGGGCTAAGAGGGATGGAGTTACAGGAGAACGGAGAAAGTTACACAACGCAGAACTGCACGCATTGTATTCTTCACCTGACATAATTAGGAACATTAAATCCAGACGTTTGAGATAGGCAGGGCATGTAGCACATATGGGCGAATCCAGAAATGCATATAGAGTGTTAGTTGGGAGGCCGGAGAGAAAAAGACCTTT
This sequence comes from Periplaneta americana, assembly GCF_040183065.1. Classification (NCBI taxonomy): domain Eukaryota; kingdom Metazoa; phylum Arthropoda; class Insecta; order Blattodea; family Blattidae; genus Periplaneta; species Periplaneta americana. The sequence goes on along the minus strand of NC_091133.1, from coordinate 65,226,095 downwards.
GGGGAGGCCGAGACATAGATGGGAGGATAATATTAAAATGGATTTGAGGGAGATGGGATATGATGATAGAGTGTGGATTAATCTTGCACAGGATAGGTACCGATGACGGGTTTATGTGAGGGCGGCAATGAACCTCCGGGTTCCTTAAAAGCCACAATTAAGTAAGGATATGCATATTTCGCTTTTAGTGCATATAAAAGCATATATTTCGTTATATTTTACCAATCTGGTGTTTAAACGAATGTTAATAATACGGATAATCGAAAAGATGTAATACATAAGAAACGTGGACATTGAATATTTTAATTATGGCAATCTAGCAACCTGCAGACAGTGCACTATTGTCGGAAAATCATTGTGACAATTCCGCGGCAATCAACAAAAAGTTCTATCTAATTTAGGCAAACTTGGCTAGTCATTTCTTCTCCATTCCAAAATATAAACATAGCACAATGGATCCATATGACTATCTAATTGCGTGAGAGTTTGTCTCAGTTGTAACAGAGTTAAAGCATCTCTCAAATCCTATGAAAACCCTTGGTGTGTGCTTCGATAAAAGTAATATTTCAAAACCGATCTTTAGATATACGTTACTAGTTCTTGGTCGATTAAATGTGGTCTACATATTTTTTAACTCTTTGGATGTTGTTGCAGTGTATCGATTACTATTGGCATCTCTGTTACTTTATGTTTAACATTCTTTGAATATTTATATTTAGAACCTTGCATTTAGAGCCTGAAACTATGTTTTAATTAATTAAAAGTTAATTAAAAGTTTTGTTGTTAACTACGCATTTAATGTTTGCTGTAGAAACCAGAGTCAGAAAATCAGTGCAAAGAAGATCATAAACAAGTACAATAAGGTATGGATAGATAGATAAATAAATAAATAAAATGTGTATTAATTTCTTATTTAACGACGTTGTATCAAGTAAACTTTTGAGTATTCCACCATGTTCTGGAACTTAATATGTCCAATGCAGCGTTTATCATCAGAGCAGACATGTATGACCAGAGAGGTCGCCTACCTTGATTATGGAACCAATATGTAGATCCGAAACGTTGAAAACATTAAGTTCCTTGAGAATGTGGAATATCCATTTGTCTATTTTAGATGAAATTCACAGTGCAAGTCTAAAAACGCAGATGTTGTATCAACTATACACTTACATATGTAGTGTCAATAGTATTAATGATAACGAGATGGAATTTTGACGCTAAGAATCCGGGGACTGCAAAAAAAGAACATGAAAAACAAATTGTATTAGAGAGTTTAAATTTTGTCCAGATCCAAGGACTGAAGTAAGTTAAAAGTAGTATCGTTACAATGGTCATTTAGCATAAGTATTTTATATAAATATAGAACCAATAAAGAAAAATTCTCTCAAAACAATAAAAATAAAGTGCGCCTTCTAAAAACATTTGAACGTCGTTATGCGCAATACCTTTATACAAGATCTAAAATGTTTGATACTGTTTATCTCAGATTCAAGATTTTGTAGTTAAGTTCTTGTTGCAGAGAAGGCTTCGACTAGAATATATGAGCACAAGTGCAAACATCTCAATTGCAAAATATGTTACGAGATTGTATTTTTTACTTGTACCAAAGTATTAAAATTAAGCTTTTTTATTAGTTATGTTGATATATATATATATATATATATATATATATATAATTAAATTTAATTGGAATGAATTTTGGAACTCATATTTTATCAACATAACTAATAAAAAAGCTTAATTTTAATACTTTGGTACAAGTAAAAAATACAATCTCGTAACATATTTTGCAATTGAGATGTTTGCACTTGTGCTCATATATTCTAGTCGAAGCCTTCTCTGCAACAAGAACTTAACTACAAAATCTTGAATCTGAGATAAACAGTATCAAACATTTTAGATCTTGTATAAAGGTATTGCGCATAACGACGTTCAAATGTTTTTAGAAGGCGCACTTTTTTTATTGTTTTGAGAGAATTTTTCTTTATTGGATCTATATTTATATTTTGTAATGGATTTTCTTGTTATTTGTTGGTAATTCGATTTTTTATTAATATAAGATATTATATATAAATTAATTGTTTAAATATAATAACGGATTGCCCCCTTAATGTTAATTTCATATTCTCTAACCATAAATATGTTCATGTGAACCATTATTTTAATATGTTACTATTGGATCTGTTGGTGGATTAAATCAAATTTCAATCCGAAAAATCCTAACGTATTCTTCAATTAATCAATGACTGAATTATTCACAAAGAATTACCTAATAAACATAAAGGGATCAAAAAAATTAAATATATAAAAATTTTAACATTGTAATATTTGTTTGGAGGAAAATAATATTATTCGGGAGGAAGATGTGCTAATAAGTATTCAGTATATCCTTGAAACGGAAAAACGAAGTATCGCACGTTAAAAATTTTATTCCACGGAACACTTAAATTTAAAACTTTTCACATATTATATCGGCGGTTTACAAACAAAACACATTGTCAAAAATATTACATGTGAAAAAAGGGCTTATGTAATGTACATAATGCATATGTATAAACTTAGAATTGGGAAATTAAATACACATAAAAAAGAACAACTTACTAAAAATAATATTTTGAGGAGTTAGTGTTGTTAAGATCTTTCAAAACGCCTTTTTCTCAGAGGTAATAAGTGTGTTTTGTTTGTAAGCCGATTTTATAGTAGTGAGCAGAAAGTGACAGTAGATTCACAGAATTTTTGTAATTCCGTGAAGAGTTTATAATGTTAGTACTGTTAGTCTATTGTGAGCATGGTTGGCATAGTAAAACTATTTGCGATTTTAAATACAATTTTGAAATTTCTTTTAATTTCTGTCTTTATACTCCCCGCATTTACATTTAATCAACTTGTGCATTCTCGTTAATTTCTCCACATATGCTTCCTCATTGCATGAGGCCTTGTCTCTAATTGACAATGCAATTGATAGTCAAAAATTATTCACATATCAATATGATGTCAATGAGTTGTTTGAAATTGTAATGAACAATAATACGTAATTAGAGAGAATTGAATTCGTTTGAGAATTAATACCGCAGTGAATACTTTACAATTCTCCATTCCTAAACACAGAACATCCTTCTACTCTTCATCTGTCATGGTGTCTGCAGCTCATCCCTGGAACTCTCTACCACAACATGTCAGAGACTGCCGGACATTGTCTAGTTTCAAAAATAAATTAAAATTGCACTTTTTCAATTCAGATTCCTTTCAATTATAAGCCCCTTTCTCTGCGATAGCTTTGTAAAAATATAGGCTATATATTTCTTTCCTTCCTTTCCCATTTTTGTTCTCTTTATCAGCCGATGAATTTATTATCATAGCCTTTCTATTGTCAATTTTATTTAATATTCCTATTTCTTTTCTTTTTTATTATTATTTTATTACATTCCATTTTGTTATATTCTACCGTACGTTTTCCATATTAATCATTTGTACTAAATGAGTTGCTTTTACTATATTCCAATGTTTTTTTACTTTCTTTTTACTATTATTGTATTATTTTCATGTTGTTTAGTGTCCATTTTATTATGCTATTATTTTTTTTGTGATATGTTAGTATTTTGTTCTTTAACTTTTTGTTAAATTTTAATTGCTTGTATACTTTCTAACCTGGTAGAGTGTAAGAGAAGGCTCTAGGGCCTTAACTCTGCCAGTATAAATAAAGAATTATTATTATTATTATTATTATTATTATTATTATTATTATTATTATTATTATTATTATTATTATTATATTGTTAAATTAACGAGTGCTGAGTTCATACTTCCCGCATTTATTAATCATCCTCATTTGTGTCTCAATCATTTATTATTTAATTAAATTTAAGTTCATTACTTGAAGTTTAAAATTAATTCATTATGATGTCATATTCATTTCTTCCCTTTTGTTTTATCATGATTGGCTGGATTCCAGACTACTTTGTTTTAAACGTAACTTAATTTCGATTATCCAAAGCCTACTGTAATCAATGACGTCAATGAAAATGTAACCATAATTACAAATTATAAACGTTTATTATGAAAAATAACTTTGAAAATAAATATTCTTTTTTTTTTTTACTAATGTTGGGTACTTGTTGACTATTCGTCATTTACCCATATGAAACCAGTTGTCTAGACCAATTTATAAACAGTGTCGTTGCCCAGGGTGCGCCACAGGAGGCTAGTCTACGATACACTCGCGATGAAGGGAAGACAGTCGCGAACAGGGTTAAAAAAAATCGAAAATTCAGTTTTAGCATAATTTTATTCTTGTATGTTTTCTCTATTAAATGGCGTTTATTTCATTCAAATCGGATGAAAATTTTCTTTGTAATAAATTATTGAATTACATGCTGCATGATGCTGCCATTTAAATGTCACGCCCATTTCTGTGTACACAGTTTGAAGAAGTATCATAACTTCGGGGGTTTTTAAGATATCGGGATGATTTTTGTTCTGTTAGGTTCAGTAATGTGTGTTTGTTATGTTTGGCACGTTGTCACTCGCTTGTATCGATCGATAGTAACCCCACTATCGATAGTCAATTCTGACTACAGAATTTCAGCTTGGCTTTATCTGTTGTTTACACTTGCTCTGTATCGACAAATGTTTCAAGTAAAAGTTTGAAAATGCCTAGGATTAAGAAGTTCGATGCTAATAATAAGTTCAATGGTAATAAACAATTAAGAGTAAATACACATGGTGTGATTGAAATGCGAGAACCACAGCGTGAAGGTGGGAATGTAAGTGCATCAAAGAAAAAAGTTGATGATGTTGACGGTAACTATAGTGATACAAACATTATAATCAGTGTGAATTTATTGTAGAAGAGTACTGTTTGCATAAAGTGTGGTGGTGAAATTTCTGTATTTGAAAACCAGAAGAAGAGAAAAGGAATTGTTTGCACAACTTGTGACTTTACTTCTAATACAATGACCTCTCATATCACTAGAAGCAAGTTGTATGAAAACAATTTCGCCTAAGGTCTATTGGTAAAGGTATATGTGGAGGGAAAATGATTTGTTCTGTGTTGAATATTCCCCAACCACCAACAAAATTTTCTGTCTATAATAAAACTCTTCTTTCTGCTGTGGCTGAGGTCAGTGAGGGTAGCATGCTCAATGCAGCGAGGAAAGCTATTGAGCTCAATGTCAATAATAATAATGATGATGATGATGATGATTATGATGTCAGAAACATTGCTGCAGCTTTTGATGGTAGCTGGCAGAAACGTGGCCACACTTCATTGAATGGCATTGTATCTGCTACTTCATTTGGTACTGGGAAAATTATAGATGTAGAGATATTGAGCAAGTTCTGCTACATTTGTAATACAACCCCATCCCTCCAGCATAATTGCAAAAAGAATTATGAAGGGTCAAGTGTAGACAAACTATTCAAGCGCTCACTTGGAGATAGAGGTATTCGTTACACTAGGTACCTTGGAGATGGAGACTGCAAGGCTTTCCAGACAGTCGTAAAAGAGGAACCTTATGGGCCTAAATGTAAAATTCAGAAACTGGAATGCATTGGTCATGTCCAGAAAAGAATGGGAAGCAGACTAATGAAGCTAGTAAAAGAAAATTCTGGGAAAAAGCTTTATGATGGGAGAACATTAGGTGGGAAAGGCGGTTTCACAAAACCCAAATTGATAAAATTGAAAACTATTATGGCCTAGGCATCAGAAGACATCCAAACAATCTGGCTGCCATGAAGAAAGCCATTTGGGCTACTTATTTTCATAAATTGTCCACGGACAGCTCTCCCCAACACGGTCTCTGCCCTAGCGGTCCTGACAGCTGGTGTAAGTATAACCGTGCTGCCATTACAGGGGTTGTACACAAACATAAAAAATCATTGCCAGAATCTGTCATGACCACAATCAAGCCCATATTCAGAGCTCTTTCTAATGAGGACCTATTAAAAAAGTGTCTTCATGATAAAACACAAAATCCCAATGAAAGTTCCAATTCTGTGATTTGGCGACGGACCCCAAAAACAGACTTTGTGAGGTTGGAGACACTGAAGTTAGATGTTCATGATGCAGTTTTGTCATTCAATAATGATGTGTCGAAGAAGATAGATGTTTTAAACCTTTTGGGTGTGAGATATGGTTCAAAAACATTCAGTGGTCTTAGGAGCATCGATATGGAGCGAGTCAGAAAAGCTGAAATTGCAATGCAAAATGCCACCAAAGAAGCCAGAAAAGCAAAAAGTGGGAAGAAAAGGAGGAGGGAAGATCAGGAGGACATGGATGATCCAGCATATGGTGCTGGAATGTATTAACTGTAAGTTTTTATGGGTTAAGAGTTGGTTCTAAACTTTAAATCAATTTTTCTCAAAACTACATTTTCATGTGTGTTGGTACCATTATCTCAAAACGTATAAAAGATATAGGTATAAAATTTTTACACGCACTATAAAGCAGTGTGATCAGAAATCAGATAGCATTCCAGACTAATGCTATTAATATGAAGCTTAATGCATGCAGGTTACCAATTGAAAATTTATCATTTTTAAAAGCGGATAACAGAAATATAAGAAAAAATTTATTTCTCATAATCCCATAACTTTACAAAGCCAATTGTCTATGGGTATTTAGAGAAATATACTAGCTACATTGTGTATAAATTACATACCTCTAAGTATTATAGTTTCTTCAGAATATGTTCCTAAATGTGGCTAAATTTAACATTGGAAGTATATGGGAAATGAAATGGCGGCTGTCTTCCCTATGAAATGGTAATGGAGGGGAACCGGAGCTCCCATAGAAAACCCCTGTGTTACCTAGACCACGAGTTTGCCAAATAAGAGTTACAAATTGAGAGTGCCAGGAATCGAACCATGGTCCACAGGATTATAAGTACAGCGCTCTAACCACCGTGGCTGTTCTGAAACTAAGTTATGCGTCACATCTTAAAATATTCTTAAATATCCACTATATGGCTTAAATAAAAGTTTAAATTGCAACAGATTATGGCTGCACCTTTTCAGTATCTACAGCTTAAATATTAAAGATTCATATAAAAATCACCATAAAGTTTCTTCCTCCCTTCGTTTAAATCAGCGGTCATCAGAACACTGCACTCTCGGGCTAGCGTCTCTTACCTGCAGATCTCTTACAGCACCAGCGTGCATTCGTGGCTGCTGGCGGGTATGCTTCCTCCTTCCTGGACGAGGATCCATGTCGCTATCCACTGCTTACCCGTAACCCATTTCAGCGAGTGCTGACGACCACTGGTTTAAATGTTCTATCTAGAAGAATATCGTCCAAAAAACTTTATTTTTGTCTATCAACTATCTTTTTAATAAAATTTCTAGTTAATTATTATTTTAAACTGTCATTCAAAGGGCATGTATAAAAATAGTTTAATTCACGTTTTGGATTTAAAAAAGCCGTTCTTAAATAGTACATTATGTACGAGCCTATTATGATAGTATTTAAGACGCGAGCATGTTTGTTTATGAAACGAGCGCAAGCGAGTTTCATACTTTTCATACGAGCGTCTTAATTACCATTATAGGCAAGTTTCATACGACTTTTTATACTCGACCACATTACTAACTTAAAATTATTCAGAAGTATTCATTTTATTCGTATCTGACTGAAGATCGGAAGTGACCTTGTGCATAGCTCGTAAATTGTGAGATGTGCGCAGACGCGAAAGTATTGATTTTTTCCGAGGAACAATAATGTCATTGACCTTGTTATAATCTACAGAATAACATGAACTAATTTTGATATAACCTGGAAATTGATTTAGAATTGAAAAACGAGATGACAAATTGAATTTATTTGAATATGATTTACAATTAACGCTAATTATTATAGTAACATAACATAATCTTCTGCGACAGTATTGGATTTCCAGCCTGCGTAACGTTTTGCTAGTTGTCTTTCGATTGCATATCCGAGAATAATCGAAAACCTGAACTTTAATGAATAGGTGTACTTTACTGACATGCATTAAAAGACTGCTACCAGGTGTATAATTAGTACATTTCGGCATGGTCGAGCATAAAGTAAAATGTAGCCTAAATCATTTAACTTAAATTATACACTATACAGTTTAAGTAGATTATATGAGCAGCACTATCAGAAAGACTATTTGTGAACTAATTGCTTCTGTGGGAATACATCCATACATTACAAAAAAGTTTTACAACTAATTATATCAGACACTCTCCGTGCATAGTCATCAGGCTGTAATTAAAATTAGAAATAACACCATACGTAATTATGTCTCTTGGAAGTAGCTTTTCGCCATATAAAATACTTACACAACGTAAGACAGAAAATTACAATTATTAATAAAGTCGCGTGACTGGAATTCCAGTGATTGATCATTATTGTGTTTTTGACATACAATAATTTACATCATTCCTGATAAGTACAGATATACAGATACACAGGCGTCGTAACCAAAATCATTTCGAATGCCTTTTTTTTAGTGGGTTATTTTACGACGCTGCATCAACATCTCAGGTTACTTAGCGTCTGAATGAATTGCAGGTGATAATGTCGGTGAAATGAGTCCAGGGTCCAGCACCGAAAGTTACCCAGCATTTGCTTAACCTCAACCAGGTAACTTTCCCCAACCGGTATTCGAACCCGGGCCACCTGGTTTCGCAGCCAGACGCGTTAGCCGTTACTCCACAGATGTGGACTTTCGAATGCTGAAAACTTCACAGTTTATGTAAACGATTTGTTTACGATCTGTCGAATACGATTTGAAAAGTTTTCATTCCTTATCTGTGACATCATAAAAAATAAAGCTTATCAATTAAGATATTATGATCAATGGAATCAATGGCTTTACTCAAGTCACAAAAAGTTTTCATAAAAATCTCAAAATCGTTTCCTTTTTACAGAAGCAAAACACTTTGCCTTTGTATTTTATATAATGACAAATGGACTGTTAAATTTGTTCTTGTCTCTCTCAGATTGTTACATTGTGTTAAAGAGAGGTATTTATTTAACGTTGCTAAGAAGGAAGCACTCTACGTTCGTGGAAAATATCATACCTTAATTAAATCACTGACGTCAGATGTCTTCTTTTATTGGCCCTTCTGAGTAATGACAATAACTGAAACTAATACTTGCCTTCGTAACATTTACGAAAGAATCCATCCTAGTAGCAAGTCTCAAAAGAGAAGAAATCATAAGCAGAAATTGATATGGTTAGAATGTATGTAATGTGCAGCAGGCAAAAGGTTAAAGGTAAAAATATAGTAATAAAAGGTACGCGTCCTCTTCTGTCAAATATTCGTTGGGTAGCTTCTAAGTGTAGAAAGAACTGTGGAAATATATTACAAAATTATTCCTCTTGTCTTAACTAAGATCTCGGGCAAGAAATACCAGTTGGTCTCTTTTTCATTTCCGCTGGCATGAGCATATATTACACTCCCTTCCTCATTGCGCTCTCCAAGGATTGTATTCAAAGGGTTCTTCAGAGAAACTGGTCTTTACGATGTTTGTCTGTATCGTGTTAAAGAAGGTATGGAATAGAAATAGGAAATTGACATTTAGTAAATTTCGCTTCACATAATCTTACCGTTTTCCTGTATTGATTTTAATTTCCTAGGCTAAAGAGAACTAATTATCAAGAAGATTACACATGATTTATTAGGTATACATTTCACGCGTTTTATAAAACATCTGTTTACTTTGTCATGTTGAGAAAGATATTACTGTTTATACTCGTAGTTTATTTTCGTGTGCTATTATTCCTTAATGAAATCACTGAATATGCACAGAAATAAAAAATGAATTTTCGTTTTCATAATTGAACACTATTTACTTATTTATCCATTTACTTATCTTTTACGTATTTATTTACTTATTTGCTTACTTGTTTATTTTTTATTTATAGCTACATACAGAGTGTTTCAAAAATACGGGGCATAATTTCAGGTATGTATTTCCCACATGTAGACAATCAAAATAGTTCATTACAACATGTGTCCGGAAATGCTTCATTTCCGAGTTATGGCCTTCACAACATTGAAATTCACCGGAACGATTTTCTTTCCGCAGGTCGTTGTCATTACAGAAGATGTTCAAAATGTCCACATCCTGCTTGAATACAGACCTCAAATCGATGTCTCATTGACCTGCGAACACGATCCCAAACTCCAGGAGTATTGCGTATGTCCTCAGAACTTGCCACAATTCGATTCCGAAGGGATTCCAAATCAGGCACCGGAGACGAATAAACCAATGATTTTAAATGGCCCCACAAGTAGAAATCGAGAGGGTTCAGATCAGGTGAGCGTGGAGGCCAAGCAATTGGGCCACCTCTACCTATCCATCGATCAGGAAACCTTCGATCCAAGTACCGGCGAGCCGTACGACTGAAGTGTACAGGAGCGCCATCATGCAAGAAGTGAATGTGTTGACGATTGATCAGTGGAGTGTCTTCTAAAACATGAGGCATGGTGTTTTCCAGGAAGTTTGTGTACGCCTGCCCCGTAAATTTGTTTACAAGTACATGGGGTCCAACTAATCGATCACCAATGATACCGGCCCACATGTTGAGGGAGAACCGCACCTGGTGATGAGATGGAACAGTAGCACGTGGTTTTTCATACGCCCATACATGCTGATTGTGGAAATTTGTTATGCTATCTCGTGTGAACTGTGCTTCATCTGTAAATAATACTAAGGCAGGAAAGTTCGGATTTACACCACACGGGTGCAAGAACCACTGACAGAACCTAACTCGTGCAGGGTAATCTGCTGGTGACAGGGCCTGTACACGTTGCAAATGATAATGATACAATTGATACTCTTTCAACAGTCTCCAAACAGTCGTATGAGGAACATTGACTTGCAACGCTACCCTTCGTGTGCTGATAGAAGGAGTCATGTTCACAGCCTCCAGAATCTCCTCCACTACTTCTGGAGTTGTAGATCTTGGTCGTCCCCTTCCCAAATCAGGAGAGTTAAATTTTCCATACTCGCACAGAGGTAATGGAGACGTACAAATGTCTTCCGATCTGAACATTGTCGCTGTAGGTACCTCTCCTGGTACAAACGACGAGCCAGCGCAGCATTGCCGTCCGCCTTACCGTACATGAAGTGTATCTCTGCCAGCTCTTGATTTGAATACATGTCGCACAGTCTAACGCCTACACAACACTGAATGTAACCTTCGCCTCGGAATGAACTGTCAGAGTGCCCTCTTAATGTCTCCTTTGACGGCAACGACCTGCGGAAAGAAAAACGTTCCAGTGAATTTCAATGTTGTGAAGGCCATAATTCGGAAATAAAGCATTTCCGGACACATGTTGTAATGAACTATTTTGATTGTCTACATGTGGGAAATACATACCTGAAATTATGCCCCGTATTTTTGAAACACCCTATATATTTGTTTAATTTTACTCTGGTGGGGTTAAGGCCATCATATCTTTTCTTCCACACCACCAGAAATGTAATAAAACTACAAGATAAATTGTACACCATTATCATCATCATAATCATGCAAATTAATCTAATATGTATGACAAAATGATCAGAGAAAGATAGGCTGTTACAGTATCCTGGTAAAAGACAAGAAAAAGGGTTGCTCTAACACAGAAAAATTATTACTAGAATACTATAAAAAAAACATTGCCAGCATAAATCTAGCAATTTATCAGTATCAGATTTCGTGGAATAAAACATACTTTTCTAGTTTATTTTAAACTGTGACCGTGTCCAGCAATCCAGTAATTGTTAAAATTTTTTACTTCATTTATAAATTTCACGGCTTAAGTTAATGTAATTAATTATACACAATATACTTAGTCTTTACGGCACAAAGGGGAAAGAAAAAGGAAAGAAGATACCCCCGCCCATGTCCTTTCCGCTTCACCGCTTTAGAAACGAAAACATAGTAAAGCACTATGCTTCAGTAGCGGATTTTAGGCGACCAGCGAGAGCACAAAGCTATGATCCATGCCTTATACAATCCGTCACTCAGCAATGCTTGCCTTCAGATCTACTCGTATCGGTTCGAAACAGAACTCTCTCTGCTGGGGAATGTGGAGTGGGGAGTTAAGGGGTAGTCTGTAGAATCCCATTTACGCCTACGCCTACTCTACGGTACTTATAAAGTTGTAATTTTAAATAATACACAAATATTTTTTAAGTTCATGTTGACTGGCCAAATGTAGCGACTGTGCGACGGCTCAGTCCGCCCTTGGAGAAAATGTGACTTACGTAAAATCAATAGAAACTCATGCAGCCATATATAAAATAGCATGGCTAAGATTTATAAAGGCATAAGTATACAGGGTGGAAGTGAATTGGCCTTACAGGTTTTCAGAGCGAATATCTCATTTTGTATGTAACAAAAACTATAATACCATATTGGTGGAAAGTTGATAGTTTTTTTTTTCAGAAAAAAAAAAGTCTCTTCTCAAACGTTTAAGAACCTCTTATTTGGTAACTATTGCGAGTATGATCGTGATTTTTGTCCATATCTATAGGAAATCTAATATAGAATAATTTATCCCTGTGGCGTATTTCAATAGCGTGGACGGTTTTAGAGTAAATTTAATTTATATACCTCTAATTTCAAGCCACTGCACATGCGAGCAGGTTGCAACGTCGCGACAGAGAACAGATAACCTACCGAGACACACAGAGTTTGTTAACCTCTTACATCTGTATCATGAGAAGCGTATGTTCCCGATGATGTTTCGGACTGCTGAAACTTCAAACTTAATTCTCTAATTAACTGTGCATTTAATAACATAACGTAATATAAGTTTTCTACTCATTTCAGTGTACTCTATCGTCCCTTTCAGTGTGAAAGGTTATTTCAATTCCATCTGTATAATCACAAACCTTAGAATGAATTTTTGAAGGAGTAGGCTATGTTTATCCGCAGGATCAGTTGACATTTCGCAAACGTGCCATCTCCAATATTAAATATAGGCCTAGTAGTGATTGATTACGGGGCTATGAGCATAATTGAAGACTGCATATAAGGAAGACTGTAAGTGCTAAAGGAATAAGCTCTAGAAAACAGAGCTACCATATACAATAGTACATTATAGGAGTCTCTTATCTTGTTTTGAAAATGACACAAACAGAAATTCCTTTAAAAATGGTACTGCTTTATGGAAGCGGGAGAAATTAAAATGTTGTATTTAAAAAAAAAAGTTCGTGTGATTTTGTCCAATAAACCATTATTGTTTATTTTTAGACGTAAAATAAAAAATGAACCAACCTTTCCAATATTGTTAAATAAAATGGAAATTTACCAATCTATTAATGAGATTGAAAGTTTGTATTTGCTGTTCGTTTTATGTAAAGAAAGGTCCGCCCTGGATTAGAACAGAGCATCTGTTTGTACCGGTATGTCCACACCTGTGGAGTAACGGTTAGCGCTTCCGGCCCTAAAACCAGGTGGCCCGGGTTCGATTCCCGGTCGGGGTAAGTTACCTGGTTGAGGTTTTTTCCGGGGGTTTCCCTCAACCCAATATGAGCAAATGTTGAGTAACTTTCGGTGCTGGACCCCGGACTAATTTCATTGGATTATCACCTTCATCTCATTCAGACGCTAAATAATCTAAGATGTTGATAAAGCGTCGTAAAATAAACTACTAAGATAAAAAATGTGCCAGTATGTCTGTATCCGCTTGAGCTGTACTGTGTACTTGTAAACTCCCTCCTCTCCATCCAGCAACGTTGCCAAACGCCTAATATTGTACACTTTAATTAGTTAAATACTGCAATTAGGAAAAAAAATTGTGAGGACATTTTTCTTCATTATGACATTAATAATCATCAGTTAAAATAATGGCACTTATACGCCTTACACGCTGTATAATATTGATTTTGAAATATGTTCCTACTGATGGAATGTTGAAACTATTTTTTTTTTTCGCAGAGCCCAGACCAGTTTTGGATAAAAGAATTCAAGAATAACTCGAGCTTAATTTTTTTTTTTACAAATTTGCAGACTCGTATTTACGGATAATAAGTTTATCGTCTGCGATTACCATCAGAAGAAAAGCGAGAAATCTCCTTGAAATTGAAAGTGATATCACTGTGTAACGAATACAGAGTTCAAATATGAGAAACTACTTTCTCAAAAATAGGCACACATATTGGATTAGTTTCATTTTACTTTATAACTACTGAAGCATATTTTTTATTTTATGTTCAGCGTTGTTTATGTTTATTGATGCAACATAAATGTGTACCAACTACAAAAAGACCTTCGACTTTTCCAATACTCACGTGGCCATGGAGGGAGAGACGTCATCACTATACGGGCAGCTTGCTAGGCCGGGTTACACTAGTCGGACCCCCCCCCCCCCCCAACTGTGAATCCGATTCAGAAGCTGTGTGTAGCGGAGCTTTCTGAGCCATCTCTCGGACTTATAATGAAAGCTTTGTTGCTCCCACTTCATTTTCAGATTGCCAACAAGAATTGATAATATAGGAAGCATTTACGTATGTTTCATTCAAATAAACAATATTTCTTTTCTGTTCACGATATCTGTGAATTGAGCTTAGGTATTTAGCACACCAGGATGCGATTTCGGGCTTTTTCATTAGACATTTTCTTCTAAACACACATTTCTTCCACCTGAACCGTAGTCGTTATATGAGTGTCCTCAGATATTCCCTGCCGCACTTTAAAGTCCCGATACTGTTCAATTCAGCATTCCGTTTCTTTATTGTTGGAACAAGCAGGGTGCGAATTAACGGGGGGATGGGGGGATTTCTCCCTGTTGGAAAGTTATCCCCTCTCATAAATTCATATTAACATCGCTGCCAGGGATAATTTCTATCCCCCCTCACAAAATATAATTGTTGTAATACAAGTATACTTCATAAAGTACAGTATAAAATAAGCAAAGGAAATAATATTGATGTATTATCATCACCAGCAAGTTGACAACAATCAATAACTTAGGAATTACATATCTTATCTCAAGCCTGCTCATGGATATAATTGTCCTTATAATCAAGAATCAAGACAAGCAACTCAGTGCGATCAAGCTTTGAGCCATATCGAATGACAATAATAATAATAATAATAATAATAATAATAATAATAATAATAATAATTTTATGTATGGTATTGTCTAATCTAGGATTCTATCCCCCCACATCAGAAATCTTAATTCGCACTCTGGGAACAAGTTTCTTGAGAGTGTAATATTAATGCATTTTTCTTCTAACAACACCCTCAGTAAACTCTCAATTTTCACTATCTTTTTCTCTCTTTCTTGTTCTTCTTCACATTCGGCGTTGAAAACTTGTCCTGACCCGTGGTACACAATACCATTGCCCCTTTTTTCAAAAGTTTTTTTATCAAGCTGACCGAAACTCCTTGTTGATGTGAGAATATATTTCAACTTAAATTTACTTCTCTTTTAAATACTTCGCAACGTTATAAATAATTTCACGCGCATCACTTTTCAAAAGCCTGCCGCGCACATTTGGTTTCCCTTCCATTATTATACATTACAATCTGTGTTAACTATACACAATAAGAAGAAATGGAATATTACGGGTAATAATTGATTGAAAAGTGAAAGATTGGACGCGGACACGAGTGCTGTTTCGAATAGTTTAGAACGTACTCGCTGCGAGACGTCGATCAGGGAGCGCATCTACAACACAACAGATCCTCCACTATGACAACCTGCGCACGAACGAACACTGGTTTGTGACGCAGGTTTTAATGTGAGTGGTCGGGCTATAATAAGACGTCTTTGTTTTATTTTACAAATCACCTCGTGACTACCCTCAACTCATCCCATGATCACCACCCCAGAAAGTCACGACCCACACTTTGGAACTATTGTGTTAAGCAGTGTGAAGCGTCCCAGACTTTCGATGTTTGTGTGGAATCAAAGAACCTCTCAACAAAATAATTACTCAATGGTTTACTAAAACGGAAAATGTTAAGAATCAGAAATCAACAGAGAGAACACAAACAATGCCTTAAGTTCCAACGCTGCAATGAGAGGAAGTTTATTTCTGGCTACATGCTTATGACTAGTTGATAATTTCACGTTCTCTTCGTATATTCATCCCCTGTCGATGTCTGCTTCACAACACACTCCGTTTCCGTTAACTGAATAAAGTACTCGGTGATTGTTTTGTCAATCTGTCGCTTCGAAATTTACTTTGAACGGCCACAACTGACTTCAAATACGCATACGACAGCACGTAGCGAGCTTTTGATGGACGGACGCCATTTCCTGACTAGGGTTAAACTCGTAATGTGAACACCATGTTGCTGTTAAAAAAAAAGCAACTCCCCACAACAATCACCGTGTCTGCGATACTAGCCTTGTGCGGAAAGTGTACATAAAATGTTACGAGTTTCACATATTTCAATACAAAAAATATTGCAATGTTTTCAACGTACCAATATATTAACCACTGAAATACATTTTTATGGATCTGTATAAACATAAAGAGTACATATCAAATTGAATTGAATACCGGTACACGCTTATAAGTACCTTTTCCTTTCATAGTAAAAGTTATTTCATCATCATCTATAAATTATAATGGACATGTCTATTTCACGTATTTATTTTAAGACTTGCTCCTTGTCATTTCATTGGTGACATTATTTGCTAAAGAAATACTTACTTACTTACTTACTTACTTACTTACTTACTTACTTACTTACTGGCTTTTAAGGAACCCGGAGGTTCATTGCCGCCCTCACATAAGCCCGCCATTGGTCCCTATCCTGAGCAAGATTAATCCAGTCTCTACCAACATAACCCACCTCCCTCAAATCCATTTTAATAATATCTTCCCATCTACGTCTCGGCCTTGCTAAAGAAATACTTTCATGAATTTGAATTTGTTTAGCCTACTATATACAAATCTGGCTTTTTTTAGATACTAGCTTCCTGGAAAGCCGGGGTCTGGTATAGTTCCTGGGTAGCTCAGCCGGTAGAGCGTTGGCGCGCTCAGCCAAAAGTCCCGGGCTCGATACCCGGCCCTAGAACAATTTTTCACTTGACATTCTTAAATTCGGCTTTACAGGGAGCCATATTGTTACCTAAAAAAATACAAATTCAGATCCGTTAGGAAGTACAATCACCATAAAAATTTGCAGGAGTGATACAAATGTTATTTCAGTTTGACGAGTTTTGAATCATTCTTTTCACGAAAACACGGCGATTCGTAAGAAAGTTCATGTCAGCACCTTATTTCCTGTTCAGATCGTACTTTTTTAACGTCCAAGATTTGCAGTCGTGCAATAAATTTAGTAATGTTATTGTAGGCCTATACTCATATAGGTTTCATTATGCGTTACCGGTACACTTTTTGTGTATCTTCATAATTAATAAACTCACTGTATAGAAGGAAAAAATTTACTTAGTCTCTGTTTGTTCAGCGTGTTTTCCCTTGGCAAAAATAATACCAAATCTATATTTAAAATTACTGGATACTTTTTGTTAAATGTCTGATACACCATACAACCTAATTCAAATAATAATAAATAATGTCGCTATTTTACCATTAGATAATTAAGCTTTTCCTTTTTTGTATATATTCATAATAATAAATTCATTGTATAGGAAAAAACTTTGTTTCTGTAGTTCAACATGTTTCCCCTTGGCTAAAATCATATCTATTTAAAATTAGTAGATTACTGAATGTTTTTGTTAAATATCGGGTACACCGTACAACCTAATTCAAAAGATATCATACGATGCTGAAAATGTAATGTCTTTTGGTAGGAAAGTCGCAGTTGTGCAAAGTTTGACTTGATTTTTACTCTGCGGTGGCCGAGTGGTCACAACCTCAGCCTCTTATGCAGGCGGCCCGGATTCGAGTCCCTGTCAAGTCTGTGATTTTTCATTTGAAAAATCCATAGTGACATTGTGGCGGACAAGATCGCAGTTAGGGTTTTTCTCGGAGTTCTCCCGTTTTCCCCATATTAGGCATTTACATCATTCCGTCACCATTTCTCCTTTTCGTTATAATTCCATAGTATTCCCCGAACGCCGGCTGGCGACGCATGGAGTGTGCTGGTGTAGGGACGAGTGGGGTTGCCTTCTCGAAAACCTGGGTACACAGGGAAACTTAGTGGGTTTGGGAATGCGCCACTGGAGTGTTAGTGCAATAAATCTCAACAAGTCGCAGTGCTGGGCCATAGTGCCCCCCCCCCTCCGTAAATTCCATTCCATTGACTTGATTTTACTCAGTTTTATAAGAGCATAGAAACCGGATTTACCAAGGAAAAAACGTATATTCTGCCACAATTTACCAATACCATACCTCATTAGTAGTATTGAGTCATCAGATGATCTATTTTATTATTAATAGTCACAACTCAACGGACCTCAGACCAATATTAGAGACGTCATGCATAATGATAATGCAGATTGATAAAGGCATGGGTAAATTTCAACAGATGTAGACGTTTTAAAGGTCTCATATAATTACAAAGGAGTAATCAGAGATAAATGAAGTGGATTCAACATTGAGAACAGCACTGTCTTTGCATCATAATGAGCAGGAAGGTTGCCCTTGCCGTTTGTGTCATCAAACCTCAATCTGATTCGGTTTCCTGTGATCCCTGAAAGTTGTGGACTCGCCATGGTCGCGCGGTTTCGTCAGACACATTAAACCGACCCCAGCCAGATGCTGACTAACTTATTTCACAGTATTTCAAACTAAACTTTTAATAGTATGCCTGGCAACATAACTCCGCACAGAGTTTTGCCCTTTCATTTCTGTACAGACTGGTAAAATATGCAATAGACGGAAAGTGTGCTACGTATAAATACGTGGACTTGATGGACGACTTCCTTCTATTCTGGAGAGAAGTATGGAAGTTGAACGGACTACGAGAGTCGTTCGTTTCACTTGAGGCATAATAAAATATTAGTTTTATATCTCTTTTAAGGGGTTCTGGTAAGACAGTTTTGTTTAGAAACTTACATTTTTCACTTTTTCTACACTATTAATCCATGCACTATCACTAATTTTTTCATAATATTGTATTTACAAAGTAGTTACGATTAAGTACAAGTAAACGGAAATTATTAAAATAAAGTAGATATAACGCTATACAGTTGTTGGTGGCTATGATTGAATGTACTATATATACTGTTTAAGATAACGTCAATCGTTACTTTGTCTGAAGTGCGTGCGTTGAAATACTTCTCCAGATATCATGAGTAAAATGTGTCAGATTTTTCCCAATTGAGTTATACAGAGTGATTCCAGACTAAAGATCCACGCTTTAGGAATCAGTTCCATGGGCCATTTTGAGCATAAAGTGTCCGTTTATCAGCCGTTAAGGAGTTATAGCTCATTGAATCCTACGAAAATAGCAGTTATGAGCAGAACTGAGAATTATTCACTTAAACACACACACAAATATTAATTCAAAATAATGTATTGATAATGAGACAATCATACCTCAGATCTGAAGCAGATTTTCAAATTTCTATCCTTTCTTTCAATGTACTTGGAGTGTGTTAGGAATCTCAGCGGATCTGTGGACATCAATGACGTCACGCTGCAGCGAAATAACAAAACTGCTGGAAGGTTCAATGGCTATCAGCGTATTCCAAATCTAACCGGACCGGTGGACAACAGTGACGTCACGCTGCAGCGAAATAGGAACAAAACTGCTGGAAGGATCGATGGCTGTCATGGCGACTGTATAAGGTTTTGTCTGTGCTACGCTAGCAAAATTTTGCGAAATTTCCGTATTGCCATCTCGTTCAAAGAAAAGAGAGCATAAACAATTTATTTCTTGAACCGGTAGTAATAACTGGTCCGTTGACATGTTCGCTCATAAGCCATTAACATATTGTTGTCGAACGAACCTAAACCATATAAACCTTTTAATCTGCAGGTGCTCGGCTCGGCGTTGGCCTTTGGTGTAGCTGTAACTGTATGGTGCTTATGAGTTAGATACGTTTAAGGTATAATATCATGACTGAAATCTTTACGAGTAAACAATATAAAAATATCAATTAATTTATCTGAAACAAGTATTTTTCGCGATATATTCTCTTCACAATTTGTATGCATTTGGCACCATTACTTGTATTGTCTTTCAACAGAGGGCAGTGTCTTCGGTCATTTAGCACGCTCCTTGTCTGACAGAGGACTGATCTGTCACGGAAGATGTCTGATGACATAAGTGCTGTGATAATAATGGTTATAAGATTGTATAGGGAGCGGGTTGTGAGTCTTTTCATTTCGTACTATCTCGGCATTTCCTTGGAGAGACTTGAAAAATTAAGAAAAAAAAAAGAATTCGGAATCCCCGTCTCTTCTGGATCGAATAGAAGGCAGGCGCAGTAACCACTACTGTGTAGTTTACCATATATTTTTATATATAGCTAAAATCGTTAAAATTGCCTCAAAAGTGATGTTTTTTCATGTTTATCGACATTGTATAATTTAAAAAATTTCATTCGTTTATACTTTTGTGCCCAAAGGTAGATCTCTCTCTGCAAACCCAACATTTTCCAACCTTTCCTATTTTACTCCTTCCTCTTGGTCTTCGAATTTTTTTAAATTCTGTATCTATAATGCAATTGTTAAAAAATTATACAGTGTTGGTCAGTCATTTGACAGATTAAAAAATGGAAGAAAGAAAATTGTTGGCGATGGAAATATAGTACTTATGGAAGAGAGGAAACAGGACATCAAGAATGGAAAGATTCAGAAATTAAAAAATTCGAAATGAAATGGAAGTAATACAAATTATAGTGGAGGAAATTAGGACAAAGCAACTCATATGATATGGACATGTAAAGCGAATAGAGGATAGATGACTTCCTAAGAGAGTGATGAACTGAAAATCCATTGGAAGGAAAAGAAGAGAACGACCACGGAAATCATGGGAGAATGATATAGATGAAGAAAGAGTAGAGATATTCCTGAAAATCTAACGTAAGATGGGGAAGCTTGGAGACTGGGAGTGAGGAAGTTGTAGGAATGCATAAAGAAACCACATATATATCATTCGGTAATATAACGAATATAATATCACTTCTGGTTGAATTCAATCGTACATAATAAGTAGGCCTATATACATAAACAAACAAAAGAATTCCAAGAACTGTTTCGTTAACAAAGGTGTAGAAAAACATATATCTTTACGAAAATCTCCGGAATTATACTTTTTTATCATCGCAGTACTTTCTATTGCACTTTTAGTAATTACTAAGAAAATAAACTTTTCCCAAGTTAACCTTTGAATAACATTGTGAAAAAAAAATATATATATATATATATAGTATGTCTTCATTAATTCATAGTGTTCTATCCAAGGGAAGTTCTTTCACTGCAGACCCAGCTTTCTCTAATCTTTCTACTTTCTGCCTTCCTCTTTGTCTCCTCATGATCTGCGAGTATGTATCTTAATGTCATCTATAATCTGATACCTTCTTCTGCCCCGAACTCTTCTGTCGTTCACCATTCCTTCCAGTGCATCTTTCAGTAGACAGTTTCTTCTCAGCCAGAGGCCCAATCAATTCATTTTCCTCTTTCAAATCAGTTTCAGCATCATTCTTTCTTCACCAACTCTTTTCAACACAGTTTCACTTCTTATTCTGTCTGTCCACTTCACACGTTCCATTTTATTAAATATTACAGTATATTCGTGTAGCTACTCGACCCGTTTATTTCGCGACGAAAATTTTTATCTGTAGACGACATTACAAGAGGACTTCGTAGTAGTTTCCTTCAATATAACCGAGATTTAGTGACAAATTGTACCCAAACTCTTAAACCATAAAAGCTAGCTAAAACAGGAATACAAATTTCTAAATCTAGTGTTTACTTACGTATTTTTAATTCTAATATGCATAGATCCAATAATTGTACTTTGAGGATGGTAAGTGATTGAAGATTTGGAGTGAACAAACATTTTTGCTCGTTTTATTAATTAGTAAAATTGTGTAAAATATTAGTTATGGATAAAATAAATTACACAGACAGAACACTCTTTATTTACTCTTAAATTACATACTCGTATAGGTTAATTTTGTCTATTTTTATAGGTGTACCAAATTATTGGCATTGAAATATGCTACGGACTGGTGTGGTCAAATTTTTTGTGCATCGCATGTTCGTATATAAATGTTGTTTAACGTTAAAAATGTGTATTATTAAGCATGACCTGGTCCTTGAATTTGAGAAATAACGAGAATAGTAACCATTAGACAACGAAAGACAGCTTTTAGCGATAGACATAGAAAATGAATTATCCTGTTCAGTCACAATTTAGAAAGCAGCGTTGAGGATAGACCTATACTGCGTGTTGAAGTTATTTTCGTTGCCAGTAATGGGCCGTAAAAGCGTATTGAATTGAATGAATTTCTGAGATATGAATTGAAGGCTTTTTCGGTGTAGTACAGTACAAAAAGTCCGCAGAGTTGTTGAGCACCTGACTCGTTATCACCCTCTCCATTCATGTGGTCGCTTTTAACTTGATTTCTCACCCCTGCCAGCTAAGTGAGTTTCAGTTCATACGGACCGAGGTTTGTTATTTTAATGATGTTCGATCGATTGAAGGTGACAAATGCTTGAACATACGATCCTTCTCTGCATCCCTTTCGCAGCCTCCATCCGTTCCAGAGAGAGAAAGTTGAGATTGTGCATAATTTATCAAGGGATATGCCTGCACCCTTTGAATATACGTCGTGCTCTGAGCTACAAATTGACATACAATTAATTGACAGTGTTGTCATGTTCCTATACTGTTAAATGCCTAATTTGTGTACAGAGTGTTGCTAGGCATCCCTTTACCTCAATGACTATAACGTCGACTTTCCATAATGAGGAGTAGCATTGAAATTACGGCAAGCGTAATAACGATATGTAATGGAAAAAAGGGATACTGTGATTGATGTTCTCGTAATGTTCGTGTTACATATGCCATAAGTAAATGTATTTTACTTGATTATCACCGTTCACTGATGAATCACAGATTTTATCTGTTACCAGTATTTTATATTATTTTACCCACTTTTTTGTAATACCAAAATTTGACGTTAATAAAAATGTCGTAATGAGATACTTCACCATACCAGTGCGGTAAAATGGCACACTAACGTACTAGTGCAATAAAGTGAAGCACACTTTGAAGTAGATGGAGAATAATTTATTTTTGTACACGTTAACAATAAAATAGTTCACAATTTGCTGCAATATCGATATCACAGACAACACTTTCTTCTACTGTATTACTCATTTTTTAACAATGGCGCAAAAATGACAGGGAATGAAAAATATCTTTTCTATTAATATATTTATAGTGACTTAGTTACCTTAAATAATGTAAATTAAATTTTTTCACTAAAGGTATTATAAACAAAACCTCGTCACCTCTCCCTCCAGAGAGATTGTCAAACCTAATAAAACATCACACTTTCAGACTAAATAGTGGAAAGTGAAATAATAGTGAAATTTAATTAAAAGTTCAATTTGAAAGCCTATAAAGCGTTGTACAATGGTCTATGTAGCCTATATTGGACATCACAATAGTAGCCTACTCTTATGCTTCATATGTTATCAAACTTCAAAGTGACAAAAATGTTGTTTGGTAGTAGTTTTTCGGGGGGAACTCCTATTTTCCATTCCACCATAGCTCCATTAATAATCATGCAGTGCTATGTAATAAGTCTCCCGTGGGCACCGAGGGCAACACTTACGGTGGAAAAAAGAACTACATCTTCCGCGCGTCGCTCATAGGTGCTTAGATGAATGGTGCAAATTCAAGTACTTATGATTGAATAAAAATACAATATTAAACCTTCAATATAGGCATATATTTACAAAACACGAGAGAAAATTTAAAAAATATTAATATGTTTTGCATACTTTCAGAGTAAGAATAAAACAAATTTTTATACAATGCATAATTTAAACATTATAAAAGACAAAAAATCTTACGCACGATTTTCGTAACTATCGCAGAAAAAAACTCCAGAAAATAGGAAATGTAGAACATGTCAATGAAACCATGTAGTGATGAGTTCTCTGGAAGAATTTTGCGACGTTTATATGCCTAGAAATAGGGATAGAAGCTGTCATCTGACTTGACCTGCGTCTGCCACCAAGCTAGAGTCCCCTAAAACTCTAGTTAATTGAAACGCAGCGTTGCACTTGCAAATGTAGGGTATGTACGAAAAAAGCACGAACTTTTCTGCGATATAATTAACGTGTCCTGTTCATATTTTTAACAAAATAAGACTTCACATCTGACCAGACACTTAATGCTAAATGACATTGAAAAAGAATTTTGAATTGTATGAATTCGTAATTTATATGCTATTCTTCCTTTAAGGAGGATGATGTCTGAAATTTATATTTTATACAATTTTTAAGTGAAGACTTCATATTTTGTACACTTCATCCCTTCCCATAAGTTTTCTTGCATGTAAGTTTCATTACCGTCAAATGAAATGTTTTTGAGTTATTCAAATTAATAGATTGTATGTATTCAAAATCTATCTTCTCTTTCAAAACTCAAGTTTCATGCATGACTATTTTTATATATCATCTATGATATTCTTAAAAAAGAGCTAAGTATCCTGAATTTTAAGTTCAAATCTATAAAAGGAGAGGGTTTTTTTAAATGTATAGGCCTATGTATCTTCGGAATTAAAATGTTTAGAGTCGGTTAAATATGTTTTATTTTTAAATGTCGAAAATATTTATTTATTTATTTATTTATTTATTTATTCATTTATTTATTTACTGAACCTAAGTTCTGAAACACTCTGTACAGACCTAAATAATTTTACCTATAAGAGCAGTGAAGTGGGTTCATTTACTGAACCACCATGCTAAATTATTTACAGAACCGCAGATATTAGTCACAGACTATTCGTAAGAGTTAAGCACAAGATGTTACTTGAGGGCTTGCAGTCGTAGATTACAATTCCGCTTAGGTTTAGCTACTTATCCACGAAACGAGGCTGCCACGCTCGACCGTCTCCCGCGGCAGCCTCACTTGTTGTTTGCCTCGCGGTTTTTTTCTTTTGGTAACAAGGCAAGAAATTGAAGCAGAGTGAGCCACCAGTTAGTGCTCGACAATTGGGCAGTAACATCGGGTTGCCTGATGGAATATTTACCAACGAGGTGAGTTAATCACTGCTATATATCTATGATCGCATTCAAAAAGCGGCTGGAATTGGCTCACGGGTGAGGGTGTCTTGTACCTTTCAGATGCCTGCCGCCGCGTAAGTATCATGAGGCAGTCGCACTTCATGGTTGCGCGATTTTAGACATCAGTTTCAAATGCTATATTGTAGATATACATTTCGCGTCGTGCTATATTATGGGATGAACAGTATGTATCCGTCAAAGCTACAGAAAAGAGACGTCTTTGATTTAACTCAAACTTACAGTAGTGGTATTGGGAAAATTGCAAAGTGGTCCTAAATTATTACACATATAATAGTGGAAAATAGAATATACACTAAATTTTAATATTTACTATATAAAATAAAGCATTAAGAATAACGTTAAGGCCATATCTTTTAGGAATAACTCACACATCGAATAACGATACTTTTTTAAGCTGTTACTCTATCAATAATTATGTTCTGACACCGCAGTATGTTCAGTTTGATATTCGGAATGAATTCTTATCTGAATAATTGGTCGATGAAAATAATTTGAACTATGATTGCAATTGTTCTTATCTGCAAAACCACAGAGAATTTATGGATCTGTTTGAATGTTATCTCGCTATTGTATTTTAAAACTTTATATCCTGCATATTGGTCCAAGTCTTCGTTTTGTAGTTAAAATAATAAAATGCAATGGGCTTCACATTTATTGTGAAATATTTACCATTAATGGTAAGAGTAATAATAACAAATGATATCAGTAATAATTATTTCAATGTTACAAAAGATGTTTTATGGATTATATGCGGAAAGGAATATATTGTGAAGAAATATACGATACCAGAAACATGCACACTTTACTACTGTACTGGAGCTGTAAAATGAACACGGATACAATTACAAGACCTTCCATTGGGATAACTTGAATTATAAAGGAATGGTTCGATAGATTTCTGTGAAGTGAGTGAATGAGTGTATTTCACAACGACCAAATGAATAAAGCAAACAAACTTGATTGAGTTACTTAATTACTTAAAAACAGACAACTGTATGAGTGGAAGAACGAATGTATGAAGTTATATAATTCTATGAATGAGCAAATAGGCAAAATATAACCTACACAAAGATAATAAGTGAATCGATAATTAATATAAGGAGAGAATTTTATCAGTAATTTAGATAGCATTGAAGTAAATAAATGAATGAACGAATAAACGAATTAATTTGCGATCAAATGAAGGAAAGAACAATGAATTCGTAGACTGATGAATGGATATATGGACGAATGAATGGATTTTACTAATAGAATTGAGCACAAGAATGAGGGAACCAAATAGTAAGAAAATAACTGAAGGAATGAATTAGTACTGTATAAGAACGAAAAAAAGTGAGGAAAAAGGGATAAAAAATGAACAAAAATATGAAAAACAAACCAAGAAACAGTGAAATACAAAACTTAACAAAATATTTTCTAATGAACTGGTTAATATTGGGATGGGGTAAAAGTTCGTACCGTTTTTTCGCAGTGATAAAATGTTTATTTCAGATAAATAAAAGACAGAAATTAATCAATAACATACATACATACATACATACATACATACATACATACATACATACATACATACATACATACATACATACATACATACATACATACATACATACATACATACATAAATACATGATACATAAATGCGTGAGTGCGTGCTTGCCTGCATGCATGCATGCATGCATACATACATACATACACACATACATACATACATACACACATACATACATACATACATACATGTTCTGTCCAAGAACAGGTCTTTCACTGCAAACCCAGTATTTTCCAATCATTCCTATTTTCTGCCTATTCATCTAAATTTTCTATATCAAAGCTGGGGTAGTTTTTTTTTTTTTAAGAAATCTGGTTTGGAGCTAAAGAAGTCGACAAGCTAAGTTTCTAAAGCATTTTCGTTATTAAAGGAGTTTCCTTAAACATTGTTGGATAGAGAATGGAAAATGTGGAAATCTGACGACGCAAGATCGGTAGAATATAGGGGATGTGGAATCACTCCCTCCAACCAA
This sequence comes from Periplaneta americana, assembly GCF_040183065.1. NCBI lineage: Eukaryota > Metazoa > Arthropoda > Insecta > Blattodea > Blattidae > Periplaneta > Periplaneta americana. Next base: position 65,198,903 of record NC_091133.1, on the reverse strand, counting down.
GCTCCTGGATACCTGCTTTCGTCATGTTAGTGGAGTAAGGCCGTGCATTGTAGTGTTGCAGCATTTGATGGAATTTTCTCGGTCGTTTTTCTTCAGTGGCGGCCGAAAATTGTATGTGTTGTTGGTAATAAATGTCAGCATGGTTGTATTTCTGGAGAAGCAATTCATTGTACATGACGCCTCCTTTATCACATTAGGCGCATATCATCATCTTCTGTGGATGGACACTAACTTTTGTACAGGATGTTGTGTCGAGACGACAGAACTATTTTCTTGCAGTACTTTCTCCGATGGCATTCTCTCCGTACACGACACAAATCTTTCGATTCGCCTCCGCTGCCTTTGCTCCTCTATTAATCTCAAACAGAAGAATATGTCAGAATTGTTCCTTTTCTTTGCATTTGGCACTCCATCTTATTTAGCCCACAAAACGCACGAACTTTCTTCAAATCAGCAAAATTCAGGGCGTATTCATAAGCACAACACTTCAAATAACAAATTACTAGTGTTGTAATGTTGGGGGCCAATAGGATGCGTTACGGTGGTTTCAAGTTTACTATCCGTTCTCCAGTCAGTACTCTAGCATGCATAAACAGTGTACCTGCTGAATACTCCGTTCGTCAGTCACTACCGTAGCATGCGTAAACCGTGTACTTGTTGAATAATAATGCCGAAGTTTAAAGGTTCGCACGCGCATGTTTTTGCAGCGGAATTTGGTGAGTGTTTTCTAGTAAATGTTTGGAACATTCATGTCTATTATGTCATGCAAACATACGAAGTGACATATAGAGACATTGTAACACAAGAAAAGAAAGGAGGAAACTCAAACCCACGAATAATTTTATAATTTATTCTTCTCCACATAAAGAAAAGTACGTAAAAAAATGTTTGTAATGCCATGTAGCGTAGGGTATATTTACTTTTACAGCTGTCCACATTTGTTTACGTTTACCTTTTTATTCACGTAATCGATCGCAGAACCAAGTTAATGTCCTCGTACTATATCAAGTCCCCGGCCTATGTACGATGCTGCGGTCAACTTGTGCAATCGGTCCCCAAAATTACAAGCCTTCAAGTGACAAACTGTCTTCTAACAACGCAGTGTTTTGATAACGAACATAAAAGCAACGAATTTTTGCGTCAACCTAATATAGGACTAATAATTTCATACATGTTTAAACTCTCAAATATCGGAATTTAAAAAGGTATTAGTGGTTTCAACGAGACTATTAAGCATATTATATCTTACCTCTTTTCATAAACTTTTGTTATCTTGCACGCGTAATAAATGAGTTTATCCACCAACGTAGGTCATGCGGTAAGCGCGTTTGCCTGTTTATCCGGAATTGTGCTTGGCTTCGGTTTGATTCCAGCTTGGCTAATTACCTGTTTGGTATATTTCCTAGGTTTTTTTCCCAGTGTAAGGCGAATGTCAGGGGGCCCATGGTTAATCCTCAGCCTCACCCTCGCTCTCCCCAATTCCACAGACGCTATATGACTTAGTAGTTGATACTGCTCGTTGACCTACTTAAAAGAAAATGGAGTTACATTTACATTTTTAATCCTTTAACAATAGATGGTCTTCCAATACTTGCTTCTGATAGGACGGTAGAAACTTAGAATGTCTTTGCAACTAAATGAGGAGATGATTTTATTATAATAACATTGTACCAAGAAATTTAACATTTTTTTCGCTCACAGAAATGAAAATATGCGATTTTAGTTAATTGGCATTCCCTTATTTCAAATCTGAAATCCGTTTTTCTCTATCACCTAACAGTTTTTTTGTGAGGATGTGTTCAATTTTTTCGCAACATTTTGAGTACCGTTGTGTATTCATACTTCGTTTTTAGAGAGTTTTTGCAATAATATTACTTGAATCACTCAATCATCTTAACCAAATCATACATTATCCAAAGCAACCAAATATATTTTTCTAATAATGATAGGCCTACAATTGTATTTTATGTAACAAAGTAGGCTAAGCTAAAATATAGCAAAATTTCTCACCTTTTAAAAACTTCTTCCTAAGTGAATTATTAAGCGAAAAGATGGCTCCGAAATATATGTGACAAGTTGCCAGCAGTAATCAGGAAGTATGCTGGTTGTTGATTTGCCTTTTCAACGCTTTTAGATTTGTAATAATTATGTCCTGATGAAATATTTCCCTATGCTCGTCGTTGACGTCACCCAAACAGCAGTTCGGTACCCAATATTTATACTTATCTCCAAATATACTATATTTCCAAAAATATAAATTGCAAGTCTTCAGAAGTAGGAGTGTGATAGTCATGCGCTGAGATTTCTATTATAATCTCCAGATATATAACAGAATAATTTAGGGGAATTCTTACAGCGGCAAAACATTGAAAAAGTATAGACATTTCTATATGATATATTAGAGGGCAGATTTTTTAGCGTAATATCTTAATTCTGCTACGCAGTCCTACATGAAACGCCACTTTACTATCACAACGATTTACTCATAATGTAACACAATCACAATGATTTGCTCACAATGTAAGCACGATCTACACAGAATGAGGTGTTACAAGAAACTACTTCATGTTATTCACAATAGACTTCAGCTATACCTGAACAATTCTAACGGTTTAACAGACCCTAAAAGTACTAAACCCAGAGAAATAAGGAGAAAGTTATCCAGATTCAGAGACAATACCGCCCCCCCCCCATCCGCAGGAACAAACACTTCCGCTATAGGGTGCTACAGCAGTATCGCAACACTGTTAGGTTATACGCAAAAATCACTATCTTTTTCGTATTCTGTGGGTCCGAAAACAGAGTAATTAATGCATTTTATGTCTGTGAGGCAGTGTTGTAAAGTGTAATTAATTACTGTATAGCAAATTATTTTTCTGTCGAAACTAAATTCACCATCTCATTAATTGTCAGTTTATTCTACGCAATATAATAAATCTTTAAATGAATGACTGTCTTGTGTTCAGATTTTAAATAAAGTCACGTTATATTTTTGCTATTTTTATACTGCGCTTGTATTATTCATGGAAAAATCGTAGCTGTAGGACCTACACAGACGGAATGCTTGAAACAGCTTTCCGCTGCAACACAGTAGGCCTATTTTTTCTTTATATTTTGTGCAAATGAATGCAAAAATATTTAAATAGCTACGTAAGAGAACGTACGACTACATTTACCTATTCGCTGTACAATGTGTACATGGAAACACATTTTTTTTCCATTATATTTTATAGTGAAATATTCTAATGAAGTTAAAATTAATGCATCATTAAACATAAACATGCATTAATATTATATTTTTAATATTTTATTACAATAATTATTATTATAATTATAGCTTCCATTCTGTTTTCAATCTCTAACAGCCCTTCTTTAAGGGGTTAGGTACAGCTTAAATGAGTAAAATTTTGAAAATATTCAACTTTTTTTTCCTCCATTCCTGTATCTTGTACAGTAATGAAAATTACTCTGTTTTAAACACTGTCCTTCTCCTATATGATAAATATATTTTTACGATTAAAAAATTATTTATATATATATATATATATTTTTTTTTTTTTTCAAAATTCAACATTCATTATGCATTGCTGAACCGTTTCCCTCATAGCTCAAAGAGTATCCAACTTCTGTGAGGAAATTTTTTGTGTGTATTTATGCGTGTCATATCTAAAATATGATGCAAAATCACTTCTCTACCTTTGATAGATTGTCTGATAAAAAATAAATTTATTTTTAAAATGGTCAAATATCATTATTTTCTTTTAACACAAAATAAAAAAAATATTATTTATTAAGGAATGTAGTTGGAAGAGCATGATATTGTAAACATGAGTTTCAGCAATAAAGTAAAAGAGAGAGAATATGAAAAAGTTAACAATTTTATGAGTTATTAGGGAAAAACTTTATCACTGCACATTGAACTGCCACCGTTTTGTATTTTGAAAATATATAATATTTTTAAATCCTAAAAATATGTTTTTTTCATACAGCAGAAGGACAGTGTTTTACACATACCAATTTTCATTATTGTACAAGATACAGTAATGAAGGAAAAAATGTTTAATATTTCCAAACATTTTACTGCTGTAAGCTGTACCTAACCCCTAAGGGTGCTATGCATAGACATTTCGCTAGCTCGCGCTACGAGCGTGCTAAACTAGTCCCGGCTATCGACTGATTACTTGTACAGGATTCATATCATATCACATTCCTAATATTGGTTTATGAATACGAAAAACTTTAGTTCGCTGATCATCCACCGGAAGCCCGCGCTAAGAATGTCTATGAATATGGCCCTTAAAGTCTTAAAGATAAACAGCATGTACATCTGTTACAATATTAATAGGCACTCTGTGGTCGCTTTGGAAACAGTTTGGTAATTGAAACTTATTATGAATGTAAAGCTTAGTGGCAAAATGGAACCTCGTTATTAAAATTTAAAGACGTTGCGAGGTCAGAACAGCAGGAGATGGTGCGAGACTTGATTTGTTTGTACTCCTGTTGATTAGCGCGGTCTCCTGTGTATAATTTACACTACGGCCGTGTTTGCTTGGTCTAACAACGTGCAGACAAGTCAACTGAGGTTGCGTTCTCGGAAATGTCGGAGGATTTTCACCTCGCGCAGACGGCTTTAGGGGTCGATTCAGTCACCAGTCCAAATAGCATTTGTGGCTTTTCCCTGGGGAAAACTTTCTGTGGAATTCCAAGCATGGATTTCCCTTAGTACAACCAAAAATACTCTGGTTACACGAATCGTGAAATAAAAATACAGAAGAAATAAATATAAAATTTTCCTTAACAGTAGCTAGATTCAGACGACTATTTCTCGTAATTAAAACACGAGTCAGATAAGAGGTAGATCCTATGATAGCTGATACAGAGAAAACTTGTGTGAAAAAGGATTATTTCAGCATTTTGCTATTTATTCTAATTTTCTTTCCTGTTACAAGGTGGCTGTTCGTGAGATCTATCGAGACCTCCAATGAAATTCAGTACATTTTAAAATCATGCACATCTCATAGACAAATACAAAATATTACCTACCCATAATGTGTGTGAGGTTATATTACGAGGTTTTAAACTTTTACGGTGACACTGGATCACAATTAGGATTGTAGCTGCTCCACCACGTCCTGGAACTTTAAGTTTATTGTTTATTCTTAGTAAAATAACATGTGCAAAAATACAGACTTAATTCTTCCCTGAAGGAGTAAAAAGTCGTGGTCAGGGAGTTATCTAAACACATACTTAACACAAACAAAGATAATTATTTGACCGAAAGTGGGTCAAGGAGGAAAAAAATTATAGGAATAAATTAACTTTAAAAATACAATTTCAATTTTAACAATTTAACTCATACAAATATATATTCTTTAAAAATTAAATTCCTAACGCTATTTTTGAAATTTTTGATACTAAAATTTTCCAAATTTGGGTATTTCTCAATTATTTTATTATATAACCTTGGACCAAAGTAGTTCCGAAAAGTTAGAAATTTCGTTTCCACTATCAGGGCTCCAATATTTTTGTGAATTTCCATTCTACTAATATTGATTGATTGGTTGATTGATTGATTGATTGATTGATTAATTGATTGATTGATTGATTGATTAATTAATTAAGGGTTTTTAAGCTTGCACGGTCATCAGAATTGAAATTTTGAGTAAGCTTATTTCACCGTGTCCTGGAACTTGACACTTGCAACGTTTCCGAACTACTGACAGGTTCTATTGTCGGGAAATTATATTACTATGAGTTTCATCCCAATAGAGGTAGATTATACAGAGTAATTCATGTTTAAATTTCGAATCAGTAATTATAAACAACATAATTACTGTTAAGTGTGTTCAATATATCTAAGGCTTGTCAGTAAAAATAAACTGTTTACACAGTTGCAAACAGTCAACGCTAAACACAAATGGTATTTTGGTGGAATGAACTATGATATCGCGTACCGTAAAATAATTATACGACGTTTCGTAATGCAGTAACTTTGTCTCCTATTGGTGAGTGTAGCTTAAGTTTCATTTAAGTAGTTCTAATTTATATTGGCTGTATTTGTTTGTAGATGTCAGCAGGTTCGTCATACATGAACCAGCTATATGACTTGACATAGTCGCACTCTTCTTCAATATATGTATCAAGCGAATAATGACGGAATCTGACAAATATCCTAGTTTACGTACAGTAAATCTATTACAGACAATCAATTACTTTAATTATGCACCCAATAGTAATCGCACTTGGGAACTTTTCCGCCTAGAATGAATTGTCTTCGGCAGGAATCGAACCTGCATATACTGAGTTCAACACCGAATAGAAAATTTTGAAAATTATTAATGCACCTAACTCAGATATTCTCATGATAATTCAGCCAGTGTATGGGACCGGCTCCCTCCCTGCATAGTGATGAATTTGTAGAACTACGATAGGTACCAAAATCCGGTTCTGGAATCCAGCTATAACGGCTGGGGGATCATCGTGATAACCATACTATATCTCTGTTCTTTTTGGATGACTGTTCACCTTTACTGAGTTAAGGCTGGTCCACAATAAACCGGGAACGAGAGCCAGAACGAGAATTGGAAACGGAGGACGTGAAAGTGAAGATTTTTAAATTCACAATAAATCGAGAACGGAAACAGCTATGCATATCGATATGTATGTCAATATCCATTCTGATGTTATATGTGTATAATTGGCCGATGACGTTCTTACATGAGAAGAAACCAGCTAACATAAAGGCTAACCTGCTTAACCAACTTCAGAATTTATTTATTTTTTTATTTTAGTAGGTTATATTACGACGCTTTATGAACATCTTAGGCTATTCAGCGTCTGAATGAGATGAAGATGATAATGCCGGTGAAATGAGTACGGGGTCCAGCACCGAAACTTACCCAGCATTTGCTCATATTGGGTTGAGGGAAAACCCCGGAAAGAACCTCAACCAGGTAACTTGCCCCGACCTGGAATCCAACCCCGGCCACCTGGTTTCGCGGTCAGATGCGCTAACGAATACTCCACAGGTGTGGACTAGAAAATTTATGACACGAAATATTTAAGAATTCAATTCACGTGGTAATCTGGTCACATATACACGTAGCTTATATTGAAAGTGATTAAACTGAATTTCCGAGTTAGTTAGAAACGATGCATGAAGAAATTATATCATGACTTCCTTGCTACGATCAAATAGCTTTATCATGACAACAGAATAAATCTAGTAGTCTTTTTTTTTTTTTTTCGTTGTTGGTAAGTCTATAGCATATATTAGATGCTTTATAATATGGTTGTGCTAACAGATGGAGTTTACATGTCAACAATGTGACGCTGAAACGTGTGTTCAGATTACTGCCCAGCGACAGTTCTGTTGTATTTTTATTTTTTTTTTTTATTTTTGATGATTGGTTAATTAGTATTAACTCGGCACACTCACATTCATACAAATTTCCAGACTCTAGACACCCAGGGAATTCTTCTTCTTCAAGAAAAATTCACCGAACCCGGGACCTCCTGATCTGGAAGCCAGCATGGTGACCAACAGATCACGGAGGCAGTCTAAATATAGTAGTATGTGATCGGAAACAAAAACGGCAAAGTTGGGCAACCTCACGTTCCCGTTCCCGGGTTCCGGCAAGCTTCTACTTAATTGTGAATGTTCGTATTTAAATATATGCATTTTAACAATTTTTCCGTTCTCGTTCTCGCTTTGGTTCTCGTTTCCGACCTTTATACGCGTAGGAAGCGCTCGTATGTACGTGATGCCAGCATCCGACTTGTCGGCCTTGACACTTCATAGGCTCTCACGCCACAGGCTATTATTAATATAACCAATAATCTAATAAATGATGTAAAAGGAAAAGAGAGTAGGCCTACACAGTCATATGAAGTATTCAGAAATAGAATGTCCACAAAACTCCCCAGCGAAATCGTACCTAATAATCTGCATAATTTAGACATTGGAAATGAGTTATTCTAAGAAATTGGATTTAAGTTAGGCAGTATTCTTGGAAACGTACAAGAATTTTCTCTCTATTTCTGTGTGACTTTGGCTTCTTTTCAGCAACCCGTTCAAAACACATTTACATCGCCTTTAGAGTGCAGAAACAGTGAATCTCCCATATACGCTGTCCCCTAATTTCAAGATAAAAGATTGTATTTATGGTATCATGAATTGTGTATCATCCTTCTTGCATTTACAATTTGTCTTTTCCATCATCCCTTTTAGAACGTGAAGCTCTTCTCCTCACAGTCTTCTCGTTTTCTACCGCTTGATACACTTCTAAGAAAGAGAATTTTAGAGTCTGTTTTGATATTCTCTCTCATTATTCTATTCTCGCTTCCACACAAAATGCTTTGCGCGAGCCTTGCCTCGTAACATTTTAAGATTATGTGCTCCATCCATTTGCTTTTTCCTTTCCTTCTTTTTTATCAGTGATTTCATTGTTAACATAATTAACGTGCATTGAACTTTTTCACCGTATTTATTTTAACTTTGTATTAAGGGAACAAAAAAATTTACAAAAAATTGTAAAGGCTTCTAAATTCCAATATGGAATGATATAAGAAGAAATTTTACAAGAGCTTCTAAGCTTAAATTCTAGTGCAAACTTTTTCTGTTTAGGTCTGTTGACGTATCCAGAATCTTGTGGCTTTGTGTGAGCTCCATCATCAGGGGAGATAGCAAAAAGGGAACATGTCAATTGAATTCAAAATAAAAATCTCACACTATGGCGTTCAGCGTAAAATCAAAAAGTATGTCTAAACTTACTGTTATTTGAACCATTTTACTTTAAAATACAGAACCATATGTTAAAAAAATAATATACATATTAAAGTTGGAGTACGTATTCAATTCACATTTTCAGTTAGTTATACAATTTATAAAATCGTCAGTAACGTCACCTTCAGTCTCTACGAATGTCAGACTAACTGGTTTTTGGCGAAAAAATATAGATGTTTTTGTGAAATGTACAAATAACTTTCCACTATTAATTATTTAGAGTTGATAGACAAAAATGTGTATAAAAATTTGTATTATGTGTTTGTTACAAAATCGTCATTGATGTGCAAGGTTCATATGTTTTAAACGAAGCGCTAAAAATTCCTTAAAACAAAAATTTGTTGATTAAAACAAGTTTAAAACTATATGTTTAAAACATGTTTATTTTATACAAGTTTTTATAGAAGTTATTTCTTTAATTTTCTGGTTGTTTTATTTCATCCTAATTGTCTACAACATACAATCATGTTTTCCTTCTATTCAGGTCTTTATGAAATGTACAGTTTATGAATTTACAGTGCACTTCTGACTTTATGGAGGTAAAATTTTACTTTTTCCAAACAAACATAAATATTAGACATAATAAGGATTTTTTATATACAGAGCAAACAATTTTAATGCTGGTATTGCATATAGGTTTATTTTCTAAAGCAGGTTTATTATATTTATAAGAAATTCACTGAAAATAATTTTAAGATGCTTTTATGAATATTCTAGTCTTTTCTACTTTTCTACATAGACCTACTTAGCTTAAAATTCCAAATGGAAAAAAACAGCTGCAAAATAAAAGGTGAAAAATATACCACGGGGTACAATTTTTTTCTGTGGTATCACTGAGTCATTAAACCACCAAATACCACGTCTACTTCTTCAAATGATTAGGTTGAGTGCACGAAAAATACATGCAAGTTTGGCAGCCTTCTCTATGGTACAAGTGATCACTCGATCATGATAACTCGCTTACTAATCAATACTCGATAATGACATCATAAGAAAGAAGAAATTCAAATATTCACTTAGATTGGAAATGTGTCTTTGTAGTGTCTTTGTATTTCTCTTGTGGTCCAAGTAATAAATAGTAAATCCAAAGTAATCGGTGTTTTAATTATGCTGTCTAAATATTTAGGGAAACAAAATTCTGATGATGAGGAGCCTCTATTTAAAAAATGTGTTTATTTAAAGAGGTGGAAAGATTTGTATAATTGGTTTGTGCCCACGCGGAATAACCCCTTTAGAACACAATAGTTTATCGCAAATGGTTAAACACCAGGAACAGATGCTCCATTGTTTTAATGAAATCAGAATGGCACTTTATGCCAATTGAAAACTGGATTATCAGGATTTTTATAATGTTACAAAAAGTGATTTGTCACTGTTAATAGATGCTAGATCTTCAGGGAAATATAAGCAATCAAACTGAGGTAAATTCGAAAATATTCCTTTTTTATGAAACTCATCATTAAGTTCCATTTTTTTCAGTTAGTCGGATATTAATTTTATGATTAACTTTATTTAGTTTAATAAACTGTGCGATAAACTTAAAGGGTGCTATGCATAGACATTTCCCTAGCCCGCGCTACGAGCGTACTAAACTAGCCTTAGCTAACGACTGATTACTTGTACAGGATTCATATCATATCATATCGCTAACACTGGTTTATGAATACGATAAACGTTAGTTCGCTGATCATCCACAGGAAGCCCGCGCTAAGAATGTCTATGAATATGACCCAAAATGTCTAAAATGCTAGTTACTCGAATTTTTATTAAAAAAAAAATAGGTAAATTCCCTATTTTCTGCAAAACCTTCTGGAAACTCTTTATAAAACATGTTTTATACTTTAAAAACCAGATGCCAACTTAATCGTTTTCAAAACTATAAAGATTAGTTAACTCAAAATATCAAGACGTAGTATCTTACCATTGCTACGAAATTTCAAATAATAGAAGATGGGAGAGTCTCAGTGTATAAAATAGAACTCCTGAGTATTCAAGTAAAAGTGTAGTTGCATTCTTTAGATTACTCACAAGGCATGACTGTTTTTCAAAACGAACAAAATTTGAATTTTTCCTTCACAACTTTTCCATTGTGCAGTCAGGCTTCAGAAAGAAATGGATCATAATCATCTTCAACGATATCGAGCCCTTTCCTCTAAACCCTCCGTGTATGAGAAATATTGCAGAGTGAAGAGTTAATGGCTTTATTGCCGAGAATTCAGCATTAGTTAACAACGACGACGACAACAACAAATTTTTAAAACGCACTATTTCATGTTTTATTGTTCTTCCTCAGACACATATCGTCGAATGAGATGTACTCCTTAACAATAGATGTACACTTAATGGCAAAAAGAATGGGTCGCCGACAATTTCTAAGTTCCAGAGACATAACATTGCGCATGCTCGTCTCTTCAAAACCGTAGTTCACCAGGTAACACATAATTAAACCATTTAAATTTGCTGTATTTTGTTTAAGAGTCTAAAATATGTTATAAAATCGAATGGAGGGTTGATTCCAGATACATCATGGCCTCTGAAGAATGAAATAATAATAAAATTGATACATACAAAATCAACCGGAGCGAATATGAACAGAAAACCACGTATTATGCCGAAACGATATTAACAGTCTCAGTAGCGTAAATCGTCACGGCATTGGTCTATTGAATGAGTTAATAGTAGTAGCTCAAAGTTCGAATCTCTCTTCTTTTTTAATTACAAATTTGCCATCATATATGTCTCGCAGAGCTATATTTATGTGGAGACATCTCTTAGAATATGCCCACACTCTAATAAATAATAAACTTCTCTCTCTTCCAAGCAATATTCCTGTCTGTTAATAAAACGTTCTATCTCGTCATTACACTTGAAGATGGCAGAGAGAAACAACTCTGACAACAAGTCATTGCCCTGGTTCACGTAGGTTATTCTGCGTCGATGGCGGCCATTGTCAATTGCTAAGCGGTGGACTAAATTGTTTATCGAGAATGGTGTAGTTGTGAATCATCTCATTCCTGGTCGGCCGCGCATCTCTACAAGGGAAGAGGACGCCATGCTATTGAGAGAAGTTGAGAACGACCCATTTAGAACTTCCTCTCAACTCAGGATGGTGTCCAACTTTCCAGGTTCCCCAGACACCGCGAGGAGACGTTTTAGAGTGCTTGGCATAAGGTGTCATCGAGCTGACAGGAGAGAACATTTGACGTTGGAGCATGCCGTGGACCACCTAGCTACTCTCTGACAGGACTTCGATTGGAGAAATGCCATTTTCTCCGACGTGGTAATTGTCTCCAGTAGTAACGATAGTCCTGCCCTAGTTTATCATATGGATGGCCACCGATACTACAAACACTTCGTGAGACGACTTAACAGGTCGGGTCGCATGAACGTCGCGTGTTGGGAATGGATGTCATACGATGGGGCAGGACTTCTGGAACGCATCCGCGGTCGGTTTACAGCAGAAGTCTACGAACACATTTTGGTAAATATAATGACCCTTCCGCCCTAGAACGATATCCAGAAGGAACACTTTTCTTCTAGCAAGGTAATCACCCGGTACAAACCGCTAACCGGATTCAAAGATGGTTTACGAGGAAGCCTAATGTCGACCTGGTCGACTGGCCTCCAAAATCACCAGATATGAATCCGATTGAAAATTTGTGGGCTACAGACAAACGGATCCTACGCTCTAATTAAGCAGAACAACTACCCGTTCGGCGCAGAATGAGAGGAGTTGTTCACGCAGATGGTTTATGGACGAGATACTAGTTCCCACTACAGGCCTTCTTTTGTTAATATATTAACAAATTGTTTGTTTTTTGTTCATTTAATTATTTATATATGTTTGATATGCGTCCGGTTTTTTAAAATATGAAACAAGTATTTTTGTGTATACAGGCCAAGTCTCGCCTATTAATAGCCCACAGGTGATGGGAAATAATATGTTTACAAGGCAGGCATAACGAAGTTTATGAACAAATGCCATTTCACATTTAAACTAATAAATTAATTATAAACTAAAATAAAAAAATAATTTTACCGTGCCGGGAGGCGAACTCAAACCTCTGGTACGGATGTCACACTGGACCACACACAGCTCGTAAAGTTGACTACATTGTAGACGGACGACTTTCAATGAGAAAGACCACAGCAATGCCTTGAAGTGCAGTGCGTTTACACGAGTGAGCCGCGCGTTAGAACTTAGCATTTCTATCGACCAAGAGTCAGCCCCTTCTTTTTGCCGTTAAGTGTATATATATGCTAGAATTTCAATCATAGGCAATATTACTGTAATAATTTTTTTTTTATTTATGAGAGTATTAATGTGTTTTGGGTAACAATAATCAATTTGGTAGTCAATCCTAAATTTTACTGCAATGAAAATGTTTTTAAATGTATTTCATCGACTTCCAAGCGGAGAGCTCTATAAATTTAACAAACGGGAAATTCCAGAACATAAACATCATTACGGTATTTTAAAATTCATCCAAATATGGGATGTAAGCAACTGTATTAGTTTCCCTCGTTTGGAACGGTATACGAAAATTGCTGCTCACTCAATTACTTTGAAGCAAAATTAAAATACCAATTGAAGCGATGTACAATTGAACAAAAGTCAAATGGCATACATTGGATACACAGCGTGTCTGCTCCCGTTATTAAATGGGAGATAGAGAGTAATTAGTACACATACAATAATAAAGTTTCAATTCAAATTATTCTGAGCAAAAAAAAAATATAAATAAATAAAATAACTTTAAAAATGCTCAGTTACTGATCTCTTTTGTTGAAACTATTTGTGTATTATCATCACTTCCACAACCATAAGTGACTGAAATGGTAGCGTTTCTCTTTAGAATTGTGATTTACCTCACTTCGATATCCGTGAAGAAAATTCAGATTTCATATTCTTTCATATGTACTGGTGATTATAACGTCTACTTTTTTGTTTACATTTGCTTTATTAAACTTTTTCCTTGCTGCAGCTAAAATGTTAACTTTCAGCATTTATGAATATTTTGTGTTGGTAAATGAGTCGTTGAGAACAGAAGTGGTGTAAGTCAAAAATGGGCAATGAGGGTTAAAGTAAACATTCTGTAAAATACAGCGCAAAGTAGCAATTAATATTCAATTTACTTACACTATTAGTAACTAGCCATACCCGTGCGCTCCGCTGCACCTGTTAGAAATAAATATAAAGTAATTACATAATTAAAATAGGAAGTTTGATCCAGGGAACATTCGTGTTTGTTAGAAGGATAAATCGTTTAATATGTTACTTCATTGAAATTGTATTTAAATAATTAAATTACGATCATTTTGGTCCAGAGAGCACTCATTTGGTGCAATGACAATTCCTTTAACATGTTTGTTATTTGTTATTACACGCAACTATAGTTTAATGAAGATTGACATATCATTTAGTTTTAATGTGTAAACTTTATATTACTTGCTATATGTTTCCATTGAATTATGGTAATAACTTAATTTTAACCCTTGTTTTCTACGTCTTCAGTAAATGGCGCTTGGCCCATTATGGTTCTGAAACCTTCAAATAACTTAAATAGTGATACAGCATAAACAGTGATATGTAATTATATTTCTTTCTTTCGAAAATGCAAGAATTCACGATCTCCTATGTACCATTGCCATGGAATGAATAAATGTGTTTTTTCTTCCTGCTCAAAAATTTTATATTTTGCACATAGGAATTACTGCAGGAACAACAATGCTACAATCTGAGGCGGCAGTGAAAATGTATTGTATTGTTATTTTAGAAGTCTATCAATCCTATCAACATTTTGCATAGAATAAAATTTATCGGAAATCATTTTTAAAGAAACTTTTGTTATGTAACATTTTTCACAAAAAAGTAATAATAAGCGAGATATTTCGATTTAATTCAGGCCCCGTTAAATGAAGTATTTTGAATGCCATATAGCCTAAAATCTAAATTACAACGAACTTAATTTATATTCCAATTTTCATCGAAATCCGTTCAGCCATTATCGCGTGAAAAGGTAACAAACATCCAGAGAGACAGACATACAAACAAAAATTTCAAAAAAGCGATTTTCGGTCTCAGGATGAATAATTATACATGTTAACACCAATTATTTTTGGAAAAGCGAAAATTACCAGAAAATTTTCGGCTACATATTTATTATTAGTGTATATTATATTATATTATATTATATTATATTATATTATATTATATTATACTAATATTATATTATACTATATTATATTATATTATATTATATTATATTATATTATATTATATTATATTATATTATATTATATTATATTATACTAATATTATATTATACTATATTATATTATATTATACTATATTATATTACATTATATACAAAGTGCGTTGATAACGGATGTACTCCGATAAGAAAGTTTTTAATTTGTTGTGGGAGCTCTTGAATCTCAGAAGCAACAACTTTTACAACAGCGCAACATAATCTGCTTGGCTCATTATCCAATTTTTTTTTGCATTGCATTTATTGCATATATAGTCTATTTTATGTATTTTAGCACGATTCGATTGAGCATAGTTAAAATTTGAATTATAAAATAATGGATTGCTAAGCTAACGTACTATTACTGTATACTAAATCAATACACTCTCGTTGTTCGTTAATTCTCTGAGATTAAAATGAGTGTGTACATAAATATTATTTTAAGAAATACAGAAAACGAATGTACAAAAAAGCCTATCAAATTTTCTGTGCATAGGAAGCTATTTTAATCTTACCTGTCCTCGATTTACTAAGAAGTTACTGTAATGACATCATAGCAGTATGTCCATCTAGAGAAACTACACTTTCCAATGGTGAAATAATAATTAATTATACAAATCGGTTAATTTAGCTTCCGATATTACTTCATAAAAACACAGAAACATTACCTGTATGCTAAGTTTAATAGCTTTCGATTGTTGGTGTCAAAGGCTCCTTATAGACGAAGTCATTTGTTATTTCATTGCACCATCTTAGATGGTGTTATTTTAATTTTAAAACTCATTTATCTCATTAAATATCAGTCCTATCAAAATTTTGTAAAGAATAAAACTTATCGGAAACCATTTTTAAAGAACCTTTTGTTATGTAACATTTTTCACAAAAATCAATAATAAGCGAGATATTTCGATTTATTTAATTCAGGCCTCCTTATAACCCCCCTTTTAAATAAAGTATTTTGAATGCCATATAACCTAAAATCTTAGTTACAACGAATTTAATTTATATTCCAATTTTCATATAAATCGGTTCAGCTATTATCGCGTGAAAAGGTAACAAACATACAGACAGACATACGAACAAAAATTTAAAAAATGCGATTTTCGGTTTCAGGGTGGTTAATTATATATGTTAGGATCAATTATTTTTGGAAAATCGAAAATTACCAGAAAAATTTCGGCTACATATTTATTATTAGTATAGAAATTTCGGCTACATATTTATTATTAGTATAGATAAGTGGATAGCACGAAGGACATATTAATTGCTACTTTGCGCTGTATTTTACAGAATTTTTACTTTAAACCTCATTACGCGATTTGACTCGCACCACTTTTGCTCTGAACGGCTCAAATAGTTTTCATCCTCTGATCGAGGTTCTGGCTGATATGTACATCTATTATCAGGCAGTACATCTCACGTGACGATTTATGTCAGAGGAAGAATAATTGTATGCATCTGAAATCTGACTATTGTAATACAGTGCAGCTCAATAAATAGACACTCCACAAATAGACTCTCGTATATTTCACGATACATGGTAAGTCAACGCATCCTATCCCGCACTGCACAGGGCTAACCAGTTGAATCAGTGCAGTACTGTGCAGATACTCGTATACGTTGGTAGCATGGCAGGGAACAAAAAATGTGTACTTATGTTGAAGCGGAAGTTACAAATATTGGAACGGTTTAAAAAATCTGAATGAATCAGAGCCATCGCTCAAGAATTTGACATTTCGATGAGAAGGCATAAAACAAAATTATTCACCTAAATACGAGGCATTCTGTAGTAATTACAAGAAGCTTTGTTATTATCAGTTAATTGTAGGATGAAAACACAGCTTATTTTATGTAATTTCCTCAATTTAATCAATGGGGATGATTTATGTTCTCTCTTGAAGGGTATACACCATTTTAAAATAATTTAATACTCAAACACAACTAACACATGAAATGCTCAATAAGTTTTTGTAGCTTTATTCTCTTCAGCTCTAACCAACAATAACAATAATCCAGGTTGCCAGGCAACGATAGAATAAATGCGAAAACAATTGAATGAGGTGTATAAACAATTGAATGCTCTTTCGTATTTCAGTACAAAAATATAGGGGTGCCGTTTGAAATTTCAAAGTGAGGGTGGCTGGGGTGGGAGGTGAAATCTAAAAATATGCAATTAATCCTGGTTTAAGACTTCCCCTTCAATATCTAAATTTACGTGTTTTTTGGTTTAAATTGAATTCAATTTAAATAACTAGTTACTTAGAGTGGGATGTTTTGAAATAAAAACTCTGTATGTATTTACATTTAGAGAGCATTTCCTCCAGAAATTTATTTTATGTTTCAAATGTATCACGTGCATTATATTAATCACGAAGTTGTTTTGTTATATATTTTGCATGTGCTACAATATATTATTTAAAAGTATGTACGTTAATTATTTATGTTTCGGTCCACACGCCATAAAAAACACTGCACAGCCCTTATGTTTACCAATGTCCGCAGTACTCCGTAGAAAGACAGAGTTCGTACCTCGTCTCGCACACGTACAATTGGTGTGTCTATTTGTGGAGTTCCACTGTATGTAGTTAGTCGAATATGTATACAATGGAGGGGGAAAGGAACTGGCCACCCTAATTCATTATCTCCTGGCCTAGGTGCCTCACAAGTGGTGCTTTCTTGGTATCACTTGTGAGGTTCAGACCTGTCTTCGGACAGTTGACTAAACAAACAAATAGTTTTGATCTCAAGATTAAGCCTTCCATTCAGCCGTGTTCGTACTATAAGTGTTAGTGCGCTGGTCTTCTAACTTGGCGACCTGGATACGATCCCCGGCCATGTCGTGATGGAAATTGTGGTGCACAAAGCAGATGTTGCAGAGAAGTTTCTCGGGATACTTCCGTTTCCCTGTGTAAGTCCACAAACATTCTCCACCTAATGCAACGTTTTTGAAGTCGATGGTATAAAATTCTACTACAGTCCTAACACAATTCTCACAGAATATATCGGTATCGAACTCAACCCCTTTCATCGACAAGCAGTTAACTCGGTTTGACACATCTCAGGAAACCAATCCGGTACCGAACTCAATCCCTTTCAGCAACAAGCAGTGAACTGAGTTACATATAAGCTCATGTATATTGAATAATTCGTTTATAAATACATACATTGCTTAATATGTGTTTTAATTATATTACAAGCTTATATATAATTTGTTCATTTGGCAAATACTGTTGCGTCTCGTAAAGCATTGGGTTTAGTGGTTAGGATGTTCTTTGTGACCTGCTCTATCCGTTATTACATAGTAGTCAGCTACTGGTATCCAGATGTTATTGAAAATGCATGAGTCCGAGCTAACCCGATTTGTAATAACATATGGCATAGCTAATAGAAATCGTTTACTACGTCATAAACGGCCAATAAATATTTAAAACGCTTTAAAGGTTTTCAGTCTCTACATAGTGGGTTCATCCGTGTGTTGTCATACACGAGGGTTAACAGTAATTGAAACACAAACCGGGAAAATGAGCTTCCTGCGCCGAATATATTTCGCGAAACCATTCAAAGTATTCCTTGTTTTACTGATGCTAAATTCGGCTTTTCTGTTCACCAGCATCGTTAAATTCATTGGAACTTGTTACTTGTTCTCATTTCACAAAGGCATGCAAGTTAAGCTTTAAAACTAAAAGATACATTGTAAATAATAATATATAGATAAAAAATATATATATAGGGTGTAAGGAGCAAAAGTGTCGTTATTTTAACTGATGATTATTCATGTCATAAGGGAGAAAAAATGTCCTTACAATGTTTTTCTAATTGCAATATTAACTAATTATTAAAGTTTATAATATTAGACGTTTTGCAACGTTGTTGGATGGAGGGAGGGGGTTTAGAAATATACAGTACAGCTCAAGCGGGGAGGAGGAGGTTTAGAATTACACAGTAGAGCTCAAGCGAGTACAGATATACCGGTACAAAACAGATTCTTTGTTCTAATGCAGGAGCGGACAATAACAATAGTGTTTTTACATAAAACGAGCAGCAATACAAACTTTCAATCTCATTAATTGATTATTATGGTAAATTTACATTTTATGTAACAATATTGTTTCATTTTTTAATTGTAAGTCTAAAAAATAAACAATAATTGTTTTTTGCACAAAATCACACGAACATTTTTCTAATGCAACATTTTAATCTCTCCCGCTTCCGTAAAGCAGTATCATTTTTAAACAAATTTCTGGCTGTGATATTTTCTTAACGAGGTAAGAGACTTCTAGTTTCTAATAATCGTTGAGAAACTGCTACAAAATTTCGCAGATTAGGTAACCTTCTTTGAGGAAAACGTTGACGATACAACTTCCTTTCCTCACTTGAATTACGACGACTTTCTCCATAAATTAATAACAATGATATTCTTAAACTGTGAATGACATTGTAAGTTGTTTATCGAATATCCTGTACTGAACTATCATCCGCTCGGCAGTAGAGCTATGGACAGTGAGCTTGAACTCAGTTGACTCATACTTACGTTTGTGCAGAGTACGGTCTGCTGAACGTTACCATGTCTCTCACGCCAGAATTTTTATTTAATTTCACGAAAACGTAAGACAACACACAAATATTTATTTAAACTAATATTAACTCTTTGCTAGATATATCTACTGATGTAATTATTTTCGTAATTTTGCTAACGATATAAGCAGTTATAACTCAAATAAAATAAGAAAAAGAATATATTTTTCTGGGAAAACTATCAAGTTTTGACCCTATATTGTATGGACAATTTTTGATCCTGTAGACCGTCCCCGACGACTGTGAAAAGGACGGCATTTATACCCCTTACACCTTGTATATATACAAAGCCACCGGCGTGGCTCAGTCGGTTAAGGCGCCTGCCTGCCGGTCTGAAGTTGCGTTCGGGCGCAGGTTCGATCCCCACTTGGGCTGATTATCTGGTTGGGTTTTTTCCGAAGTTTCCCTCCCCCCCCCTAATGTGAATGCAAGGTAATCTATGGCGAATCCTCGGCCTCATCTCGCCAAATATCATCTCGCTGTCACCAATGTCATCGACGCTAAATAACCTAGTAGTTGATACAGCGTCGTCAAATAACCAACTAATATATATTTGTATCCATGGTGATACACAGACTAATCAACAGGAATATAATGGAGAAATAAACACTATGAAATACCTAACACAGGAGAATGAATATAATCTTAACATTACAGACCTAACACTTTATAAAAAATAAATACAATCTTAAAAAAAAAAAGAATGACATAAATACACGAACACAACAAATGTATCACACTAAAATACGAAAATTAAAACACATAAAATATTGGATCCTCTTTAAAGAAATTAAAATAACAGGGCACAACAAATCACACTACAAAAACATCTCAACAAGCAGACAAAACACACAAATAATAGCAGCTAAGAGATGTATGCTGAACTAATGTGCAATAATATTATTGTAGTTACTACTACATTGGACATACTGGAAGATCTTTGGAAACACGTTACAAGAAGCATATCACAGCCATAAGTAAAACGGACAATAATTCAAGATACGCAGAACACATTACAAACTCCAACCACAACTACAGCAATTTATAAACTGACATGAAAATCTCACACATTCAACCAAAAGTTCAGAAAATCTATACCCTAGAACAATATGAAAAGATTTATAGACACACAAAAACACATCCACAATAAATCCTCAAAACTCTAATAAACTTGAGAACATACACTTTTTTAGATACAACATTACCATTCATTAATACAATCCACCAATCTTAATTGGAAACCAAAAGATAACGCGGAACTCACTAAAATTCAAAAGTTGTTGCACGCATAAAAACTAGTCAATTAAGGTAAAATACCACTATAATTTAATATTAACACAGTGAAGTTGTTGGTTTATATTTAAATAATTCAATAATTCTTCAGTTAATAGTAATTTTTAGAAAAAATTAAACTATACCTTTTTAGGTTCATGGAAGTAGAACTATCTGAATTCCACATAAAACAAATTCAATTTGTTAAAAACAAAATAATTTAATTTTAAAATTGAAAATTGCTCTACTTTTTGTTCTCGATTTTCATATAGAGTTGGTCTGAAACAAATCAACACTTGCAAACTTGCAAATACAATTCTGCATAGATTTTAATTGTGCTTTATTGTATAATTATCATACCGACTGAAACATTGCATAGGTTACATATTATATGTACGAGTATAATAGTTCACTCAACGATACTTTGAACTGCAGACATTATTCAATGTCTAAATGTAACGTGGGCGAGAAAGGGCGACGAATTTTACATGATACCACCTGTCAGCAACAGGACAAGTCTACGTGCCTAATTCGAAATTCCGGAACTCTCAGGTTTACCTCTGTTGGTGGAAGCCTATTAGAATTTTTATAAATTCTTTAAATCCATCGCCTTTGGCCGCGTTTGTATCTGAAAAACTTGAATCTAGCTATTATCCAAAATGGTAACATCTAGAATACCTAGGAAGACCGTATGAATATTTCTTCCTCATAGTCTTGTTGGCTCATAGGAATGTTGATGAGAGTGTCTCATACATCAGAATGCTGCGTGTTTGTATTGTGTGGGATGATTGGAGATGTTGTGTATGTGTGTTACCGTGGTAGGGGTTTCCTATATATTTTGAACATGTGTTTGTTGTCTGTTTTTGTTATTCCGATGTCTAAGGGTGCTATCCATAGACATTTCGCTAGCCCGCGCTACGAGCGTGCTAAACTAGCCCCGGCTATCGACTGATTACTTGTACAGGATTCATATCATATCGTATCGCTAACACTGGTTTATGAATACGAAAAACGTTAGTTCGCTGATCATCCACCGGAAGGCCGCGCTAAGAATGTCTATGAATATAGCCCTTAAGAGATTTATAGATTTGTTGTTTTCTGTTTCTAGTGTATAGTGTAGTTTTGAATGTATTTTGTTCATGTGTTTGTGAAGGTTTTCAATTACAAAAATATCTAGCAGCATTTATTTCTTTTGTCAGGTGTTTCTCATCCAATGTGGTTTTATACTTTGCTTACATCTAGGTCTAACTCTGTGTCAACGTCTCGATTTGATCTGCAGGTAATCTTTCAGAACAACGTCTTGTGTGATAAAAAAAAGTTCTCTGCTAACTAGAGCAAAATTTAGTAGCCTATAGAATCTATGATGCTGGAGAATATAAACAAATGTATCCGAGTGCTAATGTGGATTTGGAATACTGACCAGAAAAACGTAATAATCATGCTGGATTAAAACACAGCATGAATTTTAGACCCAAAATATATAATGCATAGATTTAAGAAACAAATCAGATTAATTATTTAATTGTTTAAGCTAATTGAGTTAAAAATTGATACTCTAATAATCATGTACTTTTGTATTTTCTATTTGTATATAGACCCTATTATTACATGCTGTATGTATTTTATCATTTATTAATGTTATTGTGCTCAATGAACTCTCTTAACTTTGTGATATATTTTGTATAACTAATCTGAACTGCGCCCGAGCACGAGCTTCTGCTCTTTCGGGCTGCAATGCCTAATGTAGCTCAAGTGTAAAGTATTAAATAAATAAATAAACAAATAAATAAAATAAATTCCAGTTTGATCAGAACTATTTGCACTTGATGTGACACTGTAATTGGTTGAACATTTTCCATTGTAAGGATGGACTATGGTACCTAGATAGGCCTATAAATAGCGATATTAAAATATTCAGCGTAATTTTGTGGAAGTTTGTTCCCTCGTATGAACTTCGAATATATACTCACCGGGGGAATGCGGGACTGTTATTATTCATGCCATTACGTGCCCACAAGATAAGGCGCTTAATTCTTTGTCTGCAGCGGTAATGGGTTGAAGAATGTGGAAAGAGGGAAATTTCTCACTATATAATTACCTGTGTTACACACTTCGTTAGAAAAGATCTTGTTCATGATGTTAGGCAATTAGTGATACTGACTTCGTAATGAGAGTATATTGAGCAGAAAGACTCCGAACCGAATGGCATGGGCCTAACTGCGCAGAAAATTTTACGGTAATCTTGGCCTTCTCAGAGCTGGGAAATCATATGGAAGTAACGGTGCAAAGCCTGTACTTCGATCCTATTAACAGAGTTATCTAACGAAAGCGGAGATTATGCAGTTTGAGATGGAGTTACATGAATGTTTCTTATTACGCATAATGGCGTCCTATCAAACGCAATGAATGGAGTAATTAAATGAGTGCGATTGGTGGAAATCGATAAGGAGTTCAGGCAAGATATATAGGATGACGCCACGCTTCTGTGCTGGATTAAGAAATCAGTTATAGGAAAAAGCGAAGTAGGAAATGTACCGTAATGTCTGTTAGAACAAATAGCCTATACTTAAAGCTGAAAGGTTCCTTTGGCTGGAAACATTTTATCGGCTGGAGTTAAACTATGAGATAAAGTACTAACAAGCTACAAATATGTATAATTCTTACGAAATACATATTTAATTCTGAATTTAAAAACTGTATGTAATGTATGTATGTATGTATGTATGCATGTATGTATGTATATATATATATATATATATATATATATATATATATATATATATATGCTATTGCAGTTTTAATCTCTTTTGACTTATCTTTTATTTTTAGGCTGGCGTGCAAGAGACGAGGAATTCTCAAAATCCATTTTTTTTACTACTGCTACTGCTACTAAAGGGTCTTCCAATAAGAGTGCCATACTTTTAAAATAAAACAAAACTAAAACAAATTGTATAAAGAAAAGAGGTTTATTTATTTTGTAATAATAATAATAATAATAATAATAATAATTATTATTATTATTATTATTATTATTATTATTATTTTGAAGCACACTTAGGCCCGGTTTCTTCAATCTTTGTTAAATTATAACAGTGTGTTATTGCATTTTAACTGTAAACTTCAACAGTTAAAGCATTTCTTCAACTACTATTAGTACTAACAGGCTGTTAAAACCCATGTTAATTTATCTGCCTAATTTCATGCAGTTAAATCGTTTAACTCTCTGTTAGTATAGAAGTGTTCAATACGGCTGATGTATTAGATGCTAAACTTTTATATCTTCATTATTTTGAAAATGATATCCATGAATACATAAACAGAGCGGATGATATCTGTGATTTGACACAACAGAAGTTCATACAAAGGTATAGGCTATTTTCCGCCAAGCCTCACTTTTCTCTTTCAACGTAGATCCGTTTATTTGTTTATTCTCAATAATTTCTTTATACTGCGAAATTATTTCCAGCAGAAGGCTTCTCTCGAACGAAGAGAAATTAGTCCCACGATTTATTTTTGTTTCAGTGTTTTCCATTTCACAACAGCAATACCAATACGCCGCTCCACGCTACTGTGATACAGACGACGGAAAGTTATTTTTTGTTGCTTATTTAACGATGATGTATCAACTAGGCTACTAGGTTATTTAGCGTCGATGAGATTGGTGATAGCGAGATGGTATTTGGCGAGATGAGGCCAAGGATTCGCCATAGATTACCTGGCATTCACCTTACGGTTGGGGAAAATATCGGAAAAAACCAACCAGGTAATCAGCCCAAGCGGGGATCAAACCCGCGCCCGAGCGCAACTTCAGACGGCAGGTAAGCTCCTTAACCGACTGAGCCAAGCCGGTGGCTTACAGCGGAAAGAAGCAGAAATCAAACCTGAGAGAATAGAAAGACTTCTGTCCTCTCTGAATCAAACAACGGAAACGAGAGAGAATCACAATTGTCAGAGTTCAGAAAACAGAATTGAGCCTATACTTGGTTATAGGTTATGGTTAAACTCTATAATCTCTGGTCCTCACAGAGAGTTAACGAACAGAATGTTAAAATGTGAAAGTAAAATTGAAGAAACCCAATATTTTGAATAGCAGTTTATACTTTTAACTTACAGTTAATTAACGCTATGTCAAGTGCAATTTAACAAAGGTTGAGGAAACCGGACCTAAATGTTATTACGTATGGAAGAGAACGTCAGTTAAATGGCCGTCGCGGCTTCGTGGGTTGCGCGTCTACGAGTCTTCCAATTTTAATGAGAGACAAATATAAACCAAGCTCAATTTCACGAATAGCATGCGTGATATTGTTCCTTAGGTTATGAACTCTTCCTGGCTTTTCGACATAAACTTGTGATTTAACATAACCCAGCATATGAACTAGGGAGCCAGTTAACATCACCATCACGCAAAATGATGAAGCCTCTCAACTTCTCTCTCAGAAGGTTGACTGTTTCGTGAGCAGTATGATTCGTGTACCTGAAATTACTGAAAACAAAATACTCAGAACAAATCTAGTTTTACAACAACAAAAAGATAAATAAAAAACCTTTCGGAATAGCCCTACTTTACGGTACACGATTTAAGAAGGAAACAAAGAAGTGGCTAGAATAGGATGAAAGGATATTAAAAAGAGAAGAAAATATGAATAAAATTTTAAATAAGAAATTAAGGAGGGAAGAATGACAGATAACAAACTCAAAATAAAAGGGGAAAAGACAAAGCAAAGAATACAGATCGAAAGAGAGAAACAGGAAAATTAGATGTGGGCTGTACGTAAAAGATGAATGACTAAAATAAATAGAATTTTTTATAGTAAAAAAAAAGACCAAAGAAAATGAATAGCAAATTACGACAGATGTAAAGGAAAAAATGAACTGTGGGAAGAATGGGAAAAAGAAAGTAAGACTTATTAAAGGGAAGAATGGAAAAGGTGAGTCAGTGAGTGAATGAGTAATTGCATGAGCTAGTGAGTATCAAAAGAAAGATCAGGAATGGAGAAATAAATTAATAAGAAAAGAAAGAAGCATATAAATATATACTTGCTCGTCGAGCATTAATATTAATAGCACCCTCAGGAAACTTTTTGTGTACATATGACTGATTCAGTTGCGTGCCGAATGTACTATCCGGCTCAGTCAGTCCCACAATCCGCCACTACGCATTCCTCACCATTTTCCAAATCCATATATCATACTAATCTTTGGTCAAACAGTGAATAACACCTATTGTGGCGGAAGATGAATCTGACGTCACACAAACATAAGAAATGCCTTATTTTTACGAAACGTTGATTATAATAAAAGAAGGAGTTTATTGTGTGGAATGTTTGTTGTGTCCACAACTCCGACATCGCAGAGGTTTCAACTGGGGTCCGTAGTTAACTGAGCTAACAAGGCCGTTAAATATAAGAGTGAAAGTGTATTACAAAGAGAAAAAGCGAAAATTTGAAGAATAATATATATATATATTATGATAAATTAGAGACAAAGAGAAAAAGGAATAAATGAAGTAACTATTCAGAAATACCATGTCAGAAATTTACATACCGTCTTGTTGCAAGACAACTTTATTGAACGTGAATGGATGTGTGCTTGGGTATAAATGTTGCAACATCTGTGATTTCCCTTCCAGCTAGAGCTTTACTTCCATTAAGCTGCATTTAGCTCGGAGTTCCAAATAATGCAGCCACAGCAGCGCATGCAGATAATATACGAAGATAAAATAAACACTCTTAGTTTGAGCTCTAAGACTTAAACTAATAAATCTTTGCATAATATATGAAAATCAGTTGCTTCTTTACTCTGGTGTATCGAACTTTGTTGGAGTGTTGTTTTTAGTTCTCAAATTTACCGTACGTAGCGAACGTTCGTCCGAAACTTCTAAGTTACCGGAGGAAAGGAAGAGGAAGGCTGAATTCCTCAACTAGTTATTAATATACGCCAAGACTTCAAGCCGAGTAATAAAGGGTGTTGCTGTTGCCACTTTGTTTAATAAGACAGACTGCGAAACACGGGAACGGTAATGCATTAACTTCCCTTAATTTATCCTCTTCCTCAACAACAATGCTGGCAACTTGAGCAATAAAAAATAAGGCATGCTTGTGGTTTCGTGAGTCTAGTTGGAGTATATTCAGATATTGATTTCTAAACAAAACTGTCCGCAGATAGACTTCCACGCAGTTAACTCAGAATACAAGTCATCCTCGGTGTTTTGGTGTTTACCATGCAAATCAGTGGATCCGAAGATCGAGGGTTCAAAATCGGTCGAAAATGATTTACTTGAAGCGGGTAAAATTTTAGCATGGTTTCCTTCAGCTTTGATACCTATATAGTAAGCTAGCATGCTGGACTTCTATCCAGGCGGCCCAGGTTGAATCCCCGGCCCAGTGATAGAATTTCTGATAGACAGACGTTGCAGAGATTCAAAACCGACCAAGTGTGATGCATTTTAGAGGGGATTCTAGGTTGAAATCTCTAGCAACTTTCCTTTTGCCAGGTGTTTCTCATTAAGTGTGGTCTTCTACGCTTACAACGCAACGTCCCGATTCAGTCTATAGGTATTCTTTTGGAACGATGTCGTGTGAAATAAAAAAGACCTCTGAAAATCTCTCTGGGTACTCCCATTTCCCTCTTTTAATCCAGCAATATTAATCACGTTTCGCTCATGCCATCTATCACTTGCAAAAGTTAAAAATAGACTGAGGTGTAATCTTAATCAAAGCATACATCTATGAAACCATATGTGAAACGCCTCACACAGCATATTGGATACGTCTACCGAGTCAGATGTAGAGGGTGATTAGGGATTTGACCAACAAGGCGCAGTGGAAACGAGCAGAAATAAGCCAAGGCTGGATATTAAAGTACAGAAATATTTACTTTTGTTGAACTGGGATATTCTCACTCAGATTATTCAACATTGTTTTGGAACCATTCTGTTTATTAAGCATTGTGTCTGTTTGGAATGTTTTTCTTATTGCTATACTTGTATACAGAGTGTATCTAAATTGGTGTCAAATATTTCGGGGGACGTGTTCTTAACATCAAAACAATTGAAAAAGTTAATAAGACCATGGGTCTGAGAACCATTCGTTAGGGAGTTATTAAAGGATTTATCCCTTCATTGACCGCTGATTGTTTAATGGTTTTTTGTTTGTTTGTGTTTTGTAGAGCAAAGAAATCAGAAGAAAATGTATTCTTTGAGTGAACAGAACGAAATGATATGCATCATTTAATTGATGACGTCATCCAACGAATGTGTTTTAACACGATGCTGCTCCAGCTCATTTCAGTCTGATAGTTCGTAATTTTTGAAATGATCGATTTCCCCAAAGATGTATTGGTCGAAGGGGATTCATTGCATGGCCTGCTCGATCGCCTGATTTGAATCCAATGGATTTCTTCGTCTGGGGACATTTAAAGTCCCTGGTTTATGCGACTCCTGTACTTAATGTTCTTATTCTGAGAGCGTATGCAAACTGGATTTCACGAAATACGAAACACTCCAGGAATTTTCAACAGAGTACGCCAAAGCATGTAACGCAGGTTTAGGGGATATATCGAATCAGGAGGAAGCCACTTCGGGCAATTTTTGTAACATTAAATTTTGTCCTGTAACTCTGAAATAAATTATTTTGAGACCAATGTTAATATGAACCTTTTGTAATGTTTTTGTGTTACGAACACATCCCCGAAATATTTGACACCAATTTAGATACACTCTGTATAGTTTTGTGTTGTAATAAAAAAACACACAGTAAAAAAAGTGACTGAAAACATAAATATATATATATATATATGATAAAACATGATTAACCCCTTCAGGCCTGATGTACAGTTACCCTTAAAAAGAATGAGACGATTCTTGGTCGTCGGAAGTTAAAGTTCCACAGCGCGGTTCACTCGATATCGACGTAACGATAAATACCATGAAAAATAGAACAAGAATTGTTACAAGGAATCACAAGGACAAGGACCAGAATAAGGATCACGAAGAAGACAGCCATTTAAGGCCACGATTTCACAACTTAGCTTGGGTAACAAAATATCATTGCTTCTCTGTACCGAATGACAAATGTCTGCTATTGGATCTACATTCTGGACTGCTGATGTCATTGTCTTGTCTCGGTAGCTCATAGTGTAGCGTGTCGGTTCTTCCGTATAACCGACACGTCTCGTGTTCGATCCCAGGTGAAACTTTTTTTTATTGAGATGTAATTAATTTGTTCAGAGTTCCTCGACTATCTGATTTGTTGAAAAATATGGAATTATTTATGTCCAATTTTTGGGTCTTACAAGTGGGCTGAACCTCGTCAAAAAAAAATAAATCTTACTTGGAAGTTAAAAGTATTTTTCCTCAAACAAAAATCATAAAAAACTAAAAGAGACCTGTTAACTTAAAATCTTGTCCACATACCATCAGCTTCTATTACAGCTCTAAGTCGATCCGGCATGAATGTCACGAGATTGTCGAATAAGTTCTGATCCCCGGCGAGATCTTCCCAGGTGTCAACAACTTGATCCCACAATTCGTCTCGATTTCGAGGGCGTCGGTGGGCATAGGTGACTATCCTTCTCCTTTTCAATTCCGCCATAAATTTTCGATGACATTCAAATCAGGTGACTTCGGAGGCCAATTAATGATTTCGATCTCAGGTCTCCTTTGAAACCATCTTTGAATGCTTGGGGCATAGTACCCTGCTGGAATAGCAATGTTCCTTCGGAAAAACGTTCTCGGACGGAAGGAAGGAATATATTTTCCAGAATGTGCTCGTAAGTTCCCGCATTAAACCGGCCATCGATGCGTTCTATAACGCCAGGTCCATCGTAAGACATCCACCCCCAACACGATATGCTAAAACGCCCCGATCTTTCACGTCGGTGCACATAGTGCTGATCATGTCGGAGACCATCTTCACGATAGACACGGACAGGACCTTCGTAATCACTCGAGATGGTTGTTTCGTCGGAGAAAATTACATTTCTCCAATCGAAATCCACTCGATTGGTAGCGAAGGCAAGACGGTTGACAGCTTGTGCTTCCCCCAATATTTCCATTTGCGCAGCCCTCCGGCTCCCAATACCGCGGTTCCTCAACCTCCTGATCACAGTCTGTGAAGAGCCGGGAAAGTTAGATGCTGCTCTTATTTCGTTAGCAGTCCGAAAGGGGTCCAGTTGAACTGTCTCGAATAAGAGAGCATCCTCTTCCAATGAAGAAATCCGCGGACGCCCAGGAATAGGGCGATTTTCGACCTCCCCTGAATTTTGGTAACGATGAACCCACCTCTCGGCTGCACTTCCAGGAACACTGACCAAACGACCAGCATATCTAGCCCCATATCCAGCCTCAACTAGTGCTATAACTCGCTGTCTCATGTCTAGTCGGTTCGCCATTGCGATGAGAAATGAGGCATGACGATAATACTTTAGTGTAGACATGACTATTTAACGTGATATAGAATTATTGAAATAAGGGGCATCTTGCACAGTAAGAGTTAATAAATCAACCCTAAATTAAATATTTAAATAACAGGATATAACAGGAAGTCCAATTGTTGCGAAACTAATCAAATTAATATCTAATTACATTAAGTAAACAAATCCCAAGTTATGACACCACATTGCTACAACTAAATTGTAAGTTATTAACATACGCATTGAATAGGTCCGTGCTTATGCATTGGACGACAAAACCAAACATCGAAATTTCGAATCTTGCCGAGGAATATAACTTCTTGCTTTTTATAATGTAAATCATACTTCTAACTACATTCATATTTCTTACATTATTTATTAATATTTATAGCCAACATTGAATTTGTAAAGAAAAGACTTTAGAAATCTCATATGGAATTTGTGATCTGTAGTGACATAAACATAGATTATCTCTCGGAACTTTTGCGTAAAAGTAAATTAAATTCACTCCTTGAAACTGGAAACATTAGTCGTAGACTCATTTTCCCACCTGCATACAAGCTGAAGTAGCACAGCCATTGATAAAAGTTTTGTACACAGAATTAGACTGAATTCCTATTCGACAGAACCTATAATCAATGGCTTGTCTGAACATGATAAACAAGTCCGAAGTGTTTCCAATGTCACTGAACAATTTCAAAATATTAATTTAAAAACTAAAAAAGGGTCGTAAATGCTGTAGCCTATCTAGTGATTATTTACATTTATGTCTACGAAATGAATCTTCGGAAAACGTATATGATACAGGTACTACTGATATTAAGAGTAAATATAATGTATTTTTCACTTAATTTCAAAATCACTTCAGTGGATGTTCTCCACTCAATGTTGTAAAAAAATTCAAAAGTAAAAACATGTAGATAACGCAGGGACTTAAAAATCTCATGTATTAAAAAGAAGAATCTATATGTAATAAGTTGCAATGTAATGAACCTCATGTTCTTAAATACTACAAGAAGTACGGTGTAATTTATCAAAAATTATGAAAGAGAGAAATAGAATACATTTGAATAGAAAAGTACAAAATTCAGATAATGCAATTAAAGCTTTTCGTAATATTATTAAAGCTAAACTTGTCGATATCCTAAGAAAGAAAATATTTTTTCATTAAAAGCAGTGATTATAAAGTAGAGGCTCCCAAATCTATTGTAAATTCTTTCAACGTCTTATAGTATATAGTAAAGAAATATTATTGACAAATTAAACATTCAAGATTTTGCAAAAGATACTGCAATTGGTAACTTAACAGATGCATTTAATAATTAGTATTAATATATGTAATTAGTCAATAACTGCAAAAGTGCTTTTTCATTCAATCATAACATGAATAAAATTGAATGCACATTAAATTAAACACTATTGCAAACACGTAGATAAAATAGTTGAAATCAACTGAAGGGGTGAGAATGAAATAATCCAAAGCCACACTTCTAACAAAAATTGTTTTTGTGCGAGTGCATTTCTTACACATATTGGAAAGCTACTAATAAAATATTGTAATAATTACTCAACAAATGACATAGCCTAAGGACTCTAAACCTTTATAAAAGTGTGTCTGTGTGGCTTAGGAATATTTTTTTAATTTCATTTCAATTGTTAGTTTTTAATATATATGCATTTATATTGTATGTGTGTGTATGTATAAATGCATTCATTAGATTAACTTTTATAATATTATAACTTGTAATTTTGTATTGTCTGTGATCATTAACACTTATTCTGAGGACTTTTTAGAACTCTATTTCAACGTTATTTAGCTATTTCAAAGTTATTTAGACAAAAAAAATCGTTGGGTAGACTAGGAATCGAACTCGCACTCTTCTACACAATACGCAGAAGCCTTAGCGTCTGAGCTATTGAAACGCCACGAAAGCTTTTCTTTCTGTGCGGAGTGTCGATCTATTCATGAAGGTCCATTGTCGATTTAACGACACGATTTACGTATATATTTATATTTTATTTACGTAATATTATCATATTTTTTGCAGTTTTTGAAGTGAATTTCGGAACGATTATAGTAACAAACCAAATAGCCTGAATCTAAGTAACTCAATATTCGTTATCTTGTGTATCAGTGCTCTGGTCTCTGATCATGCGCAGTGTCTTATATCTGAGACTTAGGAATATTCAATCGTCTCATCCTTTTCTAGGGAAACTGTACATTATAATGTATATTGCTTTTTTATTTTATTTTTATTTTTTGGAATGTTTTCGATATTTTAAATATTTTGAAAAATTCAATGTGATAGAAATTGAGAATATTATTTTTTGAAACATTTCTACACCTGAATTAAAAATAAAATTTAAAATTTTGGGACGCCAGGGGTCAAAATTGCCCCCAAATTTTGATTTTCTGTGACGATTTGATTTGGGTTTTTGAATCCCCAGAATGATTATGTGGCCAGTTTATTATTTTTTTTTTTTTCAATTTTTAAATATAAATTGGGGACTGAAGGAGTTAAATGAAAATTACAGAGAAGTATAAATATAATTATATACAATAAGAAAACAATAATAATTAAATAAACAATATTAAGAAAAATTAATACGAATAACAGGAAGACAGCTGCCGATATGCACACAACTTTCCTGAAATTGTATTCATCTGTGCCAGATACAAATATAGTATCAATTATTGATTCGTAATAAAGAAATATATGACTGTGCAGTGTTATAATTATTTGACTATCAAATAAGTAAACGAAGGGAGGAGTATTCCTATCAATTTCTCTAACAAATGTCTATACATTACCACTAGACGATTCTCAAGGTACGGTAACCCGTTCCTATTCCAGAACATTTTAAATGACCAACTCAGTATTCGATCCCGAATATCTATCTCCCTTGCTGTGGAACTTGCAAGTAATCTGTCTCCCTTGCTCGCGAACTTCCGAGTCAGCGTAGTTCAAAATTTAGCTATTCAGGAAGGCTCTATTTCCCTCTCTCCTCTTTTACCCATGTACCTGTGCTGCCATGATGTAACGAATAATGGAAGGAATGCCGATAGAAAAGATGGCGTTGATGGACTCGGGCCGACCTCACAAATTGTGTTACTATCTCGACACTAGTTCTCATGAGAAAAGGAAGCGATTAAGAAGTAGTTTACAAGAAGCCTCAGCTTTTTTAAACTTAAATGTCAAGAGTATATAGACAGAAATGAAAGGAAATAATCTTTCCTTTTCAATCCCACGCATCCTCAAATTCCCAATCATACTCACAATCACTAAATCATGAATCAACATAAACTTTTCACACAATTATAGGAATTAGAACAATCTTCTGTAACTTACTTACTTACTTACCTACTTACTTACTTACTGGCATTTAAGGAACCCGGAGGTTCATTGTCTCCCTCACATAAGCCTGCATCGGTCCCTATCATGTGTAAGATTAATCCAGTCTCTATCATCATATCCCATCTCCTTCAAATCCATTTTAATATTATCCTCCCATCTAGGCCTACGTCTCGGCCTCCCCAAAAGTCTTTTTCCCTCTGGCCTCCCAACTAACACTCTATATGAATTTCTGGATTCGCCCATACGTGCTACATGCCCTGCCCATCTCAAACGTCTGGATTTAATGTTCCTAATTATGTCAGGTGAAGAATACAATGCGTGCAGTTATGTGTTGTGTAACTTTCTCCATTCTCCTGTAACTTCATCCCTCTTAGTCCCAAATATTTTCCTAAGCACCTTATTTTCAAACACCCTTAACCTATGTTCCTCTCTCAAAGTGAGAGTCCAAGTTTCACAACCATAAAGAACAACCGGTAATATACTATTTTATAAATTCTAACTTTCAGATTTTTTGACAGCAGACTGGATGATAAAAGATTCTCAACCGAATAATAACAGGCATTTCCCATATTTATTCTGTGTTTAATTTCCTCCCGAGTATCATTTATATTTGTTACTGTTGCTCCCAGATATTTCAACTTCTCCACCTCTTCAAAAGATAAATCTCCAATTTTTATATTTCCATTTCGTACAATATTCTGGTCACGAGATATAATCATATACTTTGTCTTTTCGGGATTTACTTCCAAACCTATCCCTTTACTTGTTTCAAGTAAAATTCCCGTGTTTTCCCTAATCCTTTGTGGATTTTCTCCTAATATATTCACGTCATCCGCATAGACAAGCAGCTGATGTAACCCGTTGAATTCCAAACCCTCACTGTTATCCTGGACTTTCCTAATGGCATAATCTAGAGCAAAGTTAAAAAGTAAAGGTGATAGTGCATCTCCTTGCTTTAGCACACAGTGAATTGGAAACGCATCTGACAGAAATTGATCTCCTGTAACTATTTTCTTAATTTTAATGTGGGATATACAGGAAGTTAGAATCTGTATTAAAGTTAAGGCTTGTCCCATTAAAACTTGGGCACAAATAATTATAATGTTCAGAGCATAAATGACGGCATAATCACCGACGAAAAGGAAGCCAAATTTTGCGCCTGGATTTACCATCGAACGTCTGTGAATACCTTAAGTTATACTGTCCTGAAAGGAAGGAAATCGTTTGAAGCTTTCAAAATGTAGAGTACTTAAAATCCGATGCTTTCATCTTGAAGTTTAAACAAAGTAATAGTAATGCAGAGTTACGTTATTTAAATCTACTTCAGCATGTAGCCTACGTAGTGCTTTTACAGCTCCCTACGTATCCAGATATTTTAGAGAGTTAAGTTAATATAAATGAAACCCTAAAGGGAATTAGAAAGAGCGTCATCTCTAATCACTACTAGATCGATTACAATTACATTTAGGAGGCGGACGGCAGCATAGAAGTAGAACTAAGAGGATTATATCTCGACTACAGACAAATTAAATCTGATGTTTCAGAGCAAAAAGTAAGCACAATAGTCTACTTACAGCGTCTTTCATCGAACTGGTATTAAAGTAGGAGCTATAGAAGACGTACTAGTCAACTTCATATATTTGTTATTATCATTCTGTAGAACTCTGGGAAAAAATTGAATTACAACTACTGATAAAAGCGCAAAAATGTATAATGTACTTTACATTTAAACATTGAAGCAACAACGAATATACGTACTTACGGTCAGGAACCAAATATTAAATGATTTTATACATTGTGTTGAAAATCTTATACATTTTCTGTGAAAACTGAAGGCTGGTTCACAATAAACCGGGAACAGAAACGACAACGAGAACGAGAACTGAAATAATATTAAAATAAATGTAACTTATTTAAATGCGAGCAGTCACAATAGTTAATTGTGAATGTTCGCATTTAGATGCATTTATTTTAAGAATATTTCCGTTCCCGTTCTCGCTGTCGTTTCCGTTCCCTGTTTATTGTGAACCAGCCTCTAGGGATTAATATTTGACTTAAACATTAATATAAGCATAAAACTTGAACGCTGATAAAAAAGTTTACATAGATAACCATTTACAATTCATGTTGGAATATGTTCAGCTAAGCCTCGTGTTAATAACAAATATCAAAATATGATTAATTATTATTCAGTCAATATGGCTTAAGCATTGCATGCGAGTCTAAGTAATTTCATACCTTCATGTGACTTTTCATAATAATCTCTATTTCACCTAGCACAGATATATGTTTGTTTTCAGATACGAGGGCATTGAACATTTTAAGAGAATTCCAATTGCTCCACGAAATTAGCTATACATGCTTTATGACCCCATATTTGATAATACTAGATTTTAATTTGTATAGTTTTAGTATTTTAATGATTTTATTGACAACACAATACATTTGAGATACCATACAAGGGAACTACTTAGCATGGCTAAGCACATTCACATTGTTTTAAAATGAATTCGTTTTTAATTTTGACAGGACAATTAATGTTGATATAGATGACATAGTCACGATGTCATACTTTATTCTAGTCAAGGTAGTTTTAAATGTAAGCTTGTATTGTAATTGGTTTTAGATGATACTTATATTTGTACCTGAAGATGCCCCATTAGGGGCGAAAACGTTTGTATCAAGATTAAATAGGATGTAACACATCAATATATTTTTTCTCATATGTTTTTATTTCATATGTAATGCAATGCTTAAGCCATATTGACTGAATAATAATTAATCACATTTTGATATTTGTTATTGCTCTCTAATCGTTCTCGATTGGTAAATAGGATCGATTGTGAAGAAGAGTCGATTGAGCTCAGTCGGCTAAGGCGCTTGCCTGTCGATCCAAGTTGCGCTTTGGCGCGAGATCGATTCCTGCTTGGGCTGATTACCTGGTTAGGATTTTTCCGAGATTTTCCCCCCACAATAACGTGAATGTCAGGTAATCTGTGGCGAATTCTCGGCCTCATCTCGCTAATTACCATCTTGCTATCAACAATCCCATCGACGCTAACTAATTTAGTAGTTGATAAAACATCGTCAAATAACCAATTAAAAAAAAAAGTCGATTGCATGTTGTTTCTGTGGTATTAAATTTTATCTACGGTCATGAACTAATATATTTGTGCCGACGGACTAATATAGGCGCTTGACAGTTTTCGACTCTTATACCGCCTAAGGAAATACCACTTCAAAATATTTTAGGCTGATCTTTAATTGGTTGTATCAAAGTATAAATTAATGCCAGGAATTAATTTAAATGCACTTAAGAAGAGAGTTGGCAAGTAAAACTGTTTTTTAAGAATTTTGTAATTCGTGACAAAAATTGGAGTTCAGAGACATGGAAATTAACAAGAAGAAGAAGAAGAAGAAGAAGAAAAGAAACAGTGATGATTTTCCGAACAAAGATTGAAAAGCAACACGAAGGATTCATATTGAAAAACTAAAACTAGAACGAGGAAGTAATACGCTGAAAATCAACACGAGTAGTGGTTGTCACCGTAGGCCGTAGATAGTGTAAAGCAGGGATGTCGAACAGCGCTCTCAAACTGTGAAACGATTAATACTGTTTCCTACCATAGCAGAGCTCAAACGACAGTCAGTACGGTCAACTTGAGTCGCAGTAGCAGTGTTCTGTGCACAGTGTGTTTATCAACTCTGGCGGCTGGTATGCATATGGAACGACGATTCAATAGTGAGTGGACAGATAAATATTTATTTATCTTAAAGGGCGGAAAGACACATTGCTTAATATGTAGAAAAGAACTTGGATACATTAGCCATCATAATATTAAAAGGCATTTTAATTCAACATATGCTGAAGCTTATGGACCAGAAAAGTTACCCGGTTCCGCTCGCGAAAAGCCTGTAGAGGAATTAAAATCAAGATTGAATTCAAAAAACCTTCCATAATCATCATCATCATCATCAACTGAATTTCATCATCATCGGGTGTTAGTAGAACAAGCTTGGTTCGTGCTAGCTATAAAATTTGTGAAATTATTGCAACGTCTTCAAAGCTATTCACTGACGGAGAATTTGTGAAAGACTGTCTCATAGCTGTTGCAAAAGAGATATGTCCGGAACACGTTAATGATTTTAAATATAGGATAAGTTTGTCTCGTAGTATTATTGCAGAGCGCACATCAGAAATGTGAGATAACCTGGAGGGACAACTGATAGCAAGAATGAAAAATGGGAGTTACGTAGTGCAGCTCTTGATGAAAGTACCGTCCGCAAAGATACGGCGCAGTTAGTTATATTCATAAGGAGTGTCGATTCAGATTTCAATGTTCATGGAGATCTTGTAGATGTCATTTCACTAAAGTATCGAACTCGAGGCGAAGATATTTTTGAATCTGTAACAAAAACTATGAACAAATTTCAAGTCACGCTAAATGTAATTAATTTTATACATCAAAACAGTTTACGTTTCTCAACTTGAAGTTGCACTGCTGCAGCACATACACACAAAGTTTATATTTTAAACATGATTTATGATGATGATGATGATCATTATTATTATTGTTATTATTATTATTTATTTCCGTCACTAACGAACAACATTCATGGAATGACCCAGTAGATAAAACGCCATTATTATTATTATTATTATTATTATTATTATTATTATTATTATTATTATTATTATCATCATCATCATCATCATCATCATCATCAGCAGCAGCAGCAGCAACATTCATCCTCATGTAGGCCTACATTCTTTGTTCATCAGAGTTTATCTAGTGTAAATCTAAAATGAGCTCCTAATCAATTAGTAAGATGTTTAAAAGTTATCGAAGTACCAGCCGCCGCAGTTTCGCTTTTGTTTACTCCCGGTCTGCCTGCTATCTGTGTTCAACCGTTGCACGGTAAGGGAGAAGTGAAGGCTCTTCATTTCACAGCTCGAGAGCGCTGTTCGACATCCCTGGTGTAAAGAGAACATGTGGTTCCAGAAACTTCAACTTTACACAGAGACAACAAAAATGCCATAGGAAAGACTTATTGGCAGACGAATTGAATATTTTCAGCAACCGTTGCTCAAAGAAGACGAAACAGAGAGTAGGAGAGCTTTGTGAAAACGTAGCAAAGAGTAGGCCTGAAGGCTAAAGTTTCCTGAAGTGCATGACCGTGGCTGTGTGTAACTTGATCTCCCTAAAAAGATCCTTGTTTTATAGGGTACTCTGGGTTAATTTTAATCTATATTATTGTGTTATAAAATTGCTTGAATTATGAATTATCTCTTAGAATATATTCCATTTGACTTAATTTAGAATCTACCAATAATAAAATTTATTTTCAAACAAGGTTTGATTTTTAAATCGCTTTCAAATATACCTATACTTGGTTTCATTGAAGTAGATGTGATTTCAGAGATCCCTTGATTGATGCTTAACAATAATATAAATTCATTTTAGTCTACTATTCTACTTGATACAGGTAGAAATGTCGGCCTCGGTAGCGTAGTCGGTATAGCGTTGGCCTTCTGTGGTCAAGGTTGCGGGTTCGATCCCGGCCCAGGTCGATGGCATTAAAATGTGTTTAAATGCGACAGGCTTATGTCAGTAGATTTACTGGCATGTAAAAGAACTCCTGTGGGACAAAATTCCGGCGACGCTGATATAACCTCTGCAGTTGCGAGTGTCGTTAAATAAATCATAATTTAATCATTTTTAAGGTAGAAGTATGTGTAACAAATGAAGAGGTACACATTCAACACTTACTATAAAATATGTTTGTATGGGATACGATTTCACATTTAGTAGATACATCACGCTAGAATCAGTGTTTATCAAAATACATTAATCAATTTTGTTGAATTTTTGTTGCTTACAGTAGTAAGTAGAAGGAAAGCAGCTATAACACAAAATCTAACAGCATATTTCCTCTTCTTTCATAGAATATCCACTCAATATCTGCAATGTTTGAGAAAAGTGACATAAGTCAGTTTTCACAAACCTTTTTTTATAATTTATTGAGAACTTACACTGGTTTATGTCGATTCGGTTTTTTTCTGTATGAATTATTCTAATGGGAGGAATACCTGTGTATTTTTTTCCAAGCGAACAGATGTTCCGTAAGTTGTCAATAAATTATCAAAAAAGGTTTGTGGAAACTGAGTTATGTCGCTTTTCCCGAGCACTACAGATATATTGCCGCCTGTTACAGATTCAGCCTGTGTGTTGTATTTAATTTCAAAGCATCTTTTTGTTAGTTCTAAGAACAGTGGAATTTTTCACTATACAGCTCTTTTAAGTCTGAATATAATGGGAACTGTTTCGAGGCATTCACTGCCGTGACCTCCTCTATTGTAATGCATAAAATAGAATTGCAAGGGACAGTAATCAGATTGGCAATGAGATTGATGATTGGCAGAGATGCGTGGTCCACTTCACATGTGTACGAACGTGAGGGTTGTCTGCAACGTGCCGAGAGTGATGAACAGACATGTTACAGTCGTCCACAAAGGCTTCAGGTTACTTAAAAACTCATAATGAATCTCGCACAGAATGGACATAACACAATGCATTATTTTTATATGCATTTTCAACATATTTGTATGTCAATTGAGTTGAATTAGGAGTATATAATACGCCAAATAATTACTACCCATCCTACTCAATGTTTGAGGATATAATACAAAAAAATTATGACTGAATTAAAATTTTGCGATGCAAATGATATAATATTATTCTTTTTAATTGCCTTAAAAGTATGAAATATAAAAAGGGATGAAAAACATCCACCGTGCGCACCGTTAGTCGAAATGCTAAAGAACGTTGGCAACTCGAGTTCAAATCCTGACGAGTCCAAGTGGAATTTATGGTGAACAGAAATTGAGATGAGTGGTTTTTATTGGGTGCTCCCGTTTCCCCTATCTGCATTCAACCATTCGGCTCTTATGGTGCACCAAGGGGGAGCATTAAACTGGCAGCAAAAAGAAGTACAACTTCATCTCTCCTTATCTAAATAGGAGTGCTTGAATTAAGAACGCAGAGTTAATCAATCAAGCAATAGTTTATTAATGTCATGAGTAGAGAAAGGAAGTTCATGCATTTGCATATCTGTTCTCTATCATTGTGTGAATATGCTGAAAGTTTATCTACATGAATCACAAGTTTCTGAATACAATGATATTACTTTTATTGTGCATAAAAGTGCATATTTTGCCTTCATTTATAAAAGCATCATATTTTAACATTTATGCAGGGAAACTGCATATTATGTATGTTTATTTGTCTTTCCCTCATTTGTAAAAGTGTGTAAGCTCGCAAACACGACTAAATTATGTTTATGAATTTTGAACGTAACGATGACGTTCTCATACGGAGCCTCTCAAGTTAGCAATTGGTATTCCTTTACTGTAGTCTTTAGCAGATTTCGATAGAACAATATCCAGTTTAACATCAGTTCCAGAAAATGTTGGAGATGAAGTGAACGAGAGAACAGCAAATATTCTTTCCAAAAACCCTTGCTATTATCACCTTAAAGAAAGTCAAGATATTCTCGAAGGAAAAACACCTCAAAAACTAACAAAATTGTCTATAGAACAGCTCACAGCTTTTGTGCAAGCCCCTCTTACTTCTTGTGACGTAGAACGGAGTTTTTCGTGCTACAAAGCTTTGCTGAGAGACAGCAGGCGAAGAATGACAACAGAAAACATACGTCACTGCTTAGTTGTGAACTGTAACAGCATAAATGGGGCATTCAGTAATGAGGAAAGCACTTAAAAATCCATAGACTAAACGAAAGTTGCCTATACCTTATAATTCTGTTAAAATAATCTCAAACTGATAATGCATAATTTGTAGCATATTTATCTATTTTTACGGCATAAATGCATTCATATTCTTCACGTTTTTAGGGCATGAACTTCCTTTCCCTGGTCATGAATAACGGTTTGTTACAATAGACATAAAATGTTCTAAATTACAAGAGATATGAAATAAAATGTAAAAACGGATGAATACAAACAATACTAATGAAATAACAATACCGATGGTAATAATAATAACGATGATGATGATAATAATAATAATAATAATAATAATAATAATAATACCAATAATAATCGTAATAATGCAGAGCAATGCAGCTTAGAAATTTAGAATACATTTACAGTGGTCTCCAGAAATTCACTAATACTATGTGATACTAATACTAATTATCCGTTTAGGCAAAGAAAAGAGATCCAACTTAAACCTTAGGAAGTTTTCCCAGTACATATGTTTCGTATGAATATGAGAAACAAATCTTTAAAATGGGAAAAATAAAATGGAATCTGAGGAGATTCATGATCATTTGCACGCTGTGCCCGATTGGATCAAAAGAGGAAAAGCTTTACGAAACTAATCCTTTGGACGAGCTTATTCGGTTATCACTCGCTTATTGTTAGTCCAAGAACTCAGGAATCTTCGACTAATGACCAAAGAGACGTGCGACTCTCACTCTGTCTCCGAGCCGATTAACATCTTAGTCGACTCTGCACTACTGCTGTTATATCTTGTTTTCGATGGTGCTCTGTGACATTTCTCCCCTTC
This sequence comes from Periplaneta americana, assembly GCF_040183065.1. Lineage (NCBI taxonomy): Eukaryota > Metazoa > Arthropoda > Insecta > Blattodea > Blattidae > Periplaneta > Periplaneta americana. The sequence continues at coordinate 65,156,665 of NC_091133.1, read as the reverse complement.
CTTTTCCCTTCAGAATTTATCTTTCAATGGAACAGTGAAAAGCAGAGTGAGACAAGTGGTCTACGCCTTGGAGCTCACATAGATTCTTCGTCACAGCTTCAAATGATATTTACAAGGACCTCGCCCGCCGCAAACATTATATTTTTTTACTCCTTTATTTTCATTTGGTTTAATTTTCAATAACAAAAATCGTGAAATAAACTGTTATGAATACCTACAAAGGATAGGAAAAACAGTAAATACGAGTAAATTTATAGTTATATGCGAAGTATATGTATGTAGAACGAAGGACGACTAATACGGAACAAAATTGATAACTAATAATTCCTTGTATCTGAAAAAGAGCTGAAAGAAGACAAATTTGGCTTCAGGAAGGGAAAAGGTACTATAGATGCAATTGGATTGATGCGAACAGTCCCCAAAAGATACCTTGAGAAAAATAAAGAGGTGTGGACTATGTAGTACTTGTGAACCTGGAAAAGGCCTCTGACAGTGTAGATTGGAATAAACATATGGGAATCCTGAAGGAAATGGTTGTGGATTGGAAAGGGAGGAGACTGTTCAGTAATATTTATATGAAACGAGTCAAAGTAAGAATGTGAGAAGAAATGTCTGAGGGAAATGGAATAGGAACAGGGGAGCGACAAGGATGCCCTTTATCACCTACTCTGTTCAACATCTATGTACTTAGAGGATTTAGTGAAGAACTTTACAGAACATGGAGGAAGAAGTAGAAGAAGAAAATCCATAAGATTAGCTGATGATATGGCGTTGTTGTTGAAATTTTATAAAGAGATGTGCTTCTTCTAGTGCTAAATGAGAGCTGTGAGCTGTCTGGGATGAAGATAAATGGAAACAAGACGACGGCCATTGTTATCGGTAGAAAAATAAAGCAGCCGAATTCGAAATGAGGCAGTGGAACACGTGGAGAACATCAGATACTTGGGGCGTACTACAAGTAGTGACATGAGTTGCTACCAGGAAGTCGAAAGGAGGAAAGCAATGACAAATGAAGCTTGTATTAAAGAAAAAGGAGCATTTACTGGAGACCTTTATAGAAAGAACTAATGAAGAAACAAGTGCTTTGTGTAGAGTGTGGCATTGCATTAGACAGAAACTTGGACATTATGACGAAGTGAAGAGAAACGACTGGAAGTATTTGAATTATTGTGAATATGGAGAAGGATGGAACTTGTGAAATGGAGAGACAAAATAAGCAATGAAGCTGTGCTAGGGAGAGTGTGTGAACAAAGAATAATGCTGAAACTTACCAGGAAGAGAAAATGAAATTGGATCATTCACTGGATAAGAAGAAATTGCCTATTGTAGGATGTACTGAAAGGAATGGTGAACGGGAGAAAAGTTCGGGGCGAAATAAATCAGGCGATAAACAACATTAAGATATATTGATCATATCCGGAGACTGATTTAGGCGGAAAAATTAGCCTGGGTAGCACAGTGGGTATAGCGCTGGCCTTCTGTGCTCGAGGTTGTGGGTTCGATCCCGGCTCAGGTCGATGGCATTTAAGTGTGCTTAAATACGACAGGCTCATGTCAGTAGATTTACTGGCATGTGGAAGAATTCCTTCGGGACAAAATTCTGGCACACCTGCGACGTTGATATAACCTCGGCAGTTGCGAGCATCGTTAAATAAACCATAATTTAATTTTTTTAGGCGGAACATAGAAAATATTGGAGAATTCTAGCTTTGCAGTAAAACACCTGCCCTTGGGCAGAAAACTGTTAGTGGATGGATGGCTGGATGGATTGATAAATGGGTGGGTGGATGGAAGGACGGACAGACGGATGAACGGATATATAGAAAAGCCATAGAGTCTAATCCCTGTGGTAGATGATGTTGATGTTGGTGCTGAAAATGATGCAGTGGTTATGTTAGTGTTAGAAAATACAGACGCTTTGTTGTGATCATCATCGTCATTAGTTGCAAGAATAAAGCCTTTATCCATTTTTCTTCAAGATTAAAAACATAGTCACCATGAGGGGATTCCTTGATGTGGTCAGTGTGATACAAATCTCATAGTTGAGGCATTTAAGGTAAATAAAACACATTTTCTGCGTGTAATAAATGTATTTCGGGCTTCTCAGTTTCACTGTAATTATGCTATGATGTTTTTGTACTTGGTTATTTAACGACGCTGTATAAAATACTAGATTATTTAGAATCGATGGAATTGGTGATAGCGAGATGAGGCCGAGAACTTGTCTTATGGTCGGGAAAATCTCAGAAAAAACCAACCAGGTAATCAGCCCCAGCGGGAATCGAATCCAATCCCGAGCGAAAATTTGGATCAGCACGCAAACGTCTGAGCTATGCCGGTGGCTTGTTATGATTTCATGGTTGTGGACTGTCCCAAAACATGAATGTGCAACATTTAATTTTTTCGTCTTTATCAAATATTTGACTCCTCATATATTATTACTGTATGTACCGATATTGCGAATTGGAAGGATAAAAATTGTAGAGTTATCCTTCGAGGAGGTGGACAAATTCAAGTATCTTGGAGCAACAATAACAAATATAAATGACACTCGGGAGGAAATCAAATGCAGAATAAACATGGGAAATGCCTGTTATTATTCGGTTGAGAAGCTTTTAACATCTAGTCTGCTGTCAAAAAATCTAAAAGTTAGAATTTATAAAACAGTTGTATTACCAGTTGCTCTGTATGGTTGTAAAACTTGGACTGTCACTTTGAGAGACGAACAGAGATTAAGGGTGTTTGAGAATAAGGTTCTTAGGAAAATATTTTGGGCTAAGAGGGATGAAGTTACAGGAGAATGGAGAAAGTTAGAACTGCACGCATTGTGTTCTTCACCTGACATAATTAGGAATATTAAATCCAGACGTTTGAGATGGGCAGGGCATGTAGCACGTATGGTCGAATCCAGAAATGCATATAGAATGTTAGTTGGGAGATCGGAGGGAAAAAGACCTTTAGGGAGGCCGTGACGTAGATGGAAGGATAATATTAAAATGGATTTGTGGGAGGTGGGATATGATGGTAGAGTATGGATTAATCTTGCACAAGATAGGGACTGATGGCGGGTTTATGTGAGGGCGGCAATGAACCTGCGGGTTCCTTAAAAGTATAGAACGTAAGTAAGTAAGTACCGGTATTGCAGTTTCAAAAATGTTTGTTTTTTTTTTTTTCAATGCTACCAGTTGTGTTAGAGCAATTGTTATTATAAAATGTTTGTTATTTGAAGATGGTAGAAATTACTCGCTAAATATAAAGTTACTCTTCTACGGCACTCTACATATAGGGCCTACTCGTATTACATTCTATTCTTCCTTATTCTTCCCAGATAATATCCCTCACTAAAACCGTTCACGGTTAGTGGAATGGAGTGTAACTAAGGAAGAAATAAAACTTAAAAATTGCAATATATTCATTCAAATAGAAATGTTATGACAACAGATCCTGACTTAAGAAAGTAATCAAAACATTTATAATAAAATGGAATTCTAAAAAAAAAAACCGGCAAAATGGAAAAGAAGGAAAAAATTTAAAATTATAAAAATAAAGCCAACCCGGGACTCCCCCAAAACACATAATGTAATTTAAGTAATGAAAATTTGAAAAAGCAATAATTGATTTTAGCAATGTAATACGAAATGATATGAGAAATAATCCCAAATAAATATGGGCGAATGTTTATAATGACAGTAGAAACATCTTGCCGTCTCCCATACGTCCTCGGTTCTTGCCCGCATGGCGAGGCTTTGCGCAATACCAGACACCACAAAGTAAGAAGCGCCATTGCTCAAGCACTATGTAATAATGGGTTTATGGTCTATCAACCACCCGCAGCACTCGTAGGATAGATATGATCGCTTTCCAAGACCGTCAGATAGGTTTTATAATTGACCCTACAGTTCATTTCGAGACTTGCAAGAGCCAACCTCAAGATTCCATGAGGGAAAACAATTCATCTATGAACCAACAATCCTGTATTATCAAGAGAAATATAAATTACGACAGATAGAAGAGATAGGCTTGATGGTCGGAGCAAGAGGATCCATCCCGAAGCAGTCTGTCGATTTTTGCAAGACTTTTCCTTTGCCTTCATCTATAATTACCAATGTTTGTTTACTTGCGTTGAAAGGTTTGATTGCATTGCTAAGAAATCACCTCAGATAAGACATTGCACTGTAATGTTTTTCTTTTTCTCTTCGTTGCATTGGTTTTAGATTCATAACAAATTATCCATGTAATATGTAATATTCAAAATTTTATTTTGTAAATGGTATACTTCGTCTTCTACGCAATCTCTGTTTAGGGAAAGTGTTAAATAAATGAAATAAATAATGTAGTGAAATGATCTCAGACTGAGAAAACAGTAGAATTGAACTATGAGGAGAAAAGGAAAGAAGAAGTATGGCTTTATTAAAAACAAAACAAAGACAAAAGGAAGGAGATGAAAATTAAGGAAGTAAAAGTTGAGAGAAGAGATGAGAAGATAGAGAAAGAAAATAGAAGGGAGAATGTGGGATAAGATAAAGGGTAAAGTATATGCAGAAGAAGAGCAAGAGACAAATTAGGTAAAAGAAAGAGAGGTAATGATGAGAAAGAAGACGAAGAAAATGTATTGGAGTACAGGTGGATTTGTGAAGGAAGAAGTAGAGATTTGAGAGTCCAAAAGTAAAGAAAATTATTTACGATGTGGTGGACAAGAGAGGTTCTTGGGTAAGAAGAGAATTCGATTAAAAAAGAAAAAGAGGAAGTTAATGAAGAAGTGGAATTGAGGAATAGAAGGAATAATAGAAGGCGATGAAAAAAGGAGAAATGACGGCCGAGAGAAGCAACCAATGAAGATCTCTGAATTGACAGCAACGCTTGGAATGAAACAAGGAATTGGAAGAAGTTGATTTATCAGCTACATTTACGTACATTCAAACATTGGAATTTAATTTAAATACAGAAAAGAGTATTGATCAGATACGCGTATAACCAATTATTGAAATTTGACGTTTCTTCCGTTGGTTGAATTCACAGCACTGTTCGAAGTGGCAATCATAAATTGAATCTCTCTCGTTTAATTATAACACAAAATATGTGTTCATGAATGTATGTGGAACCGAGTAACAAGTCTATTGACTGAAATCGCTTACTTTATTCATATACTCCTACATACTGCAACGAATATTACAACTGCGACCACTCTTTGGAAAGGGGTTGGTTGTGAATGAAGACACTTCCATATGTCACAAATTGACAAATTGGTAATTTGTTTATCTGCTTATTTTATTTAGTCCAAGGATTAGGGCCTAAGTTCATTATTTATAATTTATATTTCTTTCTCTTTTGGTCAAATTATTTTCTATTTTTAGCTTTTATCCATGTTTAATTTCAACTGTTTCATTTTCTGTTTCTTTCAAATTTTCTCATTCCTATATTCTTTACTTTCCATCTTTTTATCATCTTCTCGTTCTCGCTTTGTATACTCGTACTTATTTGCGTTTTATTTTTCTTTCTTTGTTTAGTTAACATATCCTTTATTTCTTTCCCTCTTTTTATTTTCTACCTATATTTTTGTGCTTTTTTCTTCATATTTTTCTTCTATTTTAATTTATCTACGTTTTTCTTGCTCTTAATTCTATTGACTCTTCGACTTTTATCTTCTTACATTTCATTATAATCGTATAGGGTTTTCTTTCATCCCACCCTCCTCATTTATTTCTGGGCTTTCCTTTTTTCCCAATGTATTCCATTATCCTTTTTTGTTTATTATTTTCTATTTTTCCGTTATATCCTAGATCATATAAACCCAGATTGCTCATCCCTATGTTAAAATCGGCAGCACTTTGAAGAAAACAACCGCCAGGATCGCCACCAGTCCGCCGTAAACGAACACGAGATGGGAGTACAGTCGCTCATGCAATTCAAATGGGATTTATGACATGACTCCTTATGTAACAACTAGATGGCAGCATAGTAAACCTGACAAAAGTTGTTTCCGTCAAAGCCTATAAGGCCGAGCAATCTGGGTATATATTATGATCTAGAGTTATATTCAACGTGATACGTGTATACTTGAGAGTGAAATGCAAAAAACGTTACGGAAGTTTCCACAATTTCCGTCACTTCCTTAGCAACGGCGAGTTACGTTACACTATTCGATAGCAACGTCAACAGGTTACGTAAAACTCTTCCGACATCACTTTCTTAGTAACAGCAACGAGTTACGACACAATATCTAACATTTGAACGAGTCAGCTTTGGCAAGGGGAGTATGGTAGTGAAAATAATAATCATTTTATTGTATCTCCTATGCATTTTAGACTTTTCTAACTACTAATCTGTAAAATGAACGAACTCATCATGCATGCAAATGGAACAGTCATGGTTAATAGTCGTATTGCAACATGGAAAATAAATACAATAAATCCATTGTAAATTATTGAATTTATAGGTATATGATACATATCACTTAACATATTAATGCATTCATAGATTTCTGCACAAGGCAAGATCCTTCACCGCAAACCGAGCTTTCCCCAATCTTCCCTCTTTTCCGCCTTCATAGTCTCTGCATACGATACATATATCTTAATGTTATATATTTATCGTCAATCTTCTGAGCCGAACTTTTCTCCTGTTCAACTTTCCAGTGCATCTTTCAGTAGGGAGCTCTTTCTTAGCCAATGAATCAGCCAATTCCTTTTTCTCTTCCTGATCAGTTTAAGTATCATTCTTTCTTCTCCCATCCCTTCTAGCATAATTAAATTTCTTATTTTTTCTATCCATTTCAAATGCTTCCTTCTTTTCCATTTACGTATTTCAAATGCTTCAAGTTGTTTCTGCATGTTGAACTTCTTCATTTTTCTTCCGATAATCATTACCTATTGATATAGACGCTCTGTTCTCCGAATTAGAATGTAAGGTAAATTTACTCCATTTAGAGCTAAATATCTGGAAGATAATGCTCATAAGATGTTAATATGTTTTTTAGTGTGAAGTAGTTCTTGTTGTGAACCATAGTGAGCATAATTGTTAAAGGCAGGCTTCGATATTGTGTATGCAGTATGTGTCAAAGTTACGCCAAACAAATGAATACTTTTCGTTGTCATTACACTGTGTTGTCTCAGGTAGATAGTGTACGATATGCCAATCGTGCTGGGTAGCTTAGTGTTTATCATATTATCCGTTATATTTGAGATTCGTGGCTTCATGATCGAGGGCGAGGACGTTTCCTTACTTTTCTCACCCATCCAAGTACTGACCACGCCCAATTTTGCTTGACTTCGGTGATCGGACGAGAACCGGTATTTTCAACATGGTATACAGAGAAAATATCTACCACCCTCGATGCTAAGTCAGAATAGGAGTTCGCTTGCATGTCTTGACCTCATGAGGAATAGAGAATATGAACAAAAGATTGGCTTGTTCCTCTTGAAGGCGAAAAAGATTAAAACTTCAACTGTTGAAGTTTGCGACACGAACTGAGGAAGGGATAATAGTATCTACCCAACTATACACTTTTATGTCTGTTTTAGGTTAGGATATATTACATAATATGTTTTGTGTGCCATTTTCATTTTAATATGTGTGTTCTATTAGAGAGTAGTGGATAGGCCTAATAATCATAGGTGGGGGGGGGGTGAAACCTACAAAGTAGGAAGAAGACCCGTGCATTAGATTTTAGAGAAAACTATGATAATATAAAAATCTGTATGTATAATATTAGTCAATAAATCCATCTATCTACTTTTTCTCACCATTTCAACAGAGCAGTCTCTCTCCATGCAATAAGACCTTCTCTATGAGCATGTAGTACTCAACTGAGACAACTGAGTAGGAGTGGTTACTGTTCACTAGTTCATTTATCCGTTTTAACTCGCACGGTACGAATAATTCTGTCCGGTCAAAAATCGTTGTAAACAAATACAAGTTCGTCTTATAACTTTATTGTGTAATGTAGAAAAAGTATTGTATTTTATTTATACAATACATACTATGCTACCGTATTTTACTATAAAACTGATCACTAATAAAATTATTATGTGAAATAATAGATATTATACCTGAATCATGACTGTGTATGAATATTTTTGTCTATGTATGTACCTATGTATTGGAAAACTTTGTGGAACTACTGTTTTTGGAATGGCAGAAGAACATGTTTCGTTATAAAACTGAAAATTGTTGACATTTCCTGGGATTAGTTTAGGAATCATTCTAATAATTTTATCTCGATTATTCACTTCAATAAATCTCTGTGCGATATTGCGACTTTAGTGGTAAGATCACGTCCTGCGCTCGCATTTCCCCTGTGTCTCCAATAGTTCTTTCGTTAATCTGTCTCCTTGGTAACAACTAAAGGTATTTCTCATTTCTTCACTGTGAAAATAAGCGAATACCACAGATGTCTTTCTTAGAGCTTCAGCGGATGATAGTCCTCTAGAGAAAAATTTGTTATGTCTCAGTTCTCATAGATAAATTCATCAAAATGAAGAAAAGGTTAGGTAACAAATTAAATTATTAAATTAATAATTAATACATGTTGCAGAATTTTGCATACATAAAGTTACTTGCAACTGGTGAGCTGTAGCTTTAATGCTGGACAGAAATTTTAGTTGTTGTTTAGAACCTTGAGAAGAAAATTGATGTATGATCGCGTCATTGTGTTGTTCTGTATTGTCTTGCGTCGCGCTGGTCTCAGTCACGGCAGTGATACTGTGTATGTCGAACATCGTAAAAGTATTCAGATGTTGACTCTGAATTAGTTCAAAAGAAATTTAAATATATGTTCTTTCTATTTTCCCTATAATTCTCCAGGATTTCAGTAATACTACTTATATCTACTTTCGTATATATACTATTATTGATTCTTTTTCATTCTTCCTTAAAAACCATGTTTCGGAGATCCCTTTTCTTCTTGTTTGACTTTTCTTGAATATCCAGCTTTCAGATCCTCCGACGCTATATAACCACATGTGTGTGTGTGTTTGTGTGTGTATCTAAAAATTGTGTACATTGTATGCTCTGTAGTACTCCGAAACCTCATTATTATTATTATTATTATTATTATTATTATTATTATTATTATTATTATTGTTGTTGTTGTTTCATATTTATATAGCCTACATTGTATAGGCTATGTCTTATTTTGCTATTCACATTTTATTATATGCTTTTTTCTTTCTTTTTATAATATGCTATATAAGCCTATGTCTCATTTCCATTGACTTATTGTTTATATTGTACTACGATTACATCTTTCAATTTTTATGTATACTAACAGGGGAAGGGTTTCGGCTTGAACAGGAATTTTTGGTTAAAAATTTGTACAGACGCTTACCTCACAATGGTGATGGAGACCTTAAAAGCATTCATTTGTGTAACTCTCCGTTTGGTTGGTATTGGTCAATACACCTCTTTAAAAATGTACATGAGGATTCTCTATAAAATGCATGAAACAGCATGGAGCAGAGCAATAAGCACAACACGCAGAAGCAACGCCTGAATAATCTTCTGAACCACACTCCAGTGCTGAAAAATCAAATACTACCTGAATTATATTTTTGAAGTCCGAGACTTGTTCAGGATTCACGTAACTAGCTGACTGCCAGGAATACTGAAGCATAGGGCGGTATACTGGAGCAGACAACTGGTTATGAATAACAGAGTGCATCTTCACTATAAACACTCGATTTCCCAAGTTAAGTTCTAGATTCTCAGCAAGAGTCCTTGTGTAATCTGTTATCCTCCGAGCATATATTTTGTATTGTCTAAGGAAATAGATATTCAGAGGCTGGATATATTTAATTTTTTTAGGTGGAATGATCATACATTCCACGTCCTAGCCTTGGAATGATTCATTTACTAAGGTTGCATCCTTGTGCGCATTCAATGACTCACACAACAATATATACTGTTGATTAGCTGCAATTATTTTCAGACAGAACGTTGGAGAAAAATGTTCTTAAATGGGCTTTAGACATTTTACCACTCGCACTAGTTTCTAGGCTAGGCTAGGCTTACGGGTAAGGTGTCCCACCCCCTTAACTTGTGCAGTTCTCTCCCCACCCCTCAACTTGCACAGTGCTCTAACAGACAAACCACACATTACACAAACGAATGCTTTTGGGAGCTTTACAGAGATTTAAAGATGGGCATGTATACAAATTTTGGATACGAAATTCCTGTTCGAGCCGAAACCCTTCCCTTGTAAGTATATTTGGTATATTTGTAATGTTCTTTGTATCGCAGCTTCACTCCTGGTTCAGTGTTGGAGAAGGTCCTATAGCCTTAACTCTGCCAGGTTAAACAAAACTATTATTATTATCATTATTATTATTATTATTATTATTATTATTATTATTATTATTATTATTATTATCACTTACTTCACGCATTCTTGTAAAATAAACGATTGAAAACACAAAGCTCTTCAACATACCTTTTCTACGTGTTACGTAACGTTCATCATCATCATCATCATCATCATCAACAACTTCAGGGAGTAGGGTCAAAGAAACTGGTTCATCTATCTCTTCATAGGTCTTCCCCCCTCTCTCTCTCTTTAGGCTCATATTGTAAGATCTTTTTGAGAATGCGGGAATCTGGCATCCGTGACATATGACCATAATAATTTACTTGATATTCTTTCATTTTATTATCTAAATTAGACACGTTCAATTCTTCTCTTATTGCCTCATTATATTGTTTATCTGAGTTTCTTTATCCAGTAACCACCCTGAAGAATCTCATTTCTGATATTTCTCTTTTATGTTTCTGAGTTTTTGTAAGAGCCCAGCATTCCGAGCCATAAAGAAGAGTTGAAACTGCTAAGACTTTATAAAATTTTGAAATCGCATCTCTTCGTGTTTTGTTTAAAAGGGTCTTTTAAATTGTCCCACATATTTGATTAAAACTCTTAATTTCTTTTGTAGGTACAGTTCTCTTATGTTAAGTAACGTTTTGAAGCAAATTAAGCTCTTTAACACTTTCTGAAGTTGTTAGTTTTGGTAAAGACAATATAATGTGGAGAAGCTGTGACCGCAACTCGCACTCTTAGTACGTTTACTCGCGAGTTTATCAATGTTAGCAATTTAATCAAACATTTTTAATAGGAAATGAAATATCCACAATAAAGTTCCTGATATTTACTATCTTATTATCACTAGGCGAATTACCCCCATTTGTAAGGTTTTTACCAAAATGAATTATTATTCAACATATAATCATTAACGAAATGTTTCATTATTTCGTTAATAGTAGTTATTATATAATTAATATTATATTATTATTTACGAATTTGTTATGCAAGCTTCATAATTTTGTATATTGGATCAAAATAAAATATTCAATTCAAAATGATAGGCTAATGATATAACTGACATTTTTAAATTCTGGAACAGTAAGTATTTGAATTAAAATGTTAAGATATGGTCCACAGATGCTTTTTATATATTATCTTATGGAATCTGCTCAGTGATTTCAGCTGGCTCTCGTAGAAGCTGCCAATATCTGGTAGAAAGGATCGTGAGCGCACGGAAGTCGTCTGAAAGTTTCGAATTAGAAAAGTGGCAGGATTACACCAAATTCCTCTTTGCAGGTTTAATAATAAAGCCGGAGTTGTTATTGTAAGTAGCATTGGTTAAATATTTTTCTGACTGATTGGAGTGCGATGAAAAGTCTGTACAAGTGATAAAAACACGAAGCAATAGTTTAGCATCATGGACTACAATTAAGTACCACTTAATACGATATCACTATTGGAGAGATTTTTAAGTATAAAAGAACGGAACAATGCCTACAGCAGAAAATATTTGACGGAATGGAAAGGAATGTTTGGATCTGATATCTGGACATGAATTTTTTTTACACATGCAAATAAATGTTAACTAAACTCGAGTGTTATGGAATTTCGTATTCCGCTATTCATTCAAAATTGTAGATGAAGTTGCAATGTAACGAACTAGAACGAAATGTACATTTTAAAATTCACACTGGCCAGAACGTTGACGACGAAATAAATAGGAAACTTCTGTATATGCAAAACATATATGTGTGATATATTTTAATTACTGCACGATATTTCAGTCTCTACTGTTCTTATAAACCCGACAGCAGAGAGAAACATAAAATACGTTAAATATAATGATATATTTTCATGTTTTTCAGTTCCAAAAGAACTCTTTGATTCTTTCTCTCTGTTTTATATAATTAATTTTCAAGTTTCGAGTATTTCTATTATTGTATATCCAATACTTTTTTACCATATGACCGCGTCCAATGACGCCACTTCCCCACAGTACGAGCATGACGGTGCCGAATTTACTTATAAATTAGCCGTGACGCGCGGACTCCTTCAGTAATATTTCGGCATCGAGAGCAGTTACAGATCTTTGCGACCACTCGTTTGATTTGTGCGTCTTATGTACAGGGTGATTCAAAACCTCTGCGACAAACTCTGACGGGTGATAGATCTAACAATAAGAAACCCTTTTTCTGAACAACCTATGTCTTTCGATGCGTTGTTTCGAAGTTACCGTTGAAAATGTTTTTGTGCGGGCGTACGTCAATGTATGCGAATGTGTACACCCCTGTTTGTTTGTTTGTTTGTTTGTTTGTTGAGATGTTTGTAAGAGACGAGAAGAGTTGTTATTTGTTTACGTTTAATGTCCAATAACTTTTCCTTTCAGTTCAGTGTAATCATTAATTGAGAATGGATGTCTACGCGGTCTTCCACCAATGCGCCGGGGACGAAGAGACCCAACGTCTCTAAGGCGCTGATAAAGTCGAGCAAACATTGTGTGGTGAGGGTGATTTCTGTTTTGAAACTGTTGTTGGTACATGTGAAGAGCTCTTCTTCCGTTTCCGCGAGCTTCCCCAGAACACATTACCATGTCGGCTAACTCGAGAAAAGTGTGGACATCCATTCTTTTTATTTATGTTTTTAGTGGGTTATTTAACGACGCTGTATCAACTACTATGTTATTTAGCGTCGATGAGATTGGTGATAGCGAGATGATATTTGGCGAGATGAGGCCGAGTATTCGCCATAGATTACCTTGCATTCACATTACGGTTGGGGAAAACCTCGGAAAAAATTCAACCAGGAAATCAGCCCAAGCGGGGATCGAACCCGCACCCGATCGCAACTTCAGACCGGCAGGCAATCGCCTTGACGGACTAAACCACGCCGGTGGCTGACATCCATTCTCAATTGATGATTAGACTGAACTGAATGGAAAAGGTCTTGAACATTAAACACAAACAAACAACAACAATCCTTCTCGCCTCTTACAAACATCTCAACAAACAAACAGGAGTACACACATTCGCATACATTGACATACGCCCGCGAAAAAACATTTTCAACGGTAACTTCGAAACAACGCGTCAAAAGATATAGGTTCTTTAACAAAAAACGTTCCTTATTGTTAGATCTATCACCCCTCAGAATTTGTCGCAGAGGTTTTGAATCACCCTGTATATGCGATGATTGTAAGTCCGATAGGTGGCCTGGGTGGCATTTGTGAATCCGATACTGATAGGTGGGCCATCCTGCCTCAGTCCTGACAGAGCCAGTTCTCATCTTGAGATGAGTAGCTAAGTCCTTCCTATGTCAGCGCCGGAAACCCATTCAATCTCCTCCCCCAAAACTTCACTCCAGCCTAGTTTTAACTATTGCTGGAACGATGAAATGAGGAGGTGGAATAATAGAGGGAAAAGGAAGCATCGCGGAAAACACTTCTATAAAGTCTGCTTTGTTCATCATAATTTTATCGGAGATCGAATCTGGGTTGTCTGGATGGAAGTCCAGAGTACTAGCACCAGAAACATATCATTGAACTATGTTACGCGCCAACGTGATATAGCCTACATCTTTGTCTAACGTAAGTTCGTGGATATTCAACATTAAAAATGATTACCGTTAAAACAACCGAGAAATATTTATTATTATTTTTTTTTTGTTCACGTTCACACCTCAAACAACAATTTGTAATAAAGTTGGGAAAGACGAAACACGCAGTGAAGCTTAATTTGTATTTTAGTTGCCTTATCTTTATTTTTAATAAATTAAATACGTACGGTATATACTTTAGAGCGCTATGAATATCAGTTAACTAGTGAAAGAGATATAGGACGACAAAATAAGTTTATTATTGTCATTAGTTACCACTGCCACCGGGTATATACCCACTGCAGTGTGACTAAATACATACAAAATACGATATGAGTTACATTAACACATTGCAATGAGAAAAGTAATCTGTTCTAATACAAGAACTGATGATGATATTGCTGATAACTATAAATCATAAATTTTGTCATCTCGTATTGTAAGGTATGTCCTGAGGCCAAATGATGATTAAAACTTGATGCAAGTCCATGTTTCATTAACTCTTGTAGAGGACAACTTTCATTACTAAGCCTGCTAAATCGGCGTTTATCAAGGGAAGAGCTCACCTCTGTGTCAGGCACTTGAATTAAGTTACCACACTTTGATCTAGAGCTTCTTTGATCTTTATTTAATTTAAACATGATTTCGCCTGAAACGTGAAAGATATTCCACACTTTTTTACATGTTAAAAGTAGCCAAAGTACCCATGTTCAACCTTATCAATATTTTAAAAATATTATGCATTTTGGCCAGACTTTTTATTTAACACCATCTTTCCTCTCGTCCGCTTGTCTTTCTATCTATGCTGAATGTACTTTGTTATTAATGGCTGTTGTAAATGTAGTTATCATTCGTTACTTACACCATATGGCCGGCCGCGGTAGCGTAGTTGGTATAGCGCTGGCCTTCTATGCTCGAAGTTGCGAGTTTAATCCCGGCCCAGGTCAACGGCAATTAAATGTGCTCAAATGCGACAGGCTCATTTCGATAGATTTACTGACATGTAAAAGAACTCCTGCGGGACAAAATTCCGGCACACCGGCGACGCTGACTCAACGTTCAGCAGGCAGTACTCTGCACAGAGTAAGTACGAGTCAGCTGAGTTCAAGCTCCGTGTTCATAGTTCTACCACGGTCTAGTATATACAGTCGCGCAGCTCAATAAGTAGTAAATATGCAAACATTAGGTAGTTGCTCACCACTAGGATCGCTAATATCGCCTCATTACAGGCAATTCAAAATAGTACCGTCACAGTCTATTGTTTCTAGCACCCTCAAAACTCAAGCTTCGTGACTGTATGTTGTAGACTGTAGTTCTACTGCGGAGCGGATTACAGTTCAATACAAGATATTCAATAAACAACTTACAACGTCATTTACAGTTTAGGAATATCGCATATGTCCTGTGGAGTAACGGTCAGCGCGGCTGGCCGCGAAACCAGGTGGCCCGGGTTCGAATCCCGGTCGGGGCATATTACCTGGTTAAGGTTTCTTCCGGGGTTTTTCTTCAACCCAATACGAGCAAATGCTGGATAACTTTCGGTGCTGGACCCCGGACTCATGTCACCTCCATTTCATTCAGACGCTAAATAACCTAGATGTTGATATAGCATCGTAAGATAACCCAATAAAATAAAAAATAAAATATCACATGTTATTAATTTACGGAGAAAGTCGTCGTAATTTAAGTGAGACAAGAAGGATGTACCGTCAACGTTTTCCTCAAAGAATGTTACCTAATCGGCGAACTTTTGTAGCAATTTCTCAACGATTCTTAGAAACGAAGAGTCTCTTACCTCGTTTCGAAAATCACACACCCGGATATTTGTTTAAAAATGTTACTGCTTTACGGAAGCGGGAGAGATTAAAATGTTAGAAAAAAAAAGTCCCTGCAGAAAAACCATTATTGTTTACTTTTTTTAGACTTACAATTAAAATGGAGCAATACTGTTACATAAAATGTAAATTTACCATAATGTTCTATTAATGAGATTGAAAGTTTGTGTCCACACCTGCGGAGTAACGGTTAGCGCGTCTGACCGCGAAACCAGGTGGCCCGGGTTCGATTCCCTGGGAAGTTACCTGGTTAAGGTTTTTTCCGGGGTTTTCCCTCAACCCAATATGAACAAATGTTGGGTAACTTTCGGTGCTGGACCCCGGACTCATTTCACCGGCATTATCACCTTCATCTCATTCAGACGCTAAATAACGTAAGATGTTGATCAAATAACCTACTAAAATAAAAAAAAAATTGAAAAGTTTATATTTGCTGCTCGTTTTATGTAAACAACGGTATTATCACGGTCAGCGCCTGCATTAGAACAGAGAATCTGTACCGGTATATCTGTATTCGCTTGAGCTGTACTGTGTACTTATAAAACCCCTCCTCCCATCCACCAACGTTGCAAAACATCTAATATTTTAAACTTTAATAATTAGTTAAATATTGCAATTAGAAAAAAAATTGTGAACATTTTTTCCTTCCTTATGACATGAATAATCATCAGTTAAAATAATGACACTTATACGCTTTACACTCTGTATAAAGGATTTCTGTAGGCAGCAGCACCAACTATAACACCCATAACCAGCTAAAAACATATTTCATTGGTTGTTATATGATTCCGTAACACTTAATTAAAATAAAATACTTTGATTCCCATGCATGCATTCATTCAAGTTTATTTTCTGACCAATGCTACTAATTGTACGACAATTTCTACCTTAGAATACCCGATTTTTGTATTCTACCAAACTACCGGATCAAAATTGTACACGGCCTCATCTCTAATTGTAAGAGAAATTCGAGCCTTCACTTGTCGTCTTCACGGAAGACTTAGGAAGCTTTCGCCGTGACGCAAAAACAGCTCTGCTACACAACGAACACCATTTCCTCTGTGTTTACCCCGACCGGTTACATAAATTAAAACTAATGTCCACACTCATAATTGTGAGCTATGTTGCCTTGGTGAAGGTAGCGTGCTGGGATACTCTGTGTATTTTGGAGGAGATGTAATTAGGCAAGCCCAAAGCTGCCAGTTTTTACTCTATCTTCATTTTAGTATTCCGAATTCTAACCTTGCGGCTTTCAGAGAAAAATTTTCAACATGCTAAGTAACCTGTATTTTTGTTGTATTATACCCGTATTATTTCTTTGGTAATCTTGATAAAATACGACTAATTGGCATTATAATTATTTTAAAATGTTATAGACTTGCCTCTTGAATTTAACTTTCTCATATTTCGTTCATATGTAATAATTCTGAGCAATTACCACAAAGAATTTCCAAGTATATCTTAAGTTCATTTCAAAGCAAATAATTCAGCATTTGCGAAGATCTTTGTTTCATGTTTTTAAAGGTTTACTGTATTTGAAATAAAGTAAGGTACAAAATTTTACAGAAATTTACGTATGCTTTCCCTTCAATATCACAATTTGAGAAGGAACTAATGAGATACAGAGTGTCTCAGGAGGAATGTAAAATACTTCAGGATTTTAACCAGACATACCTACGCCCGAAGTGTAACGGTTTTGAAGTTGTTGATGGGCGAACTTTTAAATAGGGAGAGGCATTATAAACGTATTTCTACATCTAATAAGGGAACGTTCTCTACCTATGAACTGCGATTTCAATATAAAGTCTCACAGTTGCAAAGTTTAAGTCAGTAAATAATCTGCTAATAGTCACTAGCTTAGATTTTCCGTCGTTAAAGAAATGTAACGTGTTTAATTGCACATCTTATACGCCACTCTTACATGCAACGCAGCATGTTACTAATTCGTTTGTAGGGTACGTACCGGTTTGTGACCTTCAAATCATGTCTGTAACCTTGTGTATTTGGGAAAGAGTTGCAGATCCGGTATTACGAGTTCTATGTTAGTGTCTTTTGATGAATCATGTGGAAATGGTGTTATGAAAAGGAGTGGTTGTATAGTATGTAAGTTTTGAAGAATAACAAAAGTGATAAGACATTAAATTTAGTTTGGAAGCGTCTATAGGAATTATTACGTTTGTGCGCATTCCTAATTCGGGTATTTGAGAGTATTTACTTTTATTTTCACTATTTTAGTTTCTAAAAAGATCTATTAATCCAGTTAATGTTATATATGTACATTCTAAAGAAAGTAGTCGATTCAAAATTCAGTGAACTACAGGCAGACGGTATTGATGATCAATCTTTCGCTTATAAACTATTTGACCTGATTCAGATAAATATCGATATACAGCTGCAGTTGTGATGTATGACTCATTAGATGTAGATAGTGCAACTGACAGTGGAAACAGTGATGAACTTGTGGATGACACAGACACACCTCCATCAACAAGTGAGTATGAAATATCATCTCCAGTTAAGGCACAGACAACCACTTCAACCGGTGATATAATCAATAAATATTGAAAAATTTTAATGATCACGTGGAAAACCTGACCATAAAAGGAACTAACAAGCACATAATATTATCAACTGTAAGTGCAAATGCTAACTATCAGGCAAACTCTCTAAACTCTATGTAAAAACTTGACTGAAGAAAGGACCCTCTGCCCTGACTATTTCGTAACAGAGCCACATTATCACAGAGGATAATGATTCAGGTATGTGTAGATAATAAAATTATATTATTTTATACGGGGATATGTATGTACATGGGTGGGCAATTCGTGCTCTCGAAGTGTGAACACAACCTCAGTGCAGGTAGAACGGACTCTGTACTGTAGTGTATACAAGTTTACTCGCGTCTGCAGTAAATGGCGGCTCGTTTTAAGTGAAAAAACAATATAATCCCCAGATCATTTCCCTTTAATGCTGAGTCGAAAGAGAAAGATTTTTTAAAGAAGGGAGGTAAAGCTTGTATTATGTTCTATTACACTTTCTTACGCATGACATTTTTGTAGTGCTCGGGAAAAATGGCACAAGTCAAAAATGTTAATTTTACAGGAGAAGGAAAAAAACTGTCTTCACATTGGTTTATGTCGGTTTGATTTTCTTCTGTATGAATTATTGTAATGGGAGAAATACTTAATGTCTCTTTTCCCAAGCGAGCAGATGTTTCGTAAGTTGTCAATAAATTAATAAAGCAATTTTTGTGAAAACTGACTTATGCCACTTTTCCCGATCACTGCATATTTAAAAAAAAATGTTATGTTTTATTTAACGACGCTCGCAACTGCAGAGGTTATATCAGCGTCGCCGGATGTGCCGGAATTTTCTCCCGCAGGAGTTCTTTTACATGCCAGTAAATCTATTGACATAAGCCTGCCACATTTAAGCACACTTAAATGCCATCGACCTGGCCCGGGATCGAACCCGCAACCTTGGGCATAGAAGGCCAGCGCTATACCAACTTGCCAACCAGGTCGACTGCAGATTTTATGTTACAAATAAACACAGTGAAGGTTTTAATAAAGATCGAACTGTTTGTAATGCTGCCTAAGTCAGAATTTCCAAATATACTCCTTGGTTCCATATATACTGTATATATGCTTGAGTCATAGTTTAATAAAAGAAAGAAGTGTAAAAGCTCTCAATGTACAGAAAGAGCTTAGAAGTAAGTTTATTTCATCTGCCGTGAAATGTGAAAAATACTTCCTTGAAATTGTGATTATTTGTGAATACAACTATTACCTTTCTGAGAACAGAGGAATACCCTTTAATGTATAAGGACTTGAAAACTCTCTCATTATAATAAGAAATATTAACAAATAGTGTAATAATAAATAAGTGTTGCAGTTATGTTTATTGTATCTTGAAATGATTGTATTCAGTTTGTTTTTCCAGTACTAAACTAATTTACAAAGCTAGGAAATAATATAATTTTTTATCTGTCTGTCTAAAATTACTATAATTATTGTAGGTACCATGCGTCATTGTGAAATTCAAATCATGGAGTAGAATCACGACCACCTGCATGAGCCGCCAGAGCGCACAGTGGCAATGAACTGCTTTTGCAGAGAAACTACAAACAACTTGTATGTAACTGCTGCGGCTGGCTCCGTCTGTCTTTATCTCTTTCAAGATTTTTTAGCACTTTATGAGCACGAGTTGCCCATCCATGTGTATGTATAACAAGCAACGTTTCTTAAAATCGTAGTGATTATTTCGATACTGTTTGTAGCAAGTAATAGGTTTTCGAGTGGCGCTGCGTTGCTAGGCAGGTGAGCAGTCAGTACAGTGACAGTGTTAGTTGCGTGTAAGAGCGGCGTATAAGACTTGTAATTAAACACGTTATATTTCTTTATTGAGGGAAAAGCTAGGTGAGTGACTATTACCAGATTATTTACTGACTCAAACTTAGCAATTGTAAGAATTTTTATTGAGATCGCTGTTCATAGGTAGAGAATGTTTCTTCGTAAGAACATTGTAATAGGATACATTATTTAAAATGCTGCGTCTTTTGTTGTTCCAATAACTGTATTTCATAATTAAATATAAACTGAGTAAGAAAATAAAATAATTGCAGAAAACAAATTACTTTTTTTTTTCCTTTCTTACGGATTCTATGAATTTTAAATTCATATCAGGTGTCGGTATCGGTTCTTTTTTCGACATCAATGAAACACTGTAGTTTTCCAGATTCAGATAACATCCAGTAAACACAAGAAAACACACAACTAGCTGAAACCCTCGGACTGGAAAAATGTCTTCTGTATTCCTCAACAGACATCAATGCATTGCCATCACATAATTCATAAAGAAAAAGCATATGTACATGTTCATTATGCGCACATACGAATTAAGTGTCAAATGAACGTGTATTCAGTTGTGTTGCGCAGGCGTTGTGGAGCTCAGATGCTGTCGTGTGCGAAAGATTTGGCTAACAGGTCAAGTATAATACACGGAACCGAAAGACGTTCCGGTATTTATCTTTTTTAATTTCTTCTCAACCGATAGACTTCGTACATCAGGTTAAATCGATGTAGGTAACACAAACTACATATTCCTGAGTTATTAATTTATATTCTTCTTGAGACACTATGTATACTTTGTGACAAAAACTCTTTTTTCATTAGACTTAAAAACGTATAGGCTGTCTGCGTAAACACATGGAGTAATGAAATGAGATTTGCTTATTTACTTCCTTTTCTCTTCAAACTAACAATCTCATTCGGTCTAAAATGCTAATCAATGGGCCAGCAGTATACAGGTACAGGGAGATCCATTTATAATTTGAAAGCCGTGAAACCGCTGTAGCCGCAGCAGACATGACTCTCCCTGCAATAGAGTTAACTTCGACCCACACACACGGACGTATAGTATTGTAACTTACTGACTGGATTGGCTTTGACCTTTATGAGCATCTCTGATTTTCCCGAACGAGATCAAACTAAAGGCTGGTTCACAATAAACCGGGAACGGAAACGAAACGAGAACGAGAACGGAAATAATGTTAAAATATATGTATTTAAATGTGAGCATTCAAAATAGTCAAGTCGACTTGGTTGGCGAGTAAGTATAGCGCTGGCCTTCTATGCCCAAGGTTGCGGGTTCGATCCCTGGCCGGGTAGATGGCATTTAAGTGTTCTTAAATGCGACAGGCTCATGTCAATAGATTTACTGGCATGTAAAAGAACTCCTGCGGGATAAAATTCCGGCACATCCGGCGACGCTGATATAACCTCTGCAGTTGCGAGCGTCGTCAAATAAACCATAACATTTTTTAACAATAGTCAATTATGAATGCTCACATTTAAAAACATATATTTTAACAATATTTCCGTTCTCGTTCTCGTTGTCGTTTCCGTTCCCGGTTTATTGTGAACCAGCATTAACACGCGGCGATGAACAGTCTGATTCCAGATCAGACATCAGCCTAAAGTGTTGTTTTGTCGTGATGTGTACAGTAAATTAGTGAAGTTCAGTAATTGCTAGCAGTCATAGGAGGAGAAAAATGATTCCCAGTGAAGATAGGAGAATAATAATTAATCTAAATAATCGCCAGTGTAAACTAGAACTAAAGCAGAAGAGATTACTTGTTCCCATTTCTGTTGCGGATGAGAGAAAGACGAAGTGTTGTGATATAATATGTTTGTATTGTGTTAAATGGCTTCTCTCATGAATAAGCCTTTCAATACTATTAAAATTAATACAATTACTGTAAGGAAATAAATGTGACTTTTGGCCTTTCTTTAAATATGGAAAGTGATGTATAGTAGATTTATTGATTGATAATTTATTTATTTAGTTTTCAGTTTTACTTAAACTATACTTTACTTAATATTAGTGTTTATTCACCTACAGGCCAACTTCATTGATGAATGCTAAAATTTCTATCTCTTCAGCTGAATTGTTACATATTTCATTTTTGGTAATATAAACAAAGTAAACGTGTTTCTAGCACACAGATACATACAGTAGATCTAAATCACATGCATTGTCTAGAAATACATTAATTTCAATTTAAGTAATTGCCGTACATCTTATTATGCATTCAGTCGTATTCGTAACATTGCCATAGAAGCATAATAAATACAATAAATAAACATATTATCTAAGCTATGTTTGTAAGGAAATTTGTATTTTTATGCATTTGAAATTTGAAATGATGCATATAAATAGATACCCGAAATGAGCATATGCTCGTGCTCGGGTACAGTCCAGTAGTCTACATAAATTTTACAGAGATCAATAATAATGTTGATGATAGAAATAATAATAACAATAATGATGATGATGATAATAACATAATAATAATAATAATAATAATAATAATAGAATAATCGCGACGGAGATGATACAGAGATAATAATACAAATTAATTCATTAATAATAATAATAATAATAATAATAATAATAATAGGAATAATAATAATAATAATAATAATAATAATAATAATAATAATAGTAAGACAACAAAAATATTTACAATAATAAAATAAATACTAAGACCGATAAAGTAAAATATAAAATCACTTAGCGAGAGTTAACACAACTTAAATAAGCATTATAATAACCAGGAAAAAAAAATGACGAACTCAAAAATCAACAGAAAAGTTCGTTGTATCGCAGACGACAGCAACCGCCTTATTGACATTGTGTTATGCATTATTGGTAGTAGGGGGGAGCCGAAGGTCTACGTAACTGCCGTTCTCTTCGAATCTTCTCATACAATCATGGGAAGGTAATGCTGAAAAACAAAATGTCTAAGAGTCAAACTGTTCATTATTACCAGGATAAATACAAATAATACTGAAATATATTAATCAAGTTTCAGTTATAGATCTCCCCTTTTGTGCAAGAGGTATCATATCAAAATATTTTATGAATGGCGGAGAAAATATAAATTTCAAGAACTCTCTAGTGACAGAGATAGTGACAAGTACAATCAAGTGTATCTGTGGCGGTGCTAAGAAATCATTTATTGGAGATATACAATGTTGTTAATTAAGAAAATGGACTATTTATATTTATTGCAATGTTTTATCTTATAGATTACATGCATCAGATAAATACAATAAATATTAGTAACATGTAATGCTAGTAACACTTAAAATAATAATAAAATTTATCAAATATCATACAAATATTTTCACTTTATTTTTAAACTTAAGAATGTGTAAATTGCTTAGGTCTGGATTATTTTTTAATACTGAATTGTATAGTCTTGGTCCATGTAGAATTACTTTGTATAAACAGCTAAATATTTACTGTATAGACCTAATTAGTTCTATAACTCTCAATTAATTGTAAATATTAAAATAAGGCCATTATTTTAAATAAAATGAGAACAAGGCATGGAAAGCTAGAAAGGCTAGAAGTAAATCCTGAGAGCATATGGAAACATTGATAAAGAGCTGAACAATGTACTCGTAGGAGTAGTATGATGCTCTTAACACATGTAGACATATAAATGAGATGTGTTGCGTAATGCAATCGTAATCCCACACTATGCTGCGTGGCACGCATCCAAGTGCTTAAATTGTTGATAAACAACAACACCAATTTAACTGGAGGGCATCAGCCGCTTCGCGTGCGGAGATCTGTCTTTGTGAACAAACAATAGGCCTAGGACTTACGTTTCCATGTTCTGGATAATAGACTTGGGGACACGCGTTCCAATCCTGGGAAGTCTAAGTGAATTTTACAGTCGACAGACATTTCGTATAGGATGAAATGTCAAAATGGGAAGAACGAATCGATTAGGAGAGGAAACGCATATAACAACTGTAGACTTTTCGAGAGCCGTACTGCCTGGACTCGGGGGCGAATCCGTGCACTTAGGCTTACGTTGGTCCATTGTGAGCCCTATATGCGATAATAGTCCCAGTCCGCATTAGTGAATCCGATTTGACAGGCAGGTCATCCTGTCCCAGCGCTGACAAAGTCGGATTTCATTCCCAGACGGGTACCTGATAAACTCTAGAGACGCAAGCTCAAAAACACTACATCAGTACCAGATACCCATAGGCATACTACAGGGACATCATTTTATTTTTACTTCAATTTTTATTGTACCTGAGTTTTTTAATGTACTTCACTCCCACCCCTTCTACTAAGGAAGTTCCAAGTCCACACAGAACCAAGACCGCAGATAGTAAGCAGTACTGAGTTACTGAGTATAGTACGTTCCAGAAATATGTTCGCGTTTTCCAGTGACGAAAGAGCTTTCAATATTGAATCATATTTTCGCACAGGTACTGTCCATTTACCTACGTCGCATCCCGATTTCCCCCACCTGCTTCTGCTCGCCCCTCTGTAAGCTGGGCTGTCTTAGCTCTTTTCTGAAAACATTAATTTATCTTAGGAATTGGATGTTTACGTAATATTATACAGCCGTTTAATTTAACTTAAATAAAAGGGCCTCGTTAAGTAATTAACTGTCACGTGATTTCCTCCCTTTCTACAATCCTGCGGCATAACCATTGGACGGACAGTAGATAGCATGTCTGAGTAATTTTATATTTTCGGGTCGGGCAGAAGTGAAGATTGAATTCACAGTACCTAGAGTAGGTACAGAATTATTTCAACTTGAGTTACTAGTACGAAGGACGAAACTGGCAATTGGAATTAGATGCAATAGTCTATAGTGCGATAATATGCACAAAAGAACTGAAGCCTGCATCGAAATGAACGGCCACCATTTTCAAAATTGTGTTTAAATATTCATATTATGATTATTTTTCAATTTAACTTCTTTCTCTATATTGTACGCTAATGTGCTGTAGACAGTATAATATACACTGCATAATGAATACGTTCGCATGGATAACTCACTTCGTGAGTAAAAACACTTATTCTTAATACAGTACTGTACTTTGATTAAAGAAAAACCTAATGAAAATTATCAAACTCAAAATCGCGATATTTCCTAGTTTACGTAAATGGATGAACTACTTTTCTTCCATCCTATATCTAGTAGAATGATTTGTGTTTTACGCCAGTATCATCGAACTCCAGTCTTGGAGGGGGGAGCAAGCGGTGTTTCCGGTTCTCTAAAGGTATAGACAGGTTAATATTAAAAATGTTAGTAAAAATAAAATGATGTCCTTGTACTTTCAGAACTTTTCATCAGCTTATTTTTAACTACTGGAAATGATAAATAGAATGAGGGGGCGATGGAGATTGATGAGAGTACCTCGAAAAAACCCTGCACAAATTCACAACGTTTGCTTTTGTTCACTACAAATTCCATCACGACAAGGCCGTGTAGTGTTTCTATGGTATGACCCAAGAACTCTCTGTGATATGAAACCATATTCTAAAGTTGTAAGCAAAAAATTGTGTCTCATGAGTAGGGACCGTATTTTGTCCCACGAGACTACAAGGTTAATGGCCGGTTTCACCAAGCTTCTTTAAATCAGCACCAACGACTTGTCAACAAATGGATCGTTTAATTTTAACGGAATCTTTAAAAGTTGACTGTTTCACCAAGCCTCGTATCTTTAAAATTAACAGGCATTTACTAACGAGGGGATTTAGTACTTATATCTTGCATGTTTTGTTTTTCATACGACCATGGCTTCGAAATCGCGAATTTCATTGGTTACATATGATCATGGCTGACTTTGTTTGGCATGAGGAAACAATCATAGACAAACGGGTAAGAGGCTGTAATTTTAGGAACATCTTCCTAAATACAGTATGTTGTCATACCGCAATTAAAAAAAATAAAAGAGAGCTGCTTCCAAATGTAAATAATAGGAATGTAGAGCAGTTAAATTGTAGCTGCTAAAGGAAATCTGAGAAAATTTAGCGGACTGTAAGGTCGACAGCTTAAAAATTGATGCCACAATTAATTATATACAAAGCATTCTAAGCAGTTATATTAGGCCTAAATTTAGGACGGGAAATCGCCTCTTCCATAAATTGCATACTACTTTTCCATTGTATTTCATGTAGATTTATTAGTACTCTGTAACAATTTTGCCATGCTTGTGTGGCAGGATTCAGAAGAGGTGTCATTAAATTGGATTTTAAGGGGTATCCATTGTCTCTTAAAAGAAAATCTCTTTGCACCCTTTTCATTTAAAAGGCATCCTCCTTTGGAATGTTGTGCTATCCGTGTAGACCGTAACATTATCTTAAACCGAGAAGAATCTGTGGATAGGCGTTAAGTGGGCGATTCCTATCTGTCGTATTCTAACCTATTACAATTTCAATAAACTATCGCTGAGGTAGTTTTGAGGTAGAAGTGAAAATCGTTGAACTTATAAGGGATTTTTTTGTGGTAATGCAGTTGATCGTATATGCAAGGCATAACAAAAACCTAAACTAATCAAACTAACCTGTCACAGATTCGTATGTGCAAGGTGTATAAGCAGAGTACGAAGGAAACTACCTCAGCGCTAGTTTAGCCACAATTTTTCTATACGGAGTGTTACATAGGCCTATGAAATTGTTTGAATATTGAAGGAAAAATAGGATCTTCTATTGCAGAATCTTTTGGCTATATTACTGCCAGGATATACGATTGGAACATGTACACAATCTATGTTGTCTATGACAACATAACATTTAGCTATAAGCTTATTAGGCCTATAGAAATAATGACTATTTTAATGTTGATAGTACGTCTGATAATTTATTCACATATCTAGACAATACAGCTTTTGATACCCCGTTCATATCATCAATTAATATTTCAAAACTTCCCGCAACGTTATTTTAAAACGAGAAGAATCTGTTGAAGAGGCGTTAAGTGGGTGATTTCTATCTGTCGTATTCTAACCTATACAATATACCGGTATTCAGTTTCTTGTAGAATCATTCTTACTACTTATTTCCTTAATGTGTAGCTTTCGTGGAATTCTTTATCACTTAAATCTCCAAAATGATTATTCCGAGTGTTATTACAACATATAAGTTCGTCGTTATGTTGAAGTGCTAAATAAAGAACTTCATCATCGAATAATTACGTCCGCCATGTTGTTGACTTCTTAACGCATCGTTACTGTTTTAACGCGACGAATAGGTCCTAATAAATTAACGATGAATTTAAAGATGCGTTAGCAATAATGATACTTGGTGAAACACAAAAACTGACTAACGTGTCATTAAATTATTTAACGAGACGTTATAATGATAACGAAGGTTGATGAAACCGGCCATAAGTATTACTGAAGATTTTAAGTGGACTACACCCATGCATATGTAAGCGAAGTACTTGACTGGTTGCTCACGCGACTTCTATTTGGTCAAGTTGGGCAGAACATAAGATGGACCCTTTTAACAATTACACTAATACTTACAATTTAAATTATTTACCCTACGCACACTAGAATCCGCTGTTTATACTACTTACACTCGGTCCTCAGTGGAGTTAAGACCTGTCTTCTACCTGCTACGGGACAATGTGTTGTGATCTTGGAACGTACAGAGCGAGGATTGGAATGTGGACTGCGGGAGGAGGTAAAGTCCTGCAGAATTTATCATTGTTACCAGTTATCATTCTGTAGGACCAAAATTAATCTTTACGTAGATTCTTCGCCCCAGCCACCGGCGTGGCTCAGTCGTTTAAGGCGCTTGTCTGCCAGTCTTAAGTAGAGCTCGGGCGCAGTTCGATCCCCGCTTGGGCTGATTACCTGCTTGTGTTTTTCCGAGGTTTTCCCCAACCGTAAGGTGAATGCCAGGTAATCTATGGCGAATCCTTGGCCTCATCTCACCAAATATCATCTCGCTAACATCACATCTCATCGACGCTAAATAGCCTAGTAGTTGATACAGCATCATCAAATAACCAACTTTTCCGCCAAACAGTGCATATTCTATGGAATCCCGGTCACCAAGTCTCTCAATTGAGTGCACTTCTTGTATAATGGCAGTTGACTTAATATATTATGTCAACCTATATGTCGAACATGGAGTAAGGCCACAAATGAAAAACACAAGAGGAGGGGGATTCAATCCAGTGCTGTGGATTGAACTTCGGCGTAGCTCAGTAGTTAGAGCGTTTGATACGTAGAACTAAGTACCCGGGTTCGATCCCCGAGGTCGGAGCGAACCTATATGTCGAACATGGAGTAAGGCCACAAATGAAAAACACAAGAGGAGGGGGATTCAATCCAGTGCTGTGGATTCAACTTCGGCGTAGCTCAGTAGTTAGAGCGTTTGATACGTAGAACTAAGTACCCGGGTTGGATCCCCGAGGTCGGAGCGAATTTTTCTTCTCTAATAACCATTGTTCCCATAACAGACAAATTCTGTAGGACCAAAATTTAATCTTTACGTAGATTCTTCACCAACAGTGTATATACTATGGAATCTCGGCCACCAAGTCACTCAATTGAGTACACTCCTTGTATAATGGCAGTTGACTTAATATATGTCAACCTATATGTCTATTATGGAGTAAGGCCGCAAAGGGAAAAACACAAGAGGAGAAAGATTTGACCCGGTGCCGTCGATTGAACTTCGGCGTAGCTCAGTGATTAGAGCGTTTGGAATGTAGAACCAAGGACCCGGGTTCGATCCCTGGCGCCGGAGCGAATTGTTCTCCTCTAATAACCATCATAAAACTAGCGTTATTGGGGATATCTGATCTCTCTGGTAGTTCCAATGATTAAAAAGATTGCATTTATATGTTGAATTAATTTTTCATCAACATTTTCACTTAAATCTGTTAGCCCTATTCTATTTTAACCTTGTCATTAGAAAACGAAATCATTTTCAAATTATTTTCTGCTTTTTATGTAATATTGTTGTGAATTTTGTCTTTGCAGAAAGTAAAATTAGATTTTCTACAATGGCATGAGGTTTACGAGACATTGCTAACAGTAGAGATATCTGATATTAAACAAAACGTCTTTTTCATTATTGAAACCAGTTGTCGTGTTCTCAATAAAATTAATGTCTGACATATACCATTCTTTTAAATTGTTTTTTTTAACATTCAGGTGGTGTTTTTTCAGTATTCTGTATTTAGTTTGTAAATGCTGACGGAGTTCTACCGGTTTTATACATTAATTTATAATCTTTTTTACATTTAAACAAGAAGTTTTGATTTGAAAACCCACTTAACTCTCGCAGCCACAGGGTTCCGCGGACTGCAGCTTAAGAATTTCTGATCTATACCATTCCAAGGAGGCTGACGCTATTGATATTCCCTGTGAACCCCGCTCGTTAGCTAAAATACAAACAATGATATCTCTAATTACTGTGTAAGGCATCTCTAACTTCAGGCGACAAGACCCACACTCAGGGTTTCCGTGCAAATAATCAGGATTCATGTCAGTATCATGTTATTACACCACGCCTGCAGGCAACGTCTCAAGGCAATGTATAAATAGTTAATCTAAGTTAAAATGGGTCATATTTCATTGTCATTTCATTTTGATCATCGATTATACACATGTATGTAACTCTATTCTGTAGTCTAATGCTTTAGACTTCGAATTACACTTATTTCTATGCGTATAACAACAAATTTTTACTTTTTGTCTTGCTGCGAAATAAAAATAGGTGACTATTACTGATATGTGTGCCCTAAATCTGAATTTAAAATCCAAATTGCTCTATCAAATACCTTTTTCTGGGGAAAATGAATTGAATTTTTATGACAAAACTTGTTATTTTTTTCTTAATTTTTCACTGCTACTGATAAAATTACAACATACGAGGGATTCAAAATGCCTCATAACACTTGAAAAATGTGTACTGGATACAAAAATGATGTTACATAGTTTAAAACACAACAACAATAAAAATATTTCATGCGTATAATGAGAAAAATCTCGGAATTTGAACTTTCATTTAAAATAATTTTCTGGCTAACTTCTGTTTATAACTAGACCCGGGACTGTCTTTTACAAGGAACCAACAATAGTCTGCAAACATGCTGGATGATGGTCTTCCTTTATATCGCCTTTCCATTTCAGATATTTCTTGATGAAATATTTCCCCATGCTCGTAGCTTACCGTTCCAAAGTTAGGAGGAAAGAAATCCAAATGAGAATGTAAAAAGTATATTTTGAGAGACATATTATACTCCATTTTGTCATATGCACTTAACATGGTTTCCACAACAAATTCTGTGTAATTCTCTCCCCTAGAATTTCCAAGAACATTTGAGTAAACGTCTTTGAAAGCGCGCCATGCCATTCTTTCTGTAACGGAAAGTTTTTCCTCAAATAAAGGATCAGCCATAACTTTGTGGACTGATGAAAATGTCCTCCTCTAATTTGCCTTCACTCAAACTGGTAAACTTTTCCTTTAAATACTGAAAACCACAACCTTGTTTGTTCATTGCATAGACCTCACTTTGAACTGTTATGAAACTTACTTAATAGAAGGGACCCAATATGTATTTGTTTATTTATTAGAAGTATGCCAACAACCATAAGAAACCGGAAATAAGTCATAAACTCATAAAATTCATTAGCTTTTGTTTTGGTTTATACCCCCCAACCCGCACCAGATATTTCCTGGGGGAGCGCTTATCGAAAAGTAAAATCATAGTATATCTTAAAACCCTTGCGTGATACGAAGAAAATAGATGCATTTTCGGATTCAGCGTACATCAAACCATGGGGCACATTGTTTTAAGTCGGAGCAAATTCTTCTTGTTCAGTGATAATGGCTTAGTCTCTGAACATCGCTTTCTCAGGCTCTCGAATGAGGGACTAGCTTCTTCACCTTACTTCCCTTCCTACACGTTATCCAGTTATGACATTAGACGTCATAAAATACGGTCGACAACGAACGAAAGCGTTACAGCCGGGGTTTGAACCCGTGAAGCCTGAATGGAAGATCAGCTTGCTACGTCTGAGCCACACACGCGGAAATAACTACAGACGATTGAACCTCGATTGCATTTGTTTGCATTTTCGTAAACTGTCATTGAAGCAAAGAACTGGAGCTGGACAGTATACTTGAGGAAACAGCTATAGCATGTTGACAACGCATTCTCGTCTGTACCTTAATAGGATTGGCATAATTTAATCTTTGTGTAAAGTCTGCTGTAACCTCGCTACAACCGGCAATGCATAATAAATGCAGCTTAAATAATATACATATGACAACACAAAGAGTAGTGACGCAATTCTCTCGCGATTTACTACAGTTGGACGTTTATGTACAAAGGGACAGGATATGTTTAGTTAAATGTTAGTGGTGGGCTTGCTGATTCAAGTTTAAAGTATTCTGTACGAAAGTAGCTTACATCAATTCTTCATCGATGAAGGGAGCGTGTCTGTTTACGCATGTAGTTCAATAATTGCTTGTGCATTTTTTAGATTTAGTACATAATGTAGAGCCCGGATATTTTAATAGCCTATAACATTGAACAACAAGAATTTTGCCCCGACTTAAAACAATGTGTCCATTATGGTTTGGTGTACGCTGAATTAGAAAATGCATCTCTTTTCTTCGTATCACAGAAGGTTTTTAAGATATACTGTGATTTCACTTTACGATAAACGCTCTCCCGGGAAACATCTGGCGGGGGTTATTGTAAACCAAAACAAAAGCTAACGAATTTTATGAGTTTATAATTTATTTCCGGTTTCTTATGGTTGTTGGCATGTTGTTTTGTACTTCTATTAAATAAACAGATATTAGTTCCTTCTAGTCAGTAAATTTCAGTTCAAAGTGAGGTCTACGCAATGAACAAACAAGGGTGTGATTTTCAGTATTTAAAAGAAAAGTGTACCTTTTGAGTGAAGGCAAATTAAAAGAGGGCATTTTCATCTGTCCACAAATTCACAAAGTTATGGCTGACTCTTTGTTTGAGAAAAAACTTTCCGTTACAGAAAAAATGGTATGGAGCTTTTTCAAAGATGTTTGCTCAAATTTCCTTGGAAATTCTAGGACAGACAACTACACAGAACTTGTTGTGGAAACTATGTCAGGTGCATATGAGTAAATGGGGTGTAATATGTCTCTCAAAATACACTTTTTACATTCTCATTTGGATATCTTGTCTTCTAACCTTGGAGCGGTAAGCGACGAGCTTGGGGAAAGATTTCATCAAGAAATATACGAAATGGAAAGGCGCTATAAAGGACTATTGTTGGTTGCAGACTATTGTTGGTTCCTTGTAAAAGACAGTTTCGGGTCTAGTTATAAACAGAAGTCATCCAGAAAATTCTATGCTACCTCCACACTCTCGCCGAGTCGACCCGAGTGCCACTCGGCGAGCACAAACAATGTTGTTGCAAGCGATGTACCTATCCACACTCTCGGCGAGGCGAGGCGTTCAGTTGTGACGTGTACACGATGGAAGCTACCGAAATTGCAGCTGCATCAACTGAGAAAAGCGATACCAGACAAATTGCGGCTCGCCATATTGGCATATAGAATAACTGAAATATATTGAACAGACAGTCGCGGAAATTTGATAAGTGGTGGTTCTCCAGCTTGGGGTTTGGGCGAAGGACTAACAACCCATCACCGTAAAAAAGAGCTTGTTGCGAAAACTCGATATAAAATTTATGTTTTGAAAAAGTGGAAAAATTCAAGTAGGCCTACGTTGGAGCAACAGTATCAAATATAAATGACACTCGAGGGGAAATTAAACGCAGAATAAATAGGCCTATGGGAAATGCCTGTTATTATTCAGTTGAGAACCTTTTGTCATCCAGTCTGCTCCCGCAAATGCTGAAAGTTAGAATTAAAAAAAAACAGTTACTATATTACCGGTTGTTCTGTATGGTTGTGAAACTTGGACTCTCACTTTGAGAGAGGAACAGAGGTTAAGAGTCTTCGAGAATAAGATGCTTAGTAAAATATTTGAGGCTAAGAGGGATGAAGTTACAGGTGAATGGGCAGGACATGTAGCACGTATGGATGAATCCAGAAAAAGCATATAGAGTGTTAGTTGGAAGACCTGAGGGGAAAAGATCTTTGGGGAGGCCAAGGTGTAGATGGGAGGATAATATTAAAATGGATTTGAGGCAGGTAGAATATTATGCTAGGGACTGGATTCATTTTGTTCAGGATAGGGACCAATGGTGGGCTTATGTGAGGGCGGCAATGAACTTCCGGATTCCCTAAAAGTCATTTGTAAGTAAGTAATTAAGTGAGTACAAGAGTCTACACCAGTGGTATTCACTAGAAATTAAAGGAGAGCCGAAAGTGTAAAATAGGAACTTGCCGAAAGCCACAATGCATTTTACAGTATTGAAACTTAACAAAATGCTCGGATTTTTAATTATTATATAATTTGGTCTATTATTATTATTATTATTGCTATTATTATCATCATCGTGATCATTATCCAATATGTATATATTACTGGTATTTTGAAGTTAAAGGGCGAACTCTGCTATCCTTATGCAACTCATACGATACGAGCAGGTTGATTTGATGTTTTATTTCATCTGTAATCTGTTTTGAATGAGTTTGGAAATTTAGAAAATAAAGTGTCACATACAGCTAGAAGACACTCCTTAACAATCTCCGAATCTATAAATAGCTTAATGTCTGCTACGTGGCACGATGCTTTTGTTGTTAATTCATTTTTATGTACAGGGTTTACATTACTTTCTGTACAGATATTACGGAATTTTTAACATTTTCAGTTTATCTTTTCTTGAGAATTTTCTAAGTACCTGTTACAAAAATTTGAATGCACGCTATGTCTATTAAGATAAAAACATTTATAATCCAGTATTATATCAAGACGTAATAAGACATGAGACATGACACTGCTGTACCTTTTTTAAAATGAAAACAAATGCGCGTCGTTGTTGAACACCTTCACTGGCAGTAAGGATGCAGGGTAACCAAAGATTTACCCAGTTGCACATTATTACAGAAATTAAAAAGAAAAGGTAAAAAAATAGTTATAGCAGGCCTAATATTAATTCAATAGCCGCAATAAATCACTTTAAGAGCCGCATGCGGTCCGCGGACCGCGTAGTGAGAACCACTGGTCTACACTTTTTGTTATTGTATCTGGGACGTGGTGACTCTCGGGTTCACCATTCGCTTCCTTTGACTCGGACACCAAAAACCGACACGGAGCGGAGCGCAGGCGAGTGCGAGTCTTGGCGAGCGCGAGTCTAGGCGAGACATGGCGAGGCGAGGCGAGCTCACCGTCCACACTCTCGCGCTCGCCTTGGCTCGGGTTGACTCGGCGAGAGTGTGGAGCTAGCATAAATGTAACTTTAAATTCCGAGATTTTTCTCATTATACGCATGAAATATTTTATTGTTGTTGTGTTTCAAGCTATGTAACATCATTTCTGTATCCAGTACACATTTTTCAAGTATTATGAGGAGATTTGAACCCCTAGCGTGTTGTAATTTTACCAGTAGCAGTGAAAAATAAAAAATAAAAAAAACAAGAAGGTTTTTCATAAAAAAAATTCAATTCATTTTCCCCGGAAAGTGGTACGTGATGGGCAGTTCGGATTTTAAATTCAGATTTAGGGGACACTTATTAGGAATATTCACCTATTTTTATTTCGAGCAGGACAAATAGTAAAAATTTGTTGTTCAGTCTAATTAGATATTCTGTATGTTCCAACATACAAATCTGAAGAATTAATACACCTTCGCAAATTATAGCAGTAGCATTGATGCGAATATTGCTCGGAAAGTAATGAATCGCATTTTTCTCATCAAATATTTATTCTGTCATCTAACGAACTACAGGGTGGACGTGACATAAACCTGCAGATTTTCAGAGCAATAACTCATTTTGAATGTAACAATAAAGTGTAATACCATATTAGTGGAATGTTCATAGTTTTCTCAATAAAAATGTTTTTTTTTCTCTCCAAATTTTAACACACTCTTATTCGGTAACTATTGCGAGTAGGATGGTCATTTTAGGTCATATCGATAGAAAATCTAATAAAGAATAATTTATCCCTCTGGCATATTTCAATTGTGTGGACAGTTTTCGTGTAAATTTAATTTAAAAACTACTCATTTCAAGTTGCTGAACGATGCAACCAGATAGCAACATTGTGGCCAGAGACGGAGGTGGGAGGCAGTTCACGTAAGCTGAGTTCGTTGATCGTTTACATCTGTATGACTAGAAGACAGAGCAGTGTGTTAGCGGCGAAGTTGCCAGAGTGCTGAAACTTTGAACTTAATTTTCTAATTAACCGTGCATATAATCACAAAACGTAATATAGATTTTCTATTAATTTAAGTGTATCCTATCGTCCCTTTGAACCTGCAGGACTGTTTCTCTTCCACCCTGAATGCATAATATTATACAGCGATATTTGATTTATTCTTAATATAATCCTCCCCCAGTTACATCGTCTTCTACCAACGAGAAACGAGCTCATTTATGTCTGTCGGTAACAGTCTTTGTCATGCTCGTGCATCTACAATTTCACAGATTCATGTCGACGTAGTCTTCAAATCTCGTACCTTGAAGATAACAATAGTCTGCAGGATAACATATGACTGAAAACTAATATGTAATATTAGCGCACATTTTTATGCTGATTCCAGAACTGTTCTTAGTTTTATTCTATCATTTATAGCTTTTTCAAAATGAACCCAATTTCATTTCAAAAATTTATTGCTGAGAGCCATTAGATAATGAGTAGGCCTACTGTTGAAGGAAAATTTCTCAATACAAACCTGTAAGTCTCTAGGTTGGCACAACTGCTACTACATAGTACGTACGATCAGTCACAAGTCATGTAACGTGTCGATGAGTTGACTTCAGCATTTAACTCTGCTCCATATTCAACACCATGTCTTAATCACCTCATCGACTAGGGTGACAAAATATTCCATAGAACTTCAGTTTTCAACTACCATAAAAAATATGGCATCATTAAATTTTAACTCTTAGCATACACATATCTTACGTTTACATTCCAGTAATTATTAACAATCCAAAGGATATACATGCATATGCATTACTTCTTGAATACATGTCATCATTGAATTTTTATAACTTGTTTTTAATGTTTTGACATATGATAGTGTTTCCTACACTGTTTTATTCATTTGACCTACCTGGAGCTGTCTTTGAGGGCTGTCCTTCCTTAAGGAGATTCAAGAATAACTTAAAAAGTTGTGTATAAAGTGCAAATTAAAATTAAGGTGACATTTAACATTTAATTTTACAAGGTGGCATGTATTTATTTAGCCTGACGAGTTACTCCCTTCGTTTCAATTGTAAATTATTTAAAAATAGCATGTAAGAGGATCTTAGACTAGAAATGTTTAGCTTAAATGTAGTTCTGTTTGTAAGTATGCATAAGGGTGTAATTATTTGTCTTATTTGAACTGTTGTATCAGTGAAGCGAGGTGATTCAGTGAAGTTATGGTTTTACAGTGCAGTGATAATTTATAGCGTCAATGAAATGTGTTCTATAGTGTCAGTGAAATGTGTCCTAAAGTGTCAGTGAAATGCGTCATAGTGCCACTACAGTGAGTGAGATGAGAGTAAAGTGAAAGACTATTGAAACTTATGTAGGGTCTATACATATGTAGGTTGTGTTGTAAAATTAGGTTATTTTATGTTTTGTTATTAATTGTAATTTTTGTGTTAAATTGTATTGTGTATTCTTATTGTATTGTGTATATAATTGTATTGTGTATTGTATTGTAATTTTATTGTGTATTGTTTATATTGTGTATACCACTGCCACCGGATGCCTGCCACTTGCAGTGTAAATAAATACATACATTATGTATGCATTTTATATTTTGTGTTTCACTTGAGTTTAACTTGTATAATATATTGCTTCCATCTGATGATGATTGCTTGTAAAATCGAAAATATTCGTGGATACTACCAAGAATTATAATGTGATCACTGCAACAAAACTTGTTTTTGTACCAATCTGATAAGTTTTATTTTTTTTATTGGGTTATTTTACGACGCTGTATCAACATCTAGGTTATTTAGCGTCTGAATGATATGAAGGTGATAATGCCGGTGAAATGAGTCCGGGGTCCAGCACCGAAAGTTACCCAGCATTTGCTCGTATTGGGTTGAGGGAAAACCCCGGAAAAAACCTCAACCAGGTAACTTGCCCCGACCGGGATTCGAACCCGAGCCACCTGGTTTCGCAGACAGACGCGCTGACCGATCTGATAAGTTGTTGACTGAAATTGTAATATAATTTTTCTTATCATATATTATTATTATTCAACTTATCTGAACTTTAACCTCAACATGACTTTTAAATAACTGCTGCTGATAGATGTTATTGTGTGACCTTGTAAATGTTGTTCATCTCATATGCTACCATTACCAGAGCTGTTCTCATTTTATTTCTCTATTCTGATTGCAAGAATAGTTGCAGTCCACACGCAGGTGTGGAAATAATCCTAATGTTTTCAGTTAGATTTGTGGAAATTACACAATGCTTAAGCAGGGAACGGAAATGAGACTTTGTGGAAAAAGCTTACTGTGTTTATTTAAAAGTGAAACTTGGGACCAGGATAATGCCTGGGCGTCAAAGAAAGTTTGCCGCTATTGTGTGAGAGGCTAAGATAGTGGACAAAAGGGAAGAAATCGTGCATGCCGTTGCAATTCCTATGGAGTGTATGAGTTTGGCAGAGCCGAGAAATTTTGTGCCTGGAACTAAAAACATCCTGCATGAACTATAATACTTGTAGACCCCCAAGAAGTCTTGCTTCCACCACTTCACATCAAATTGGGCTTGATGAAGCAGTTTGTAAGGACTCTACCACAGTTTGGGCACTGCTTCAAGTACCTTTCTAAGAAATGTTCCTTCATCACAAAAGAAAAATTGAGAGTTGACATTTTTGTTGGTCCTCAAATAAAGAAACTAATGAAGGATGAAGATTTTGAGGAAAAAATGAGTATGAGAGAAAAATACGCATGGACCGCCTTCCGATCTGTTACTGAAAACTTTCTAGGGAATAACAAAGATCCTAATTATAGAGTCATTGTTGAAACAAAGTTGGAAAATTTGAAGAAATTTGGTTGTATCATTAGTGTAAAAGTTAACTTTCTACATTCCCATACCGACTATATTCCGGAAAATCTGGGACATTATAGTGAAGAGGAAGGTGAACACTTTAACCAGGACATTAAAGAGATGGTGAGGAGGTACCAGGGGAGATGGAATTAAACTACAATGGCCGATTATTATTGGGTGTTGAAGAGGGACAGTAAAGATTCAGGATCTGCAATGAAGTCAAAGAAGAGAAAGTTTGAAAATTAATTTAACACCGTTTTCTATTTGTTTTGTTACAGGAGAGTCACGAAATTATAAGGGTTGTTCTTTACAGTAATTTAAAATTGTGTTTACAATAAAAATTGTTCTTGTGTGAAATGATATTAGAATATTACATTTATACTTACAGCAGTTAAAATCTTGAAAATATAACTATTATTTTGTGTAA
The DNA here is from genome assembly GCF_040183065.1 of Periplaneta americana. NCBI lineage: Eukaryota > Metazoa > Arthropoda > Insecta > Blattodea > Blattidae > Periplaneta > Periplaneta americana. Next base: position 65,118,059 of record NC_091133.1, on the reverse strand, counting down.
AAATCTCACGTAATAGACAAAAATTTAAGTCATTTTTGTAATAAGTATAAAAATTGATTCAAGAACACTTATTTTTAAGAAATCATCTGAAATAAAGTTTTAAAATGCAGACTGGTGTAATCTTTCAGCAGATTCAAAAGTGTAAATGTGAATAACATAGATCAATACTACGCTCGATGGGATAAAACTGTCAAATAAAGATTGTTTTATGGTTACTCAGGTTCTCAAATTCGTGTGAGGGTGTAGGTTATATTGTTTCATCAAAATCTCAGCATAATATTTGTGAGGTCGAACTCGCCGACGACACCATTTTAGGGGTTTGAAGATCTTAATATATGCTTCTGAGTTGATAGTTTATCATATCGATACAATTGACGCCTTCGCAATAACAAAACATACGAGTAGAATCCATCACTTTCTAGGCGGAGGAACGTGTTTAGAGTAATTTTCTTGTTCTAGGGGGTTATAGATGATGCCATTCCATCGACTTCTTTGTCTTCTGTTCAAAATTATATTATCGGCCCAGGTTTCATTAGCTGTAACAACGCAGATCAAGAGGGACGTGTCTATGGCTTAACTCTAGCGTATTGATCTACCATCCACATGAACCTGTCTCGTTCCCTGGCCAGTTGTGATGAAATTTGTAGTGTACAAAGCAGACGTCAGAGTAGGCTTCACTCGGGGCACTACCGTTTCCTCCCTATCATTCCACCAACATTCTCAACCTTCCCCTAATTTCATCTATAATCTGAAATAGTTACAAATGAGTTAGGGTGAAGTCTTGCGGGTAGCAAGGATTTCAAATCCTCTAAAAGGAACGATTTGGGGATTGGAATGCTGGGTTTATCAGGCTACTCATCTGCTAATGGCTCCATCAGGGCTGAGGCAGGATGGTCTACCTGTCTGCATCGAATTCACAAATGTGAATCCAGGCCATCTGTCGGATACGGATATACGTTAATTTTCACTAACAGAAATCAAAATCGAAACTTTGAGAAGATGTATTTTTATATATGCAGTGTTAGGGGTACAGCAGCTCCAGAAATGCAATAGTAAAATAGCTTTTAAATTAATTTTAATAGCAACATAATAAAATAACATTTCAATACTGGCACGAAACGATTATTTCATTCATATTGCTTATTTAAATAAAGAGGTAACAATTCAAAGAAACAAATTTTATTATATAAAACCTGAATGTTAAAATCTTATTGTTTGATAGCATTGTTTTACTTCCAACTTTTAGATGTTTCTACAATATTATTTAAAAATAAATATCATAGATTTATATCCAGTATTTCATTACACACTTTACAAATTAAGTATTTTAATATTACATACTTAATTATGTACACAGAATTTTTTTTACTTTTAGTTCATAATGTACTTACAATAATTATAACATATAAAATTCTGGACTTTCAAATTTGATCTTGATGCTGACTATTTAGAATATATCATATTTCATGGTTATGAAATAAATTATACATTTTAATTATATTTCTTCTTTTCAGAATAAAGATTCACTAATGATGCAGAATTTTGTCTTATAGAAAAGGTTACAAAAGGAAGTATCGTAAAATATCTTATTAATTGCTTTTGTAAATTGACGGGCCTCTGCTTTTTCAATATCTTTAATATGGAAATAAATTTCGTTATAAGTTAATAATCTACACATGAAGTATGAAGTAAAAATTAAACATACACACCTTCTACATGTCCTTCTCCATGAAAATAGCCAATCGTAGCTATTCGCGCGAGAAACTAGGTCACTTTTCTACTATATGTTGTCACATTTGCTTTTTTTAGAGTACAACTCTTATGTTAGTGTATGACGTGTGGTCAGGGAAAAATTTAACCAAAGATTAAATTACACTCTTGCTATGAAAGAACAGATGAAATGAGTTGTCAGCAGAGATTTTTATAAATTCATTGTGTAGTCCAGTTCATCTCCACATTTTTATTTCGATGGCATATTCGGCACACAGCATGAACAAATCTCACGGGATTTGAATATTTCAGTAGAAATGAAATTTGTACTCAGAAATTGTGGTTTTATTAGCACGTATTTTAGAAGCGTAATAATGCTCACCATGATTTGACTCCATTACACACCAAAAAATAAAAAATATTCAGTGCAGTGTAGTATTTATTATTTTTAATATTGATTTCCACAAGCACAGAGTTATACTAAATTTGTCCCCTCATGACTCAGTGGTCAAACCTTCAGCCTGTCATGCAGACGGTGCAGGTTCGAATCTTGGTCTGGCTGGGATTTTAATTGAAAAACCCATAATGACGCAATTTCGCAATTGGGGTTTTTCTGGGGGATTCTCCCGTTTTCCCATATTAGGTTTCTACATCATTTCGTCACCATTTTTCCAGTTCGTCATCATTCCATAGCTTTTCTCCCGGCAGATACTGATGAGTGGGGTTGTCTGCTCGAAAACTGGGTTCGCAGCGAACTTTAGTGTAGTCAGCCGGTGTGGGTTTTGAGAATGCGCCTAGCTTGAGGGTTAGAACAATAGATTGTGAAAGGTCGCAATGCTGGGTCATATTGCCCCCTCCCGAAGAATCCATTATATTTTATATACTAAGTTTTAGGCAATTAGTTGGTTCTACTTTTCTCACTTAGATCTCGTATGTCAGTATATTTTTTATGTATTTACAAATGTCTGGATTGATACAACCACATTCCCAACATTCTGCAAAGCACTTCTTAACATGCTTGCAGTTGAAATCCTTTCTCTCAAGGCTCTTAGGCACAGAAATCTGTCTTGTGCGGTAGTTGTAACTCTCGGTTTACCTAGATGTTGTTCTTCTAGATTACCAAATTCACGATTTCGACTCCATATTCTGGATATTACGCCTCTTCCAGTATTCAGAGCCCTCGCTGCGTCAGCTTGTGTTCCACCGTTTTCATTCATTCATTCATTCATTCATTCATTCATTCATTCATTATATTCCATAAACCTTACATGAGCAATGAAGCTTTAAAGTGTGAAACAAGTCAAAATTGTACAATATTACAATTACAATTTTTAGAAATTTTTACAATATTTTACAATTTTTAGAAATTTTTACAATTTTTTACAAAATTTTACAATTTTTACAGTTTTACAATTTTGTAATTTTCTACAATTTTCTGCAATTTTTACAATATTTTGGCGAGATGTAGTGAGATCAATTATGCAATTGCTGTAAACATGTCATCGCGGCTTAAATGACTACGTTCAGCATTCATTTACACTATTTTTTAATGTTTTACACTGTTGAAGTTACAGATGAACTAGTCACCCTATCTGACGCACTAAAATAAGAAATTCCAATGTAATAATGTAAATAAAACAAAACATTGGTTGCAAGGTGTCTGGTGCATAGATAAATGAGTAACTCATGTCTGCCTAATGCTTAGTACTTATTTGGGTTTGGAAAGAAATTTATTAATAAAATCATCAGTACCTTAGACAATTTTGATGTGTGTATTTTATCGACAACTGTATGAAAAAAGAATTACTGTAATTATATCGAAGTGATGGGCACTCGGGTTTGAACCGTGGATCACTCTTTCTGCGGTCGAATGATCTTATCATTGAGCTATACTATCGCTTGAATATTATAAAGTTTCACTGTTATAATGAGGAGGAATACAGTAGTGGAGAAGTTGGAGACAATTGTCTCTATACTAGCATGGACGAATGGCTATCTGAAAAATTGTTAAAAATGGTTTTGTTTTGTTCGTAGGATTGTTCGCTCGGTCTACGACCCCGTTCCGCAAACACCCCTACGAAAAATTAAAATATCACTTTTAACACTCGTATCGTAAATAACTATTATATCATGTGAACTAAAAATCTAAAGACGACAGTAATATACGCATATTTAGTAGGTAGGATAAGAATCAGATGACAATATGGCCAATAAATTTAATATAAAATAATGGTAATATTGATTATGCACCTTCTATATTGAAGCCCCCATCCATTCCGCCAACATATTTTGACCGATTCAATGAAATTATAAATACCAACTTGGTTATGTGGAAAATATATTCAACAAGATTAGGCCTACTGTTTAAAACAATAGGGACAGAAAATATCCACTTCTAAGACAGGAATCGGACTCTAATGTGTGTATATTGAATTTGAAGCTATTACTTTAACTTGAGATCAAGGTAAAATAATAATAATAATAATAATAATAATATCACCATAATTTCAACTAGGTCGGCCTGGGTGGCGCTCGAGATTGCGGCTTCGATCCCGGCCCATGTCGATGACATTTAAGTGTGCTTAAATGCGACAGGCTCATGTCAGTTAATTTACTGGCATGTAAAAGTACTCCTGTGAGACAAAATTCCGGCACACCGGCAACGCTGATATAACCTCGACAGTTGCGAGCGTCGTTAAATAAACCATAATTTAATTTTTTATCACAACTGGTGAAGTAAATGGTTAAATTAAGAAGTGTAAGTGAAGAACAACATAAAATAGGAAAGAACGGAATAAATAAAGAAAAGGAAGATGAAGGAAGTAATAATGATTACAGTTAGAACAGAAGAATATAATGAAGTATAAGTAAAGAATGGAAAAGAAAGATATAAGGCTAAGGATGTTACAAAGGAAAGAAGAAAATGAAAACAGAAAAAGAGATGGAGTAACATCGGAGAATAAGATGATGCATAGAAAGATGATGCGTAAGAAGGAAAGAAGGACTAAATGATGCACGCTTGAGCTCGAAAGCTCTGATGTTGTCTACACTAGATCACAGCAAATTTGATGTCCTCATCTGCAGGAAGAGAGTGACCTCATGTGCCCCGCTGGTCTTCAAGAGACGAGATTGATGTTAATTTTGATACATTACATCCTTGAACTCGTTATGTACGAGTCGTTGAAATTTCCTTCTAAGCAGAAATTTATGTTGACGTGCTTGATTCTTGACATGTTTATAGGCAATAATAAGGGATATATGAAACGCACTTATATCCTCCACATGACAGTGACGTCATTTCCTGCTCTATAAATGCACTTGAGCCATCTCGTTTTGGAGTAACTGAACTGTGTGGAAATTACTGTGGTTCTGTTATATTTTGTACCGTTAATATTAATAGTCTTTTTTTTTCACTCGTTTCCATGAATGAAGTTGATGGTAAATAATCCCCGTAATGCATCACACGGCATATCAATTAAATTTATTTTACGCAATGACGTATTTGCATTACAATACTGTATTTCGTTAGGCTTAGCTAATTAGGCGAGTATCAATTTTAAAATAACACATCATAACGTAGAATAAAACCATGTATATTGGAATACCAGCTTAGTATTTCTTCTACGATATTCTTTGTTATAGAAATGGAATTGACCCGTCACTTTTAGTCTGACAAATCTCTGTGTTTGACATGTGACTTACTTTTCACTGAAAGTAGAACAGAATTCTTTTAGTTTCTTCTTCAGCAGAAAAGAGGGAAAATATGATATTAGGCAAAGAAGGAAGCAAATACAAAACGATGGTTAAGAAGAAAAGCATAGTGAATAAAGGAAGGCGAGTAGGGCTAGAGAAAGGAGAAAGGGACAGAAATGAATAATTAAAGAAAAAAAGATAATAGGTTTAGAGTAAATTGAAATACACTTGAAGGAAATTTAAAGACAATAAATAAGAATAAAGAAAAAGAGCCCGGGAAGTAAGCTCACAAAGAATTAAACATAAATTAAAGTTGAAAATAGAAACAAAGAAACAAATGAAGAGAGAAACATAATTCAAGAATCTACGTTGAAGAAAGAGAGAAAATATATCATCACAATAATTCCTAGAATGAAGGAAAACGCATAAAGAAATTAGTAAACAAGAAAAACTTGAGAAGTGAATATATATCATCACAATAATTCCTAAAATGAAGGAAAACGCATAAAGAAATTAGTAAACAAGAAAAACTTGAGAAGTGAATGTGGAAAAATTAAAAAAATATATATTAATTTGATAAAAATCATTAAAAATATATTGGTGAAGGTAGAAGAATCCCCATATTGATCAGTCCAGAAGACAAAAAATGATAGGGTAGACTCGGCCCTAAGGTTTTGGCGTAAAAATAAGTTTTATATTTAAAAAATAGTGTTTTAAATATACTTACATTATTATGTCATCAGTTTTACTTGAAATAAATGTATACAATTTATTACAATAAAACAATGTAAATAAACAAAAAAGTAGCAATCTGGAAGGATTTTTATAATTTCGTGATAGTGCAAGGTTATTTTCGTGATAGTCCTGAAATTAAAAATATTTAGGCAAATTCAGTCGAATTTTAAATTCCTCAGATTCATACCTACAAACCAAATGATTAATAGTACATTATGCCACGAGCCTATAATGAAGGTAATTAAGAAGCGAGCATGGATATTTATGAAACGAGCGCAAGCGAGTTTCATAATTTTCATACGAGCTTCTTAATTACCATTATAGGCGAGTTTCATACGACTTTTTATGCTCGACCATATTTCTAACTTGATATTATTAATTTTCTTTGTATCTGACCTTGACCAATGTCCCGTATGTTGTGAGATGTGCGCAGAAGCGAAAGTATTGATTTTTTCCGAGGAACAGATGTCCATATTGACCTTGCTAGGCCATAAGAACCTACGGAGATAACATTGAAATTAAATTAGACATTGAAAAACGAGATGACAAATTAAATTTATTTGAATATTATTTACAATTAACGCTAATTATTATAGTAACAGAACATAACCTTCTGCGACAGTATTGGATTTCCAGCCTCCGTGACTTTTCGCTAATTCTCTTTCTATTGCATATCCGAGAATAATCGATACATGCGGTTTTATAACGGTAGAAAGCTGACATGTCATTGGCTGAACAGTTGTAACCTGAGTCGTCATTGGCTGAAAGACCTGACCTTTAATGAGTAGGTGTACTTTAATGACATGCATTAGAGGTCTGCTACTAGGTGTATAATTACTACATTTAGGCATGGTCAAGCGTAAATTTATTTTTTGTATTTTGAAAGGTACGTTAATGATGTGTACCATGAAATCATTGATCACACTGACATTCGCACAAAAATTATTAGGCTTATCATTCGGCTTTTCTTTAAGCACAGATCTTCTTCGTTTGGCTCCTGAAGATGATGCCGTTTCGTTATCTACGATCTGTTTAATAGTATAAAAATGCTCACAAATCGCTGTGTTTTTTCTACATATTCTGTAGCCACTTAATAATCTTTTAAATAGGCCTACAGTTTTATAGTCAGGAAGAAAACATTTACAGTAGTGCCAAAAAAAAACCGGACCGACCCTTGTAGCTGATTTCAGAGTCACAGATTCAAATTTTGCTAGTAACAAAACACATCCATCTTGTATAATTAATTGTAACAATGAAATTTAGTTCATTTGGTCGATTCTTACAGTCTTTTGTTTTCTTCAGTGCCTCAAACTTAGAGACGAAAAAACTTTGAGAGTTTTATTTTTATCCGGCATCAATATTACATTTCTACCTCTATTAGGCAAAGATAACTGCGTATTTTTACATTAAATAGCAGTACATACCTCTGGCTTCACTATCCATACCGGTATTGAAATTACCACAGTTTGACACAATACACAGCACAGGATTCTTTTGTATCAGATACAAAGGTCGGTCCGGTTTTTTTTTGCCACTACTGTACATATTACTTTGGCGGCAGAAAAGCATATTTACATGTAATAATAATAATAATAATAATAATAATAATAATAATAATAATAATAATAATACTAATAATAATAGTAAAATAATAATCCCGCGCCATGGCAGGGTGGTCTAGAGCAGGGATGGCAAAGCGCCTGTACTGCCTGCTTTCAAGAACCCGCACAACATTTCCTTAAGAGTGAAAAGTGAACGTTGTTGGATTTGTATTGCTTTTAATATGAGCACAATAAAGGTGCTTTGACATCTCTGTCTAGAGTGTCAGACCTTTAGACTAACGATACGAAATGAGGGAGAAAATTTCATCATGAAATTTCGGCCAGTTTATGAGATAAGTAGGCCTTACTCACCCAGCATCGTGATGAATTTGGAAAGGTACAGTAGGTAGCGAAATGTGGTTTGGAAACTCGGCTATAACGGCTGGGGAAATCATCGTGCTTACCACGCGTTACTCCCGTACTGTTTGGATGTTCGTTTATCTCTCCGAGGTATGTGGCTCTTCGGTCTTGGCCTTCTATGGACTGTTATGTCACTAATAAATAATGGAGTAATATAAAAATTTCTGGAAAATGGGAACAAACTAAATTAAAATAATGAAAGATCGGTGGAGCGGAGAAAAATTCTCTCCGGCACTGGGATTCGAACCCGGGTTTTCAGCTCTACGTGCTGACGTTCTAGCCACTAAGCCACACCGGATTCCAATTCCCATGCCAGATTTAATCTTCTCAGCTTAAGCTCCACCTCTTAGTTTCCCTTTAGTAGCCAACCCTCATGCACTGTGTCACAGATGTGTGACAGTGGCACAATGTCCAACACACTAATGTGCAGAGATGCACTCATTACGAGTGATTAAGTGGCCGGGATCCGATGGAATGAGCGCAGTCTTAAATCACTAAGTGATTATATACGCTTATCATATTATTATTATTGCGATGTACCGAAGTATATAGGCCTATGATATTTCCGTGCAGGAATTCTGCATTATCATAAGATGAAGGATCTGTGGAGAGGAGAAAAATTCTGGAATTGGAATCCGGTGTTGCTTAGTGGATAGAGCGTGAACACTTAGAGCTGAAAACCGGGTTCGAATCCCGGTGCAGGACAGAATTTTTCTCCGCTCCACCGATCCTTCTTCATATGATAATGCAGAATTCCTGCACGGAAATATCATATGTACTTCGGTACATCGCAATAATATAAATTGAAATGGTTTCAAATTTAAGCCGAATTACTTCTGAATCAACCAATGGGTAGGCGTCTATGATAAATTTTCTTTTTCCGTTTTCGTTTCACCTCCTCCTGTTGTAGGACTTAAACATGCCAACGTTTGTAAGAGAGGGAATGATTTTCTCTGTACCATACACTAGACACCAAGAGTGCTATGCATAGACATTTCGCTAGTCCGCACTACGAGCGTGCTAAACTAGCCCCGGCTATCGACTGATTATTTGTACAGGATTCATATCATATCATATCATATCATATCATATCATATCATATCATATCATATCATATCATATCATATCATATCATATCATATCACTAACACTGGTTTATGAACACGAAAAACGTTAGTTCGCTGATCATCAACCGGAACCCCAAGCTAAGAATGTCTATGAATATCGCCCCTACACTTCTGTGCGCCTCCATTAGCCTGAGATTAGGAGCCTCCACAGATATATACACAGAACAACACTTGAACGAAGGACACGTCCACACCTGTGGAGTAACGGTCAGCGCGTCTGGCCGTGAAACCAGGTGGCTCGGGTTCGAATCCCGGTCGGGGCAAGTTATCTGGTTGAGGTTTTTTCCGGAGTTTTCCCTCAACCCAATACGAGCAAATGCTGAGTAACTTACGGTGTTGGACCCCGGACTCATTTCACCGGCATTATCACCTTCATATCATTCAGACGCTAAATAACCTAGATGTTGATACAGCGTCGTAAAATAACCCATTAAAAAAAAAAGAAGGGCACCCAGCTATGCCCCGGGCGGGATTCGGACCCACGAAGCTTCAGATCGCGCCTCATAAGGGGAGGACGCCTTATGACCTCCTAGTCAACCGGCTCAGCTAAGATAAAGTAGGTCTAATGTTAAATGAATGGATTGAAGATACAAAGAACGAAAATACTCAGGAAAACTGAAAGGGAGAGATATGTAATAACAAGAATAGTCCTAATAGAGTAGGAAATGGAAAAAGGAAATTTAACCTAAAACTACGACATAACGTAAAGAAAAGAGTAAATGGCAGAAGAAACTCTGGGATAAACTTGTTTCTGAGTGTGACTAAATTCATGCTCCTATGGATATAAACACGCCGATATTTTATGGTAAAATACACAAACAATTCTCTTTACTTGTTTTCGGTGTCTTTGTTATGTGATATAGGGGATGTTAGTGCTACTATTGCGTCTTGTATCTGAAGCCAGTGCCGAATCTTTCAGAATATCATTATTGTCTCATTAAATAAAGGTTTCTTTACTGACGCTAACCAGCTGCGTATAGAAATCCTCCCTTTGAAAATAAAGTGCGACAGCTTCCAGAGACCGTCTATGTCTGCATCTGAGAGAACGCAACCCCCCCTCCTCCACACGAGTTGGTATAATGTTTATTTATACTGGTGTTCCTTCAAATTCCCATTATTGAGTAAAGAATAACAAACTGATCAATACGTGGTGTGGTTCACATCTAAGGCACAATGCGATGCGAGGCCGCCGCGTCGTGTGAAATATCAGCGATCAGGAAGCAGAGTTGGCAGGAACCACATTCGCATCCGTCAAAGCGTAACATATACGCTGATACATGACTGAAATGTTTAAAACTTGTTCTGCGTTTCCCAAATCAAACGGCTTGCTTTCGTGCGCTGTTGAAAAGTATAAACTATTCAGTCGGCAGCGACGTTCAAATATATCATGTATCTATGTGTTTCCACATTTACGCTTCTGCCCTTTTCATTTCAGTGCAAAATTTTAAAATCGTCGCTGAAGCTATTTAAACCTGACACAAGTCAATAGTCGTTTTACTGATCCTAAATCGCCTTTTAAATATAACCATAGTTAACAGAAAACCTAGAACTTCATATTTAATAAAAAAAACGATTTGGGTTCATATTTCACTTATTCAAACTTGGGATAATTCTGGTTAAGCTCGACTTCTGGGCACTATTTCTTACGAACTTTCGTTTTATACAGGGTGAAAGGTAACAGCTGCCCCAAAATGAAACTGGTAATAGATCATGAGGAAAGGTTTGAAAAATCTAAATAAGTTTTCTTTCTAACATTCACCGTTTTAAAGCTAAGAGTTATGTTTCTATGAAGCATTTGGCAATATCACGACTACGGCAACAACTCTAGCAATCACGGCTACCCATTTCTTATCTTTTCCTCCTCCTCTGCTGTACTCGCGCGGCACTGCGCTATGTTGAAGAATTTATTTTAATGATTTTCGTAATTACTCAATTTAAATTCATGTCTGTTGTCGTTTAGTCAACTGTCCGAAGACAAATCCCAACCTCATAAGTGATACCAAGAGGCAACTAGACCAGGAGATAATGGGGTAGGATGGCCAGTTCCTTTTCCACTCCATTGTATACATTGCCGACTAGCTACATATATCCTAGTCAGAATTCAGATGCATACAAACAATTGTTCTTGCTCTGACACATATCGTCAACTGAGATTTACTGCCTGATAATAGAAGTACAGAAGTGGCAAAAAAAAAAAAAACCGGACCGACGGAATAATCAAAGTCTCCGAAATGAGCCACTGCGCATGCCACGCCCGTATTCACAAGATAGCGAGTAATCTATTGAAATTGTTGTAGTTTCGACTGCTGACGTAGCTCATTTCGAAAGCCATTAGAAAATAAGCTGGTAAAATTCATGTTTTGGGAATAATAAGTTAATTAAGTAGTAAAATATCGCTGCAACCGAAAAGTATTGGGAATAAATTTGAATGAGGAACAAAAAAAAAAGTTTCCTTCCAAGGCAGGATTCGAACCACGAAAGTCTTAGTTACCAGTCTATCGTGCTCTGGACTGAACAAGGCTCTGAAATCAGCTACAAGGGTCGGTCCGGTTTTTTTTTTTTTTTTTTTTTTTTTTTTGCCATTACCGTACATATCAGCCAGAACCTCAATCAGAGGACAAATTCATGGCTAAACGGTTTAATTCGCAAAAAAAAAAAATAATAATAATACTAAACCCACTAAGGGCCGTATTCATAGACATTCTTAGCGTGGGCTTTCGGTGGATGATCAGCGAACTAACGTTTTTCGTATTCATAAACCAGTGTCAGCGATATGATATGAATCCTGTTTAGCTCGCTCGTAGCCCGGGCTAGCGAAATGTCTATGAATACAACCCTTACAGTTCAGATTATTTTTACCTATCTGCTTGCATAGCAATCAGCCTTTTCTCCTTAGCCATTAACGCAATAGAGCGCTGCAAACATTGGCAAAGAATATTTTTGCCTGCTTAACGGTGCTTCATGGAAGGAAAAGTGTAATAGAAGTTTTGCTATATTTTTTTACATGTAATATCACCTCTTAAATTATAGTGCATCGGTCTCCTTCCATCTTGTATAACTCTGCACATTGAAAGGGACAATAGAATGCATTAAAATAAATAAATAATCTTATTACAGTATTTGCGTTTTGTAATTAAGTGTATTGTGAATTAGAAAATTACGTTGAAAATTTGCGTAGTTTAGCAACAGCGCATCGCCGGCTCACCTACGAATACACACATGAACTCGGTATGTAGCAGAATTCCATTCCTTGATCACTGCAGTACGGTTGTCAGATTTTCTAATGACAGGAAATAACGATATACGTATGAATATGTTTATTTCATTTGCAAGAAAACCGTTCAATTCATTGAAAAACTGCAAAGGGGTAATTCATTCCTTACCAGATTCTCTAAATGATGAGAGTAAATATCAGAATCGTACGGTTACTACTTATTGAGCAAAATAGTGTTAATATTTAGGGATTTTTTTTTTCTGAAAAAGTATAGTCATTTGAGACTAATATGTTATTGAAATTTTTTGTTGCACTCTATTCAAAGAATAAGCTTCTGAAATCTGCACATTTATATTACTTCCACCTTGGATACAATTTTAAATTCGGAAAGATGAATGATAGTCATATATACCCTATCTGCAATAACAGTATAGCACAGGGATGCAGAATTCTGCTACAATTGAAGCACGCGTCATAACTCGGAACACGTAACTTATCCCTTCCCTTCAATCTCGCGTCATTGTAGGTAAGGGGGGGGGGAGGAGAAGAGAGACCAGTCTGTATACCTAACGTCACACAAACGTCATTGAAGGCTCCGGCCTTGTGGATACGGTAACGAACTCTTTCCCCATGTTTCCGCCTCTCTCTTTCCCAGTTCTGAAACCCTGGTATAGCAACTGGGATAGGAAAACGCCAGAAGTCTGCTTGAAAACTGAACAGACCTTCGTAACTCTGGTTCGAAACATCAATCATAAATTAAACTTTCTCAATTAAAGGAAACTTTACTAATAAATCACAATCCCTTAAAGTTATTTAATATTCAGTGTTGTTCTACTTTAACAGAAGATGTGAAGAAATGTTACACACCTCTGGACTTCTAAAATCTTATCATTAGGAACTATACTTTTAGTTATACTTTCTGTGAATGTCTACATACTTTACAGATGAATCCTTTTTACTAAATCATCAAGGTGCTGGAGTTAATGCTGGTGCAGTGCGTTTTTTTTTATTAGAAATTTGGATTCAAGCAGTATTAACTTCGAAATTTTATGGTGAAAATAAAGGTTTTGAAACTTTTGGAAAAAGTGGCCAGATTAAATAAACATATTGTGAAGAACACCTAACTTAACAACTATACTTCTATGAAAATTTGCGGTGACAATTTTCAGATTAAATTTTATACTATGATTTTCTGAATACATTTTTACACAGACTTACTATTGCAAAATTTTCTACGCGCCCGTTGTGTAATCTTAATGAGGATATGAATTAAAACCATATTCTTTACTATACAAATATTACTCAATTCGTCAACTACTAACCATTAGAAAACAACCAACATTTTACTAAAGTTGAGGAAATGTATATTAAATTTGAAATTGTTCTGTAAATATTTGATCTTCCAAGAAACCGAATTGAAGGTAAACTGAAGTATAAGGAGAGTTGGGAGGAAAAAGAAATTTGTTCTTTATATTTGTATGAATCAATGAGAGAGAGGAGTTGACTATGGCCTATGTGAATTTGAAGATGTCTTAATTCATAAAACGATATAAATTTCTGGAATTTTGGATTTTACATGCACGCGGCTTCATAACTGCGTTAATAATATTATTTCGTTGTACGAAACTTCATACAATTACCATATCTTCTCCATACATTCATCACAAATGGCGGCAAAACACATTTTTGGATAAGGCGAAACAGCGATAGATAGACAGAATGTCCACACCACCTCTCGGATTTTGAAAACCTTCGTATGCAAAGAGCGCAGAATGAATAAATGTACGTAAGCAAGGATCCTGCAACCGAAATGCCAACAAAATCGAGCCATGCGAAGCGAAATGTGCTTAAATCGGAGGAATGTCATTATTATTATTATTATTATTATTATTATTATGATTACCTATTATTATTATTATTATTGTTACCTATTATTATTATTATTGTTACCTATTATTATTATTATTATTATTATTATTATTTCATACATAAGAGCGTTATGTACTTAAAGAATCTCGGAAACTGAAAAAACTCAGCTTCGGGTCGTCTTTTTAAACTGTTTCCTCGATTCTGTTATAAGGCATTTACCACACTTGTATCGCAATATAGAATAAGACTTATAATAATTAATACAATCTTACTTCTTTAACTTTATATAAAAGTATTTTGAGCAAATACTACAAGTAGGCTTTAGTTGGCTGGCTGGTAACATTTCCAGACCTGCTTCATTGAGACTTTTTGTCATTTGTTAAATATAATTGTAATATGAAGAAATTTATCTCTGTCATACATGAAGTATGAGGTGAAATAATTCTTTATCCGGTGACAGAGGTTAGACGACTTACGTGGTTAAATATTCATATTGGAAACTCTTAAAATTAAAACGTTCCTGAACACTGTGAGTCTAACAGTTTGAAGAATTCGAATAGAGATGGACACGTAATGTGGAATTAATACTCCTATGGTAAAATAAATATGCTAAGAAACTCAACAGCATAGTTTAATTTTAATAGGAATATAAAATCACCTATAAAATTTTCCCTACCTGTCTATCATTCAGGAACGCATTTTGGTTACATTCATTTATCTGGACACAATATTATCCCCGTTTCTACATCCCTTGGAAAGAAAATTAAATTAAAAACCTCTAGCGGACAAATATAGACACCGAATATAGTAACGAATATATTATTAATTATGGTAGGTCTAATCATTAGATTCGGCAGGATGGCTGAACAGAGAAGAAAATACAATTATTATAATTATAAACTCTCTTTTGTTCAAAGGAGTTCTCTATGATAATGTCGACCTGGTTGACGAGTTGGTATAGTGTTGGTCTTCTATGCCCAAGGTTGCGGGTTCGATCCCGGGCCAGGTCGATGGCATTTAAGTGTACTTAAATGCGACAGGATCATGTCAATAGATTTACTAGCATGTAAAAGAACTCCTGCGGGACAAAATTCCGGCACATCCGGCGACGTTCGATATAACCTCTGCAGTTGCGAGCGTCGTTAAATGTAACATAACATTTTCTATGATAATGAGCTTATAATATTCAAGTTACTAGTGTTAACGTGCAATTCAAAATTACATGAGCGGATTTAATGTGGTTACAGTTTGATAACAAGTAAACAAAACGAACTATGAAAAGTAATTAATTTAAGAATTAATAAAGATTCAGGTCCATCTTCTATCGATCTCGTTTGAGGATAATTCTCGCTATTCTACTGGTTTCCAATAGTATTTCCTTTGTATTTGTGCGATTGTGTAGATTGGAAACCTATCCTTTTGATGTGCGTTACTAGTAATTGTGCAGTAATTGGCGTTGCTGATATTATTAGTGGAATTCCAGAGACTTGATCCTAATGCTACACTTGTTGAATTTCGATACACATGGGCCTATCAAAGTACTATAATATTATATATTATATTTTATTATATTACATCACTCTACACTAAATTGAATCTGCTTACGGCATCCTGATAGGCACACGACCTAATAAACTTCTGTAACAACAGTGAATAAAGAGTATACTAGGTGATCATTTTCGATGTGGAACATGAACGGCGGTTTTTTTATTAGTATGAAACACTGCCGTTCCACAAAGGGAATGAACGGTTGAATAGGAATTTGTAAGCACACCTAGATATTATATTATATTATATTATATTATATTATATTATATTATATTATTTTATATTATATTATATTATATTATATTATATTATATTATATTATATTATATTATATTATATTATATTATATTATATTATATTATATTATATTACTAGCCGTATCCGTGCGCTCCGCTGCACCCGTTAGAAATAATTAAAATAGGACATTTGATCGAGGGAACATTCGTGTTTGATAGAAGGATAAATCATTTAATATGTTACTTAATTTAAATTGTGTTTAAATAATTAAAATGCGATCATTTCGGTCCAGAGAGCACTCATTTGGTGCAATGACAATTCCTTTAACATCTTACTTAATTGTTATTACATGCAACCATAGTTTAATGAACATTGACATTATTTAGATTTAATGTCTATACTTTATTTTACTTGCTATATGTTTCCATTGAATTATGGTAATAACTTAATTTTAACCCTTCTTTTCTACGTATTCAGTAAATGGCGTTTGGCCCACTATGGTTCTGAACCTTTCAAATAACTGAAATTATATTATATAATATTACATATTATATTATATTATATTATATTATATTATATTATATTATATTATATTGTATTATATTATATTATATTGTATTGTATTATATTATATTATATTATATTATATTATATTATATTATATTATATTATATTATATTATATTATATTATATTATATTATATTATATTATATTATATTATATTATATTATATTATATTATATTATATTATATCAGAAGTTACTGTAATAACATTATAGCATTATGTCCATCTAGAGAAACTACACTTTCCAATGGTGAAATAATAATTAATTATACAAATCGGTTAATTTAGCTTCCGATATTACTTCATACAAACACAGAAACATTCTCTGTAGGCTATGTTTGATAGCTTTCGATTGTTGCTGTCCAAGGCCCCTTATATACGAAGTCATTTGTTTTTTATTTCATTACACGGCCTTATGGCAGTTATTTTAATTTTAAAACTCATTTATCTCATTAAATATCAGTCCTATCAAAATTTTTCAGGGAATAAAACTTATCGCAAATTATTTTTCAAGAAACGTTTGTTAGTTAACATTTTTCACAAAAATCAATAATAAGCGAGATATTTCGATTTATTTAATTCAGGCCCCCTTATAACCCCCCTTTTAAATAACGTATTTTGAATGCCATATAGCGTAAAAATCTAAATTATAACGAACTTAATTTATATTCCAATTTTCATCGAAATCCGTTCAGCCATTATCGCGTGAAAAGGTAACAAACATACAGACAGACAGACATACAGACAGACATAAAAACAAAAATAAAAAAAAAAAAGCGATTTTCGGTTTCAGGGTGGTTAATTATATATGTTAGGACCAATTACTTTTGGAAAATCGATAATTACCAGAAAAATTTCGGCTATAGATTTATTATTAGTATAGATATTATATTATATTATGTTATATTATATTATATTATATTATATTATATTATATTATATTATATTATATTATATTATATTATATTACCAACAAGCCAGCGCAAACTCTTCTAGCACAGAAATGTGATATGTCCAGCGAGATAAATTATGTAAACGATCGTTATGACAACACCGATAAAATGTTTTATTCCTACCTGATTATAGTGATTACTAATTTAGCCGTTAATAATAATAATAATAATAATAATAATAATAATAATAATAATAATAATAATAATAATAATAATACATTATGTGCTTATGTCTAAGGAATGAATCTGCGTATGTTATCCTGATAGGCACACGACTTAAATTGACTTCATTAACAAAAATGAATAAAGAATAAGTCTTGCAAGAAGGAAGGCACACGACCTGAATAGACTTCTGTAACAACAGTGAGTATGCTAGGTGATAATTTTCGACGTGGAACATGAACAGCGGTTTTTTTATTAGTACGAAACTCTGCCGTTCCACAAAGGGAATGGTGGTTGGGTAGTATAATTTGTAAATATAGGCCTACGTATGTTGTTGTTATTATTATTATTATTATTATTACTATTATTATTATTATTATTACTATTATTATTATTATTATTATTATTATTATTATTATTATTCTCCTTATTCCAGCTACCCATAAACTGGAATCAAGTTGCCTGATTCGAAGTACCGCGACATCACAGCGCAGGTACAGGTATGTTCATACACAAAACAGTTACGCATCCTCTTCCTCTAGAAAGTCAAAACCGGGAATCAATTATAGTGAGTAGTCTTATCGATCACAGCTCTTACTAGTCGTATTATTTAAATAACTACATCTTCGTGGTTGATTGAAGGTTCATTGCAGAGGTAAAATTCCTTAGGTATGATGCTCAAACGTGTAATATTGCAGGGCAAAGTTGAGGATATTTGAACTAATATTTTCACTGTCAATATAGATAACATTTCATAAAAATTGTGTAAAATAAACGTAAAAGTGACAAAAACAGTGAATTGAAAGGCACTGCAATACCAAAGGCACAGAAATTGTGTTGAACTTAATCCAAAATCTGAAAATTATGAAGATATTAACTGTACGTTTAGCATGGATTTGTATAGCCTACCATGCTGTTCAGTGCCAACATCCCAATTAATAAATTAAATAATCTACATTTTAGATAATTTCTAGAAAAGTATATAGAAAATTATTGGGGTTTCAGTGATGAGCGACATCCAATATCTTACAATTCATTTTGGTTTTTCAGATAAATCAGTTAAAGATTATAAATTTATTTTAAAGTTTTCAGCCATATGAATTATCATTTTTGCAAAATTATTATTTGCTAATACATATTACAGAAGAAATTTTATAAAAGTTTTCGCCTATATGGCATCATCAGAGATTCAAAATGTTAACAACTAAATCTAAACGTAAGTCCAATAAGATGTTCACAGTAATAAGCATAACAAAGATTTAAATAATTAATCATGAGTTTTATGTAATAAAATCTGATATTGGTGTGAGAAATGTTCAATTTGACTAATTTGTGTTGTTTCGCCGAATTGCCGAAAAGTGAATTATAAAAATATATATATATATAAAATATGAATGTAAATTACTTATAACTCATGTTACATATGTATAAATATATATATATATATATATATATATATATATATATATAGTTAAAATTGATAAAATATTTCATATTCGTACTTAATGTCTGTGTGAGAATGTATTAGCAAATAATAATTTTGCAAAAATGATAAATCATATGAGTGAAAACTTTAAAATAGATTTATAATCTAAGACATGCAATATCCTAATGAAACAATAAGAATATGTTGTACTACATCATGTACCAATAACGTCATGTGCTATTGATAGAATTTCTTGAAATATAAAATCATTTCAAGATATTTGCATATGTTCAAGTTCCGTAACTTATGCATGCACGTTACTATTCTCTGTCAAGATCACAACGAAAATGAACATCACGGCAGAAGCATGTAACCCTATTGTGAGTGAGTGGTCATTAGCATAAATAAATGCAATTTCATTACCTCTTATTATGTTTTGTATTTTGTTTAGGAACGTCATTGATGATCTCCAGCATCTAACTTTTAGCTATATTCTGGTTGATTTATAGTAAATTGTAAATTGTGTTTATTTATGTTATAAATAACCTCACATTTTATTTTTCTGATAATTTACTGACTTTAAAAATTAGAAAAAAAAAATAACCGGAAAATAAGCGGTTGCCTTTCTTCAAGTTAAATTAATTTTAAAACAACAGTTTAACCGATAACCGGTTATTTTCGAATAACCTCGTTTTTCTTGTTCCCATGTAAGCTATGCGAACTTCCAAATTGTTTGTCAACAATGGAACTCAAATAATGATCTACTAGTTAACTATTCGAAAACTCTTCCACTTGAGCAGCATCGAAAGACCTGTAACCTGTATCTACTTATGGATTTAATATTTCAAATGTAAACACTTTATTTCAGTGTATTTATTTCAATACTTGCACATTTGGAAGTCTGCGAAATGTAATGAAATCGCTTATTTTATCCTTGTAAACGGAGGAGAAGGTGATCGATCAGCAAGGCAAGTGACTGTTAAATGTAGCATTAATGGCAGCAGAGTCTTGTCAACTTTTCTTTGAAGTGTTTTCTTTCCAAGACAAGAACCATCTTGTTAGTTTCACAGAGACTGAAGCCTTAATCTACTGACACAAAACTTGGTCCTTGTATCCGCTAACTAGAAGTGACGAACAGCATAACTACGCGGATCCGACAATTCCTCGACATGGTCCATATTGCTTGTAAAATTTTTACATTTTGCATTGCCTATTTATAACGATGAGTCCGTATTACCCATTACTAACTACCCGTACAAGCGATAAGAGGAGAGATTAAGAAAAGTAATATTGAGAATTTCTGAATAAGTTTTACTTGTATGTTTACAAGGAGTCGACAGTGAGGGGAAATAAAGAAGAATTGGGTGGACGAACTACTTGTGAGGGAAGAAAGTAGAAAATAAGGAACCGTAAAACTACAGCCTATGAAGTTGGAGCTTAACCCTCCAGTACTCGCGCGGCATACATTTGTAATCCACTATTGTTTATTACGTAATCACATCTCTGCTATCAATGCTGAGAGCGTAAAATTTTCAGTACCTTCCTGTTATAGTTTATCTCTCACATCTGAAATGTTTGCACGTAATTGCGACTTCTTTAGAGTGGATTACAAATGTAATCCGCGCGAGTACTAACGTTAGTGTTTTTAACCGGTGAGAATATTTAAATATACAGAATAAAGAATATAATTACAAAACAAACAAGAGAAATAGAAATAAAATAATACAAGCAATATAAAAAAGATACAGTAGTATTAACAAAATTTGAGACCGAATGAGCAGCGCTCGTGCTCGTGATTTTCTTATTTGTAATTTGATTTTTTCTTACAAGCCGTTCATAAGACATTTTTACACGTATTTTCTATTGTTGCAGTTATTTTATTTTGTAATATGAATGATTACGTGGGCATATTTCATAATACAGAACAATGACTTCTTCTGATATGAAACAGACATATACTTGAACCCATATACTTGATTTAAATGTTAAATGTCTTGTAGAGTTGCACTTTTATATCGCAGTTTAATAGAATCATTAGAAGAATGTTACTATTGTATATATGTTGTTAAATTACATAATCATACGTGCAAGAGAATGTATTATTAAAAGAAAAGAGATGAATTACAAATATAATCCACGCGAGTACTGGTGTCACAAATTATGGCACGGGTACTGAAGGGTTAAGGGGACAAAGTAATAAAAGAGTGGCAAAAGACAGAAACATAAAGTGTACAATCAATAATAGTGACTAACAAAAAGTGAATAAATGAATAAGTGAAGTGGTATCTAGAGAAGTAACGATGATAAGGGAGGTGGCAAGGAAAAAAAAAGAAGTGTTGTAAATAGGATATGGAAGTGAAAGGTTACTAATATAGTAAGTGCTCGCAAAGGGTAGTATACAATCAGGGAAATTTTAAATGATAGGAGGGGAAGCAGTACTTCAATGTAAGTAGACACAAAAAGTGTTGAGGCTACCATTGGAAAAACGTGAAATATTTCAAGGTAGGAGGATAGATAGGCAATAGATGATATTATGTATAATTGTATACAAACAATAATATTGACTAACGAAAAGTAGTCTGAGAAAGAAGTGTATAAATGAATCAGTGATTTAGTGACGAGTGAGAATAATAGATGATAAGGGAGATGATAGGAGGAATTGAAAGTGATTGTTAATTGGAGATGGAAGTGAAATGTTACGATTATAGGTAGTGTTTGTAAAGGATAGTGTACAATTCAGAGAAGTTTTAAACGATAGGAAGGGAAGAAGTACTTCAATACAAACAGACAAAAGAAGTGTTGAGACGATCATTGGAAAGATAGGGAAGACTTCATGGTAGGAGAAGTAGTTAGTCAATAGAGGGTATGTATTATAACGGGCGTCGGAAACTGCACACCAAAATTTGCTACCTGGATTTCGCTCATATAGGAACTGCACACCAACATTTTCTACCTGTATTACTGTCATATGGAAACTGCACACCAACCTGCTTTGGCGACACTATAAATAGTTTTAATTTACCAAACTGTTTTAATTTTGTTCGAAATGGACCGTTTGTTTACATCTGAAAGTGAACGGGGATGTTGAGTGCTGGTATATGAGGACTGTAAATTTTATAAAGCCAAAGAGTTGGAAAACTATGAACTAATGTGAGGTGTTGTGTCAGAAAATGCAATGCGAAAATTTATACCTTGCTGAAAAATATGAAAATTATTAGAGAACGCGGTGAGCATAACATGTGGTGGACATTAGCATATTAAATCGCCAAATAATTAATGCAGCTACGAAAAGAAAAGCCATCGGATGTCAATAGTAAGCCATCAAAAATATTTCATGCTATTTGTCAAATCTTGTCACAGAAAACCTGAAAGTGCGTGACATATCTCGAGTAAAAGATAACTTATACAGATCACCAGAAAACTTCAGCCTGTTCTACCCAAATCGCAACCCGAAGTTCATAACAGACTAAGTCATTTAAACTTTATTACTAACCGAGGCGAAGATTTCGTTCTTTTCAATTACAAAGACAGTGGAATAATTATGTTTACCTGTGTTTCCAACCTGGCCTATTTATGTGGACTTATTACAATATACGTGGACGGAACTTTTCTTATTGTCTTCAGTTTTCATATCAAATGTTTACAATTCACGGAGTAAAGAACGATCAATATGCCCCTTTAATTTTTTTGTACTTTACCTAACAAAATTGTTCAAACGTATGAAAAGCTATTGCAGGTAATTATAAATAAATGTGCAGCGTTCAACATGGGTTTCACTCCATCTAATGTAGTAACAGACTTTCAGCTAGCTAGAGGCTACATGCTGCAATGGTGAAAACTTGGAAATGCGTTACTATTATACTCGTACGCTGCCGCTTCCAATGGATTATCGGGAAAATCACGGGAAAAGAAACCCATCTACGAGATGCGTCCATAAAGTAATTTTCCCGCTAGTCCCACAGCTAGCAAAACATATGTTACGTGAAGCGACTGAGTGTACGTGATAGAGTAATGTCCTAGCATGGCGCATGCGCTAGCGGAACTTCCCGAGTGCTCTCAGTAGCTTCGTTGCATTGGTTGAAGATGGACGTTCCTATTCCAGGTCCCTCCGAGTGTGAAGTGCGGTCAGTGATAAAGTTTTTGAAATGCACAGGGCATAGCGCCGATTGAAATTGATCGTCACCTGTGCCAGGTCTATGGGCAAGCAGATGGTGCGTTGCCGCTGTAGACAACTTTCAGCAGGACGCCAAAATGTGCATGACGAGGAGCGCAGTGGGAGGCCAACCATCATCACAGATGACCTTGTGGATTAAAGCGCCATTTGCTTGCTCATGACGTTAGGCCCATAGACCTGGCACAGCTGACGATCAATTTCAATCGGCACTATACCCTGTGTATTCAAAAACTTCATCACTGACCGCACTTCATACTCGGCGAGAGCTGGAATAGAAACGTCCATCTTCAACCAATGCAACGAAGGTACTGAGAGTACCCGGGAAGTTCCGCTAGCGCCGCCATGCCAGGACATTACTCTATCACATACACGCAGTCGCTTCGCGCAATATATGGTTTGCTAGCTGTAGGACGAGTGGGAAAGTTACTTTATGGACGTGCCTCGTATGTAATACGGCTACCTTATGAGCTAGTCTGTTGCTGCGTACTTGCCTTATATTCTTAGGTTCTTGTCTATTTGTGCGTGAATACATGCATTTAGGCCTAAATTGTAAATGAATAAGTAGATATGCATATATGCATTCAGTATACAATTCATACATAGGCTATATGCATTCTTTTCACTAACGCTCTGAAATTATTCTTTCTCCATAACAGTATTAGTAGGCGTGTAGATTATTCAATTTTTCTAAGCCCATTCTAAGGAAAGCCATAAAATACAAGTTCTGAAGGCAACAAACAATGATACTTTTCTATAAATAAACGTATGTGAACAGGCCCTAATTTTCGAGGGAATCACTAAAATGCCAATAATTGCGAACGAGCGCTTCCGATGGTAATCTATACGCAGTGACTACTTGTTACTTCTGCATTATCGGAGAAGTAACGTAACGCACTGAAATTAATGAACACATACAATAAGGGCACGTTTAGGTGAATGATTTGCATTGTCGCCAATTTCACATCAATAATGCAGACATTTTAATTATTTCCTCGTGTTATTTATAAAAGAATGACATTATTTCCAGTTTTCATTTTCTGCGTCTAACATGCCATGAAATTAGAGTTTCAATGTCCATGAAAACCAGAATTGACCCCCACTGCAACAACAAAAACAAGTTCCCTCTATGCACTGTAGGGGGATTTTGAGCGTCCATTGCATATTTGTTGCGGTTATTCAATGAAGCGTTTATAACAGCCGTGTCGAACTGTACAACAAGTAGGCCAGAGAGTCATATCCGACACAGCTGGCGACCTGCACTCGCCAGCACATCCGAGCTACAGATGCAGCTACAAGTAATCATATTCTGTTAGTTTCCTGTCCTCGCGTTTTATTCCTTTGCGCTGTTCCCTCGATTCGCCAAAGTTACAAGCTCCAGTTCTGAAACAAATGCTTACAAATACAGCGTGTTCGTGCGAAGAATGCTTCCGGTATTTATACTCGATTCAAATGAAATTTCTCCGATGGCTGAAAACCATTTACGGGTTCTGTCCGCTCCCCTACTCGTCTGTACACCGAATTTTTGACAAAAAATAACATTTTGGTTTTTGTCGTTTTTCTGTAGTTTAATATGTGCAAAATAATAATACGATTTTATTTCTTTTTTTAGTCCTATCTTCAGGAAAAATAACAATAATTTGTAGTAATTCTTAATTTAAAAAATGTTATCAATAACAATTATTTTTGCGAACCGCTCACAAGCAAAAATTCTCATGGGGACAGATGAAAAAGTTAATTTTTTTTTCTTCCATCATGTTAATAAAGTCAAAAGAAGTACTTATACAAATTTTGGCCACTCGACCACAAATACGAGACCGTCCAGAAAGTGACTTTCCCTGAGGCCGTTTACAGAAAAAGAGCACAATTGCATGGAAAGGTTTATTGGAACAGATACAGCAACTGTTGCGCTATTTTTCAACATAATCCCCACTGGAATTGAGACATTTGTCATACCATGGAATCAATTTTTGTATTCTTCTGTCGTAGAAGTCAGCCTTGTGGGATCGAAACCAGCGTTTGACGGCCGTCTGCACCTCTCTGTCGATTCCATGATATGACAAATGTCTCAGTTTCGGTGGGGAATATATAAAACAATGCCTCAAACAATTACTATGTCTGTTCCAATAAATTTTTCCAATGAAATTTTATTTTCTTTCCATTAACTGCCCTTGGAAAACTTATTTTTTACGGCCCTCGTAATTGCGATATAGTGGCCTAAATTTGTGCAAGCACTTCTTTTGACATTATTAACATGGTGGAAAAAAAATAACTTTTTTATTTGTCCCCATCAGAATGTTTGCTTGTCAGTGGAATTTTAAATTTATTTAGTCGGTTGTAATACTCGTACATAAAAATATGTTACATATGCCATATTTTTCCTACATATCTGTATCTTTTATAACTTTTGAGAAGATTGGACCAAAAATTGAGGAATTTAATATTGTGGTATATGGAAACGTCGGCATCTTTTTTCTGCATTTTCTCTTATTTTTTGTGACATTTGTGCACTTTTCTCAGAAAATATTGTACCCAGAATGCTGAAATTAATACACAAAATGAATATGATGGCATTTTACACAATAGGCTAAAAAAGAATTAAGATTATTTTCATCTTCAGCAAAAATAAGAAATAATAATAATAATAATAATAATAATAATAATAATAATAATAATAATAATAATAATAATAATAATAATTTGTAGTGATTCTTAATGCAAAGAATATTATCAATGATTTTTTTGTCAACAGCTCAGTGGAATTTTAAATGTATTTAGCCGGCTGTATACATAAAGCTATGTTACATATACCCTATTTATACATTTGTATCTTTTACAACTTCTGAGAAAAGTGTACACAAAATTGAAGAATTTAACATTGTAAGATATGGAAGTACAGACTCCCCTTAAGCTGTTCCCTCGATTCGCCAAAATTACAAGTTCCAGTTCTGAAACAACTGCTTACAAATATAGTTTGTTCGTGCGAAAAATACTTCCGGTAATTATAGCCGATTCAAATTAAATTTCCGTGATGTCTGACATAGCAGCATTGGAAACATGTTTATATTGACCGGAAAGTGTATATATCTTTGAGAATTGATATTCGTTTCAGATTGTATGTATGTATGTATGTATGTATGTATGTATGTATGTATGTATGTATGTATGTATGTATGTATGTATGTATGTATGCATGTATGTATGTATGTATGTATGTATGTATGTATGTAATATAATTAAGTTTAAAATATTCCGTCGTTTTTTAACTTTTAAATAATTTAAATTTAAAAATAAATATTTTACATTACAAGATTATTTTAACTCACTATTAATTGTTGTATATTGCATGCTGTTGTGACTTAGAGCCAGACTTATCTTCTCTTACAATGAGTATACAGGTTTAATTTTGTAAGGCATACAAGTGTTCACCTAATGTATATCGCCTGTGTTCAATTTTGTTGCTTTTATTGTGTCTATCACCTGAATATGATTCGTGAAACATATTTTAATATGATGTGACACAAAATTTATTCTGTACTTATACACTTTGAAAAGTTGCTGACTGAAACCATATAACCATTTATTTCATCTATTTTAGTTTATTATATCGTCGTCGTTTTTATCAAACATCATAGTATAGAAAATAATTTTTCTGGAGGAAGAAAAAATTAATGAAATACGATTAGGCCTACACTGATCCTCGATTTTATCATTATGTTCAACATATTCACCAACGATTTCTATCGAATTATTTCATATTGTTATATTGGCCCATTGATTATTAATTAATTTTTTCTTCTTCCTGAAAAATTATGTTGTGTACTGCCACATAGAAGGTTTCATAAAATCAACGACGAAAGTATATTTTATATTGTTTGCAGTTGTTAGTTCTGGTTCAGGAGAAGGAAAGGCCTGAAACCCTTAATTCTACCGAACGAATGAATGAATAAATAAATAAGTAGATAAGTAAATGAGTAAATTAATAAGCTGGTAAATAAGTAACTCAGTAAGTAATTAAGTAAATGAATAAGTAAATAAATAATAAAGTAAGAAATTAAATAAGTACGAAAATAATTAATTGAATATAGCCTATAAGTGTAGGTCTATAGGCAAGTAAATAAATAAATGAAAGAAACAAATATTTAAATAAATGAAAACTGTAAGAACAGGAAATATTGAAATTACTAATTTACTTTTGACGCTTTCAAAGTACTGACCCAGATCACATATGTAACAGATAGGTCATCGCTATGTTAAAATCGTTTGCACTTTGAAGAGAACAACCGCCAGGATCGCCACCCGTCCGCCGTAAACGAACACGAGATGGCAGTACAGTCGCTAATGCAATTGAAATGGGAATTATGACGTGACTCCTTATGTAACAACTAGATGGCAGCTTAGTAAACCTGATAAAAGTTGTTAACGTCAAAGCCTATAAGGCCGACCTATCTGGGGCATGTATGATCTAGAGTACTGACAAACACGAGAAATTTCTGAACTCCAATCATGAGCAAACATGCATATTAGAGCAGTTGAAGATTATTTCAAAGACATGCAAACTTTTAATTGTTTTGACATCTCTTAGATATGAATAAATAATAATTAATTCACTAGCTTCAACTGTAGCACATGTTAGAGTTCAACAAAACAAATATTCAACGATATGCAAACTAACAATAAAAGATAAACACCTTTAAAGATGTCATGCATTTAACTGTGTATGAATTAATTTATGCTTTGGCAGGTAGAGAAGTTTAAGAAGTTAAGTGAATAAATATTTCAATCAATACGTGGAGCAATTTAATAAAAAACAAACGAAATTAAGATATTATACAAAGGAACGAAAATAAATGTATATTAAACGGAAAAAACAAAACAGAATTCAACGATTCGAATAACGAATAGGCTACGATACAGATGTAGAATGATCCTCCACTTCATAATTTGGTGTGTGTGTGTGTGTGTGTGTGTGTGTGTCTGTGTGCGTGTAAAGGGAAAGAAAGGAAAGAAAAATAAAAGCAAAAATTCAGATTTTTACTTCAGTGGTCATTTCAGAGGTTTAACAATACCTTAAGACAATATTAGATACGCGTATCTATCTTCTTCTTGTAAGATTTCATAAATATATAAATATCACATAAAAGTGCAGTCGTTTACAAGCAACATATTACAAGTTTTCTTCTTATTGGAAGTGAATATTGTGACCTCACATTTCGGTGCATATAAACCAATATACACTCAATTCTGCTACCAGAACTATTTTCAAGTTATTGTAGCAACTCAAAACGGTGACAGCAACTCTATATTTACTTTTCTGTGAAAAAGTTGTCCAATAAAATGAGAATGAACGTAACTGACTTTTATTTCTACTAACCGACATGGTAGCGGCGCTCGGAAAACTTTACTTACGACTTGATTTCATTCCTCGCTGTTTTTCTGAACTCCGTCTAGCGCGTGATAAACTGTTTCTCTGCAGCAAATGGAAATTAACTACTCGCGGTTTTAGTGTAAGCCAATACAGATGCATCCAGAGTCAATTGATCTTCCTACTCTCTATTTTAACTTTGTAACTCTGATTTTTCATTCAGGAGCGGTCTATGTTATTCATTCAAATTGTTTAGTCAAGTCTTAATTTTTAAAATATGTATTTAATAATAATAATAATAATAATAATAATAATAATAATAATAATAATAATAATAATAATAGCAAAATCAAACTAATTATTACTATTTTACAAAGAATTTAATTTATTAAGTAGATATGAAAAATTACAAAGAATGACGGTGGTTCCGTTAGAAGGAGAGAACTCTTAACTAAAATCTGCATGGTTGTCACCATTATAATCATCATCATCGCCACAATATCGTCACTACTACCACCATTAACGCCACTATCGCAGTACGACCATTACTATCAAATGATGATGAATTACCATCATCATAACCACTAATATCACTAACATCATTGCCCTATGATCAGTGCTGTAGGTATCGCAAGAAGGAAATACCGACGGATGAAATGCGAATGAAACAATGCGATAAGGAAGAGCGGGCGACAGAAAGGTCACGAGATAGCTTGAGTGATATTCAAGAGTACAGGCGGAAGAGAAATAGCATCGATAGAATCAGTCTTGCGTTGTGATAGTTACATTACGACTTTAGTTTGTTCCATTGCATGTGAATACGTGTCTTGTATCGCACGGTATCATTATTTCATCCGTAAACATATGTTACGCGTTTAATTAGCTTCGAATTTTTCTCTTGCTACGTTCTTTATTTTCACACCGACGTCCTTATTTATTCATCTTTTTGGAGAGACAGTACTTCCATCGGCCCATACCTCTTGCCCCCTCGGCGTGCCTACATACACAGTCAAACAGACAGTAACGCCACCACTACTTTTCGGTAATCGTTGATCACTATCAACATCATCATCACCACCACCATCATCATCGCTATCACTATCTCCGTAATATTAATCATTATCATCACTATGATCGCAATTATCACCATCAGTATCATCGCAATCACCATCTTCATTACTATCGCAACAGAATGCATAGCAACAAGAGACGTCAACATTTAACGAAGAATAATCCGGGAAAAAATAAACGTGTTACACACTCCTGTTTGCATAATTATTTAATAATAGATGAGTTTACGTTTTTGGAATCATGCATGATAATAACATTACGTAAATAATACAATAATAACAGAATATCTCACTTTGTTCAGAACGTAAAATACAGTATTAATATAAATTTAAAATATTCTTCAAACTATTCACAACTCTACACAGCTCCACAAAATGTCACTATGTGTTATTTATGTGAACATACTTGTATCGTCTGTAGCGAGTGGAAGCAGGGCGAGGCGCGGGTGACATCTATACTCCTCGCTCTACTCAACTGAAATCTACTGTTTTGGTACGAACTTCTTACCTATGATTATCACTATCATTCTCACCATAATTACCATCATCAGTATCATCCCAATTATCATTATCATTACAGTCATAATCACTACATTCACCATCACTATCACAATCTCCATTATCATAATCATTACTTATTATCACCATCATTACTATCATCATAATCATCATTACTATCACTATTTTGCCATCATTATTATCACTATGGTTACTACCGCCACCAACACCGTCATTATCATCACTATCGCCATTACTATATCTTCATCATCATTAGACCGCGTGAGTCGGGGTCTTAATACGACACTGCAGGTTACCGGTGAACACATTTTATACGGAATTTTTTATTCGAATTCGTCTATACTACAGCATTCTAAACTATTTACTATTCCTCCTGAAACACCCTGTATACTCCCCATGGAAAAATCCAGTCATACTTAACTTAGGAGATATAGGCCCCGACTCACGCGGTCTAATCATCGTCGTATTCATCATCACATCATTATTACCATCGCTACCACTGTCACGACATCACTAACACCACCATCGTCATCACCACGTCATCATCACCACTTTCGTAATCTCTATCACCATCGCATCATTACCACTACCATCACCATTGCAGCCATCACCACTCCACAACACCATCACCACCACTATTACTCTGAACGTTTTTCGTAAGGTGAACTCGGAAGTAAGTCCTAATCCCACTTGGACGAACATCTATTTTTTTAAGTTAATTCATACTGTGGTGCGTAAATCTCATTCTCATTTCTCATTTCGCGGAATACAATGGCATTGTATCCAATTCCACTGATGCTAAGTAACAGCATATTTGATACAGTGTCCTTAAATAACATTAAAAAATTTGGGCCGTTAGGAGTGATGATTTCACATAATTTAATATAATAAAAGAATGATATCAGTTCGAATAATTTTCATTGTTTAATCTACGAGTATGCGTGCTATTTAACCCTCGAACTTACCTGAGGTCGTTTTTGACCCCATACTATAGGGTAAACTAGGGTCTGTTGGACAGTCGGGCATGTTGGACACTCTGTACTTTAACGTGTTACCTCGCAACTTGTGGGCACCACATTCTGCTAGAAGTCAATGACGGAAGTAGCCACTTCCGTCATTGACTTCTAGCAGAATGTGGTGCCCACAAGTTGCGAGGTAACACGTTAAAGTACAGAGTGTCCAATATGCCCGACTGTCCAACAGGCCCTAGTTTACCCTATTTTATTTTAATATTTACATCCATATACTCCGAAACGTTTCAGTAACCTATATATGCTATCCTTTGTTATTTTAGTTTCCTTTGAAATTAAAATATGATTACAAAATAATTATAAGCTTATACTTTTTATTTTTTATACTTATTGCTTGAGGTCGTGGATGTCCTCAGCTATACACCACGTCTTTATTTTGTAGCTAATTTAATTTTTCATTTAAACTTTTATCTTATTTTTTACATTTACTGACAAAATTAAGCCCATTTTTGTATTATTTCAACTGAAATGTAGATAATGCCATTCTTTTAACGTAATTTTTGTAATAGAAATATTCAGTTACAAGCAGAGAAAGATGACATCAGTTACAAACAGAGTTGACGATAAAGCAACACACAATCTCATTCATCATGGATAATTTTGTAAGGTTCGAAAAGGGATATACAGTATGCAATCTTGACTTTAACAAGCGCTACAGAATATTACCAACAGAGGTCGCGATAAAAGTAGGCCCAAAGGCTATGGGTAGGTTCAAGAGTAATTATTTGTATTTTGTAAAACAAGTTTGTTTTTTTTTTCTACTGCAGCAGATGATTAGACGAAATTAATTAATGAATTAATTGTCCGAATATAGTAATTAACAATCGATCCAATAACAACTTACGTTTTACATTCTACTTCAAGGAAATTAAAAGTGTTCTCTCATAGAAGAAATAAGAACACCGATATAGAATGTATAGTCTGTCAATAAACTAACTAACTTACTTACTTACTGGCTTTTAAGTAACCCGGAGGTTCATTGCCGCCCTCACATAAGCCCGCCATTGGTCCCTATCCTGAGCAAGATTAATCCATTCTCTATTATCATATCCCACCTCACTCAAATCCATTTTAATATAAATAACTACAATAAACTAACTTCATTAATTAATTGTTTAAACATAATGAGTAACTCTATGTGTAATAACAACTTTGAAGGTCCTAATTATTTACAACAAATATTCTTTGGTTCAAAAAAGACCACAGATAAGAAGTATGAAATTCTAGAGCTGTTAAGTTGCGAGGGTTAATCGGAAAGTTGTCAGCTTGTCGCCAGAACCTTAAACTCGAAGGACAGTGGTTCATAGTTCAGGCATTTCCTTAACTTAAAAGGACAAGGAATGCGGTACTACCATCACAAATTTATCACTTCACTCGAAAGTAACTATCGACAGTAAATGTCTCTTGTTATTTGTAAAGCAGCGCTTGCAAAAAGTTTCAATTGAGTTTCATTCGTTTGCGATCTGTGCACAACTTCTTTCTAGTCTGGATACTTCTATAAACTTTATAACGTCATAAAATAGTTAATAATACCACCAACTTAGCAATGAAATCTCTCTCACAATTCCCCACTGAGCAGTTTCATTGCATTTTTATTCATCTGTGAAACCCTCAGTTGTACTGTAACATTAACCAATAGGCCAATAAATGAATAACTGGAATATTATATGTAATTGCCCCTTTGTTTAATTAATTACTATTTACCAATGAAATCTATATTTCATTTATTTCTCTTATCAATAGTAGTTGAGCATAAAACACTCGTTTTCCACGAGTACAAAGCGTTTGAAATATAACAGTGAAATATTTGCATGCTGCTACAACAAAGAAAGAAATCTCGAAATGGTTTTGTTTTTCCTGGTCTTATTCTTGTATCTCATTGACTGTGTATGCAATGTATTAGAATTTTATTTCAGTTGAAAATATATTATAAATGTGAAGTCGTCGATTTTCAAGTAGGTTTATCTTGCGCTTCGCAAATGTAAAGTTTAGATGTGTATGTGTGTATACATATAATACCATTTTTATACACAGAAAGTTCTTATGTTTCTTGAAAGCCGCCTTGGTAACTCGGTTTGCAGTGAAAAGGCTTAACGCGATCGTGGGGCCAAAATAAAATCCGACGATGACAAAGTTCTTTTTTCTTTTTTTTTTTGGCGGACAAACCAAAGTTTTGTGGTATTTCTCGAGGTTCTCCCGTTTTTTCTCTTCATTCCACCAAAACTCTCTATAACCACTCTTTCATTATCATTTTCCTCTCGAAAAATAGGTTATCACTTCTGTTTGTGTAAAGCAGAATCGACTTTCCACAATGGTTGGTGTTTCTTGAGAATTGCCAGAGATTGATTGATGAGAATGGTGGTGGATTTTAGACGACTCATAAATCTGCATGGGACACCGGAGCTCCTCTCCCCAAGTTTTTCCTTGCCTGACGGCGATATGCCTCATGTAGACCTGTGAGGTGCGGCAGATCACCACCAGGGGTATGGTATACGGATTTCATGGCTGGAGAGGAATGCATAGTGTTACGGTTTTGGGGCCGGCTTACTCGGGCAGCTACGTCAGTAAGAAAATAACGTAATCGCTGGTACACAAAAAGCCTGCTTGGGCTGAAAAATGCTTAGGAATATTCCATGTGCCGCCCGTCTTCTTTGTAGGCTACACGGCTATACTTCTAGACACACTGAAACATTAAAAATATTGTAATTTATATTTTCATATACAGAGTGTTTCAAAATACGGGACATAATTTCAGGTATGTATTTACCACATGTAGACAATCAAAATAGTTCCTTACAACATGTGTCAGGAAATGCTTTATTTCCGAGTTATGGCCTTCACAACATTGAAATTCACCGGAACGTTTTTCTTTCCGCAGGTCGTTGCCGTCAAAGGAGACATTAAGAGGGCACTCTCACAGTTCATTCCGAGGCGAAGGTTACATTCAGTGTTGTGTAGGCGTTAGACTGTGCGACATGTATTCAAATCAAGATCTGGCAGAGATACACTTCATGTACCGTAAGGCGGACAGCAATGCTGCGCTGGCTCGTCGTTTGTACCAGGAGAGGTACTCATAGCGACAATGTCCAGATCGGAAGACATTTGTACGTCTCCATTACCGTCTGTGCGAATATGGAAAATTTAACTCTCCTGGTTTGGGAAGGGGGCGACAAAGATGTACAACTCCAAAAGTACAGGAAGAGATTCTGGAGGCTGTGAACATGACTCCTTCTATCAGCACACGAAGGGTAGCGTTGCAAGTCAATGTTCCTCATACGACTGTCTGGAGACTGTTGAAAGAGTATCAATTGTATCATTATCATTTGCAACGTGTACAGGCCCTGTCACCAGCAGATCAGATTACCCTGCACGACTTAGGTTCTGTCAGTGGTTCTTGCAGCAGTGTGGTGTAAATCCGAACTTTCCTGCCTTAGTATTATTTACAGATGAAGCACAGTTCACACGAGATGGCACAACAAATTTCCACAATCATCATGTATGGGCGTATGAAAACCCACGTGCAACTGTTCCATCTCATCACCAGATGCGGTTCTCCCTCAACATGTGGGTCGGTATCATTGGTGATCGATTAGTTGGACCCCATGTACTTGTAAATAGACTTACGAGGCAGGCGTACACAAACTTCCTGGAAAACACCATACCTCATGTTTTAGAAGACACTCCACTGATCAATCGTCAACACATTCACTTCTTGCATGATGGCGCTCCTGCACACTTCAGTCGTACGGCTCGCCGGTACTTGGATCGAAGGTTTCCTGATCGATGGATAGGTAGAGGTGGCCCAATTGCTTGGCCTCCACGCTCACCTGATCTGAACCCTCTCGATTTCTACTTGTGGGGCCATTTAAAATCATTGGTTTATTCGTCTCCGGTGCCTGATTTGGAATCCCTTCGGAATCGAATTGTGGCATGTTCTGAGGACATACGCAATAATCCTGGAGTTTGGGATCGTGTTCGCAGGTCAATGAGACATCGATGTGAGGTCTGTATTCAAGCAGGATGTGGACATTTTGAACATCTTCTGTAATGACAACGACCTGCGGAAAGAAAAACGTTCCGGTGAATTTCAATGTTGTGAAGGCCATAACTCGGAAATGAAGCATTTCCGGACACATGTTGTAATGAACTATTTTGATTGTCTGCATGTGGGAAATAGTACCTGAAATTATGCCCCGTATTTTTGAAACACCCTGTATACTGGGGCTACTTTTTTATAATTCATATAGAAAGTAACTTCTTCCTAGTTTTTAATTCGTTATTTAAAGATTTTTCGTCAAATGGGTGGTTTTCTGGCGTTGATGAAGTTGGTAATAGCGAGATGCAATTTGACGAGATAAGTCTAAATATTCACCATGGAATTACCTAATATTTGTGCTGCAGCTGGGCAAACATCTTGGAGAAAACGAAACCAGGTAATCAGCCTAAGCGAGATTCAAATCTACTCCCAAACGCAATCTCGAATCCTTCTCTTAATTATTACTCGTATTAAATTCTCCATAAATAAAATATTGAACATAGCACAAGAAATATAGACTAGCGCCATAAATGGGCACGGTAGGAGAAGTAGGGAGAACACACAAAGAGTGGGGGGCTTGAAAACAAGTTTGATAGAAAGAGAGAGAGAATAAGACTAGAAACATTGGTGGGTCACAATACCGCTCATCGTTATTTTCTTTCTTTCTTTCTTTCTTTCTTTCTTTCTTTCTTTCCTGCTTTCTTTCTTTCTTTCTTTCTTTCTTTCTTTCTTTCTTTCTTTCTTGGTAAATCGCAACATTTTATAATAACATTTCTTTAAAAGCATACGTACTGCTATATTTATGAAGTGAAATACTAGTAAAAGAACAGAATGTTAACCGGTATATGTATAGTTGAATTATTTTAAATTTAAATTTCAGTCATAAAATATAACACAGTAGAACGGTCAAACTAAACCATCAAGGTAAAGTACTACCACAGTCTAGTATACACAGTCACGAAGCTCAATACGTAGTAAATATGCACCCATAGATAGTTGCTAACCACTAGGATCGCTAATATCGCCTCATTACAGACAATGCGAAATAGTACCGGCACAGCCTATTGTTCCTAGCACCCTCACAACTCAAGCTTCGTGACTGAATATTCTCGACTGTGGTAATACGCTAAATGAATTCGATGTCTTAGCTACTGCAATACAGTATGCAATATTGTGAACGTAAAACTTCTTGACAACAATTTCTGCATTAAATAAATTATTCATCGATTGCTTTTATAAAATTAACTTTTTAAGTTTAATAATATACACGGTAAGGTGAAAAGGTGGAAAGGTTCAAATATTTTGGAGCAACAGTAACAAATATAAATGACACTCGGAAGAAAATTAAACGCAGAATAAATATGGAAAATGCTCGTTATTATTCGGTTGAGAAGCTTTCGTCATTCAGTCTAGTCTAAAAAAAAAGCTGAAAGTTAGAATTTATAAAGCAGGTATATTACCGGTTATTCTGTATGGTTGTGAAACTTGGACTCTAACTTTGAGAGATGATCAAAAGCTAATGGTCTCTGAGAACAAGATGCTTAGAAAAATATTTGGGTCTAAGAGTGATGAAGTTACAGGAGAATGGAGAAAGTCACACAAACGCAGTACTGCACGCATTGTATTCTTCACCTGACATAATTAGGAACATTAAATCCAGACGTTTGATATGAGGAGGGCATGGAGCACGTATGGGTGAATCTAGAAATGCATATAGAGTGTTGGTTGGAAGGTCTGAGGGGAAAAAGATGTGTGACCTGATTGTCTGATGCCTTGTAGATGTCTCTTAAGTTACGGTGCCCTATTAGTATTACTGTTTCATTATTGCATTTATAACCCTTCTGTTGTTAATGCATTCGATAACTTACTGATGTAAAGTCGTGGTTCCTCAATAATGAATTAAACCTGTCACATGATTGTTACTTCAAACTTTTCGGGATTTCTTAGAAAATCTTCCTGCGTTTCTCTGAGTTCAGAAGTCAAGCACTCTTACCTAATTGAAGGGAGTTGAAACTCTCTTTTTGCCAGAAAATTACTGCCTGTTCTCATTGCCTAATACCAGTGCGTCTAGGAATCCACCTGATATGAATATTCGCCTAACGCTAATATAGGGTGTTTCAACAAGAACGCAGGATTTAATATTGGGAATAAATAAAATAAATACAAATAACAGAGCAGATACCAGTGCCGCCAACACAATAATAACAAGACATTGTAGGAAATTGCGCCATTGTCTTGTTGTTGGTTTGGCGGCGATTTTATCTATTCTTTTATCTGTTTTTGTTGCATTTATTCACATTATTAAATTCGGCGATCTTATTGGGACATCCTTTATATCATTGTTGTGCCATGTGTTGGAAAGGCTTCACAATTTGCTCCCTTTAAGTATATATAACGCATAAGCTTGAATTATCCCGAAAGATTACAGAGAGCCCAGCAGTAAAATGTTTTAAAAACGAAGAGAAATAAAATGAAATGATTTGAGTACAACGTTGCAGTGTGAACAACAAGCAAACTATATTTTTCACATGAAGAGAGCATGTCATTTTAGCCTGTGTTCAATGTGTATTGTAACGTGGGAAAAATTTCGTTTGAAACATTTGTTTTGTTATCGATGCGTTACAGGCTTTGAAGTGCTGGTGCTGTTTTGTGCAATAAAACTAAATAGTCCCTGATTCATCAACAACTAACAACACATCAACGTCAGCAGGTAAACTAAAAGTGACGTTTATTATTATTAAACCTTTATTATTTTATTATTGTGTCCTCCGTTGTGGTTTAAGCGGTAAAGTTTTTGGCTACAAACATTACTCACCCGTATTCAATTCACGGCAGAGAGAGGAGATTTATAATCCGCCCAGGAGACTGAGCTTGTTTCCATTGCCTTATATTTGTGCTGTGTTATCTGGGATAGTAGCTGCGAAACATACTACCATGATAACTAAGTTACATGCTTGTTACTGAAACAATAGTCTAGTTATACATCTCGATCTGGCATCACCAAAGATCATAAATCACTCTGTAATCAATTTTATGACATTAAATTATATGAAAAGAATAGTTACTGGTAGAATGAAAGTTGTAATGTTGTGGGAAATGGAAAAACTCGGAAAAACATTTGTTCACTATCCTACCACATGGAGCGACATGATGTAGGCTATATGAACAAAGGAAGAAAGTTTACGAATGATGACGCCATGTTTTTAATGAACCACAGCATTGTGGGATTTGAAGAATAGACTTCGAGGTAGATAGCCAGAAAAATAGACAGACAAGATCGAAAGACAGGATCGAGATAGATGGGCACACGGGATCGACATACGTAGAGACAGGATCTACAGGCAGATGAACAGGAAAGACAAGCAGATAGACGCATGCGACGGGCAGATAGGATTGACTGGCAGGCAGATAGGATCGACGGGCAGACAGAAGGTTCGACGGGCATACAGACAGGATAAACAAGCAGACAGACAGGATCGACAAGCAGACAGACAAGATCGACAAGCAGACAGACAGGGTCGACGGGCAGACAGAAGGATCGACGGGCATACAGACAGGATCGACAAGCAGACAGACAAGATCGACAAGCAGACAGACAGGGTCGACGGGCAGACAGAAGGATCGACGGGCATACAGACAGGATCGACAAGCAGATAGACAAGATCGACAAGCAGACAGACAGGGTCGACGGGCAGACAGAAGGATCGACGGGCATACAGACAGGATCGACAAGCAGACAGACAAGATCGACAAGCAGACAGACAGGGTCGACGGGCAGACAGAAGGATCGACGGGCATACAGACAGGATCGACAAGCAGACAGACAGGGTCGACGGGCAGACAGAAGGATCGACGGGTATACAGATAAGATCGACAAGCAGACAGACAGGGTCGACGGGCAGATAGACAGGATCGACAGGCCGACAGACAGAATCGACGAGCAGACAGATAGAAGCGACAGGCAGGTAGACAGACAGACAGAATCGACAGGCAGGATCGAGACATACAGATAGACAGAATCGACAGGTAGACAGACAGACAGACATATAGGACCGGCAGACAGAGAGAATTGGTAGGCAGACAGACAGAAGGGGTTCAATTTCCTGGTCATAGCTGTACAAGTCTTACCGTGTTATTAAGTTAAGATATCATTAAGTTTCTTACCACGAAACTCCATAAAATGTTAACTTAATAAGTGTAAATTAATACTAACCCGACAAAATATATATAGTTTATCGAAATTCACCTTCATGAAATAAGCTATGGGCCTACATTGACAGAAATATATTGAAAGTATTAATTACTTTAAACACCTACGAGCAAATTAAATTATATTATCAATGCAAAAGAAGAAATTGGCATACAATTTAGAATATAAATACAGGGACATTTTATTTTTACTTCAATTTTTATTGTACCTGAGTTTTTTAATGTACTTCACTCCCCTCCCTCTTCTAGTAAACTTCCAACCGTTCTCCAGACAACCAAGCGTATACAGTCAAAGTCTCCTTACGGTCATAGTAAACATAAACAGTACTGAGTTAATGAGTATAGTACGTTCCAGAAATATGTTCGAGTTTTCCAGTGGACGAAAGAGCTTTCAATATTGAATCATATTCTCGCACAGGTAATGTCGTCCGTTTGCCTACGTCGCATCCCGATTTCCCCCACCCGCTTCCGCTCGCCCCTCTGTAAAGGCTAGTGTCTGGGCTATCTTAGCTCTTTTCTGAAAACATTAATTTCTGTTAGGAATTGGACGTCTACATAACATTATACAACTGTTTATAAAACTTAAATAAAAGGGCCTCGTTATGTAATTAACTTTCACAGATTCCCTCCCCTTCTACGACCCTGCTACATAACCACTTGAACGGACAGTCTGAGTAATTTTATTTTTTTCGGATCGGGCAGAATTGAAGATTGAATTTACAGTACGTAAGGTACTATTTTATAGAGTAGTTACAGAATTATTTCAACATGAGTTAGGTACTAGTACGAAGGACGTAACTGGTAATTGGAATTATGTACAGTAGTCTATAGTGCGATAATATGCACAAAAGAACTGAAGCATGTATCGAAATGAACGGCAACACATTTTCAAAAGTGTATAATATACACTAGGCCTACATAATGAATACGTCCGCATCAGTTCGTGAGTAAAACCACTTATTGTTAATACTGCACTGTATTTTGGTTAAACAAAAACCTAACCAAACTCAAAATTGCGATATTTCCTTGTTTACGCAAATAGATTAGGGGTAGTTACCCAAAGAGCGCGCAATCCTACAAGAGAACGCAGCTTTAATTTTCTATGTTAACTGCATTGCAACGAGCTGAAGTGTAACTTGTAATAAGGTATCTTCATAAGCGATGTTCTGATATAGAAGTCACTTTTTATTGCTGAGGATTATATTAGTTATTGGTAAGTTGCGATTTTTTGTACTAATCTTGTAATTTTGTGTATATTGAAATTAGTTTCTTTCTCAGGAAATAATTTTGAAATAGGTTTTACAATGTGCACATGGAAAACGTTCTTCTATAACCTGTAAGTTCGCACAAAGTGGGAAATCAGTTATTGCATGCTATTTCCATCTATTGTAATTTTTGTCAGTACAACCTGGCCTCAAAGAGGGCGCATAGCTGGATCCCTCGAGAGTGCATGCGTACTCTTGGAGGACAATAACATTTCTAGCATTGTCGGATAAAATAAAGCAGTTTAACCTTCTTCTAGAAATGTTAGTGTTTCTTGTTGATATTTATAAAGGTCAATTTTTATATAAAATTTTCTTCTAAGTAGGGATGCTTTAGTATATTTACAATTTTTCAGAATAAACATCGAATGATTCTTCATTTTAGGAAACGTCGTGTAGGGAAAGTTGCATCAGCTGAGAGAGGACAGATAGTTTCAATTGTGTGTTGTCTGTCTCCAACAGGCATTTGCATTCCTCCAGCTATTATTTTTCTGAGGAAGAGACTCAATCCTGAATTGTACAGAGATGCTCCTGAAGGCACCTCGCACCTAATTTCGGATTCTGGATTCATGAACACGGAGCTTTTCGTGGAATGGCTGCAACATTTCACAAAATTTGTAAAGCCAACCAAGGTTGATCCAGCCCTTCTAACCCTGGATAACCACACTTCGCATTGCAGCTTGGAAGCAATATTTTACTTGCAGAGAAGACTTCATCACACTTCTTACTCTGCCCCAAATGCGAGCCACATGATCCAGCCCCTTGATAAAAGCTTCTTTGTGCCCCTTAAATCTGCCTATTATTCAAGATGTGATAAATTTATGGTCAGCAATCCAGGAAGTGTGATAACTCACAGGGAAGCGTCTTCTCTGTTCTGTAGAGCATATGAAAGGTTAGCTACCCCGGAAAAGGCGAAGAATTCATTCCGTGCCACAGGAATCTTCCCTCTTAACCCAGAAATATTCACGGAGGATGATTTCCTATCGTCTGCCGTGACATCTAGACCAGAACCCAATCAAGAAACTGAAGAGAGGAAGCCTCAATAGAAAATTCAGTTAAATCCTGATGTAAAGGAATCTCAACAAGTCCGTCAAGATACATTTCAAACAAATTCTATCTCTCGTCCTGACGGTGAAAATAATCTGAATGGACTAGTTTGCTCGCCGTCGCTCTGCTTCGTCTGCCTTCAGCAAAGCTTCAATCAAAAAGGAAGAGGATGGGGAAGAAATTAGAAATAATGACGTCATCTCCATACAAGAATGCTCTGGAGACATCAGGGAGGAAACAAACCGAAGGAACTGATCAGAAGTCCATTTGGTCAAAGGAGAAAAAGCGACTGAGGATTGACCCAGAAACTCCCATAACATTCAAAGAAAATTTCAATATTTTCTGTCCAGGTTGTGGTAAAAAATATAGTGGCATGAAGCCTGCTCATGCTATGAGGGAACTGGTGTATTTATTTGTGACATATGTTAGCGCGTACTCTTAAAGGACTGTATGCGCACTCTTAGATGCTTGTTCCTACAAGAGTGCTCAATGCCCAGATTTTGATTAAAGGGCCAATACTCATCTATAATTTCTTGTGTAACTGATTTGTGTTTTATATTTAAATAAGCAATGTCCAATAACTTCAATGACATAAAAAGTTTTTACTTTATCACTCAACTTTAATGCTGGCAAGCAAATTAATTTATGTGCGTACTCTTAGAGTCCTTAAACATAAACCTAATGAAAATTATCAAACTCAAAATCACTATAATTCCTAGTTTAGCTAAATGGTTGATCTACTTTTCTTCCCTCCTATACCTAGTAAAGTGATTTGTTTGTATTTTACGCCAATATCATCGAACTCCAGTCGTGGAACGAGGTAGCAAATGATGTTTCCGCTTCTCACCTATTAATCCAAAGGTATAACCAGGTTAATATTAGAAACGTTAGTAAAAATAAAATGATGTCCCTGTACTTACGAGAATAACGTCACATATCTACTAAGCTCCGTTGTGCCGCCGTAAAGGTATCCCAAGCCCGCCGTCTAGTAATAATAATAATAATAATAATAATAATAATAATAATAATAATAATGAAAAATGTGTTTGTGCGTGTGTAAAAGTTTGGAGAAATATAATCTTTTTCATTATATAGCTATTTTTCAGCTATATAAAACAGCCAATATCTCGCCAATTTTGACAACATAAAGACAACAATTTGTCTTCTCTGACCTATATCCTACTGGCCACACAAGTTAAAACATTTTTGAGTTTCGCTACAAGCACGCATGTCTGATTAAACCAGTTCAAGATCCAC
The DNA here is from genome assembly GCF_040183065.1 of Periplaneta americana. NCBI lineage: Eukaryota > Metazoa > Arthropoda > Insecta > Blattodea > Blattidae > Periplaneta > Periplaneta americana. The sequence continues at coordinate 65,074,891 of NC_091133.1, read as the reverse complement.
GTCATTCGAAAAACCCCAAATGAAAATTGCGCACGCGGTGTACTTTCCCAAATCGTTCTAGTCTTTCCAAGTTTTTGCCTCCAGCGTCACTCACTTGCAAGCTTTTTAGTCATTTCTCAACAAACGTTCTGTAACTCAGATGCTGAAGGGGGTTCCCTGTTCTTGAATTATAGATAAACATCCTTGGAATTCCCCACGAGTACTTCCAGTCCCGGGCGTTACAGTCGTTATGATTAATGGCCCTAACAATATACAGTGAGGTGTACAAACTGTAAAGAAACAGTCTTAGAAAAGGTTATTAATTACTTGCATGTGTGAGCGAGAAGCGAACCATTAACTGAATGACTCGCGCACCGTCTTTCGCTCCCAAGACAATCACTACGAATAAAAGAAGGTAGAGATAAGATGTCCCGCGTGAAAGCCCGGAATACTGACAATAATAAAGCAAAAAGGAAGGTAGGACTAGAGCTCTTTTCCTCGCATATGAGTAATCTTGACACTGGAAGAGAACGTGTGTTTAATACTACGCTCTGGCAGCATTTTTGTCTATCATTCTGTCTTCATTTTTATTTTATGTTATTCAATTTACAGTACTTCTGGTTTTGAATGTTTTAGTGTTTAAATAATTTATAGTATTTCTACAGAATAAAATGTGTCATTGTGGCACATTGTGCTTCTTGAAATGAGCTATTTTATTGTGTTGCTAATGATACTCCGCATCAAACGTTATTTTCTTGAGTATTATTCAAAACACTTACTTACATCTAGAACCGTTGCCTTGAAATACACTTGAAGAAAGAAGACTCTTCAACTCCCTTTTAGTACTATTTAAAATCAACCACAACTCCACATCCTGTTACCTGGCATCTCGGTTTGTTTACCTTTCACTACCTCGAACCCGGAACATGCACCTTCTCTCTTTTCCTCTGCATAGAACATCCTTCTACTCACCATCTTTCAGCATATCGATTCCACGCTTCTGGAATTCTCTCATCGAAATTCAAATTTAAATTATATAATCACATTCTAGTCATGGAATTACATCTGTCAGGTTGCGCAACTTCGGTTTAATCCATGACATAATATAGCAAATATTCCAACTATGCTACTGTCAGTTTTACACTTAATATATTAGGTATTTATTATTATTATTATTATTATTATTATTATTATTATTATTATTATCATCACCATCATCATCATCATCATCATTGCTATTACTGTTATTATAACTTTTTTTTCTTGTATTAGCTTAATAAGTGCTCTATAGTGTTCTTCGACCCTTTTAACTCTCTATAGGGCTTTAATTTAATTTGTATTATTTTTGTCACAGTTTGTATTTTTTTATTTATGCGTGCTATCTGGTAGGATGGAAGAGAAGCTTTATGGCCTTAATCCTAATAAAAAATAGTAAATAAAAATAAGTAAAAAATAAATATATTAATTAACGAATGAATGAATAAATAATCCGAAAAATAAATAAATGAAAAAAAATTAATTAATTAATTACATAAGAAATTCAAGACGTTTTCCTAGCACCCAATTCAACAGTAAACGTTCAAGGACTGTACTCGATTCAAATTCTTTCTGTGTTTGGATAGAATTTTCTCCTTCATAATGACTAGTAGATAAGTAAACTGCAAGAGGCTGAGAGGTAGTCTCCAGGCAAAACATTGTCCGCCATTTCTGACCCAATACTTAGAATAGCATCTGTAGTTGAAAACTTTATTAAATACAATACTACTACTACTACTACTACTACTACTACTACTACTACTACTACTACTACTACTACTACTGCTACTACTGCTACTGCTACTAAGAAACTAAAGCCCCTTTATATATGCTACTTGTGGACAGTCGTGTTAAATTGTTGTCTACATACAGATGAACTTTCATCAAGATTCGCTTCAAATTTTAATTCCGTATCTGTAAATGGTGTCATTTAAATAAATGAAGTTGGTATTTGTATCTCGTTAGTGAACAATGTCACAAGAAAGCTATATTGATGTTATTAATTGCCTATTATACTTGAACAACTATGTTTAAAAAATTAAGTTAGCTCCTAAGAAAAAAATTCATTTTGGATGAAAAGATAAACTGACACTCCCGTATATCTTGTCCTTCACAATAATTGTGATGTAGTGTGATAATTATTATCACACCATTCAAATCCAGGAGAATCTAATCGCCTTGGAATGATAAACCTATACTCTAGCACAGACCTGCACAAGGTTTCCACTCTCCGAGCCGGCTCACAGCTCATGAGCGGAGGCAGATATAATATATAAGGGTGGACTGGAAGAAAGGGTGATCTCGTACAAAATGTATACAAAAGAAAGTACTATCACGAGTATTTATGAAATGAATTCCCGTTCAGTGTTTGCAAAACTATTTTGGACTATTATTAATTAATAAAGAAATATTTATTTTACAGAAATAATAGAAATTATATAGCTACTTTTTTTTTTTTTTAGTACATCTAAACGAGGTTTTATGCTGTTGGCAGCTGAAAGGAACAGTAGCTTACTGATCATAATGAAAAATCAGTTACAGATGTTCGATGTCTGTCTTTATTAAAGTTGATTGTAGAAAACAGTTGCTCACAAATATAAATGTTGAGCCAAACATAGCAATCATTTTCACAGCCAGCCTGTGTAGTCGTGGATATTATTGCTAATGTTTAGTGTTGTAAAACTCAACCAGGCTAGTAGTATTATTGAAACGATCTTTAGCCCTTAGGTCACATTGAAGAGCAATAAATTCGAGCTGTAAATCGTTAAATGTTAAATGTTATGTTCCGTCTTTTAGATTCCTCCATACTGTACTGTAGCAGTAGGTAAGCAACGTGAAACAGTTACTGAGAATAGGCCTTCACACTGCACTCCACTAGATAGCTGAGTGGTCGTTTCCCTCTCCTCTACCTATAGCAAATTTATGTCATTCTGACGTATCTTCCTATCCGTTTCGGCGAGCGGAGAACACAGCTCTCCCGCTCCGAAAGAGCGCGTGCGCTCGTTGAGCGCTGTTTGTGCAGGTATGCTCTAGCACTAAGCTATGGTACTCCTTTCCCCACTGAATTTATAATTTACTTGGTACAAGTTGTTTTTGAATACTTTCTAATCAATTCATATTACAAGGTTCAATCAGTTTGCTTCATATTACATTACAAATGGAAGAATAATGTTATATGGAACATTGTTATGGATAATAAATATGAGACACATTACCAGATGGATTGCAGTTGAAATTAATTGTTGGGAGGAACATCCAGAAAATTAAGACGAGAACAAAACATTGAAAAGTAATAAGACTAATGCAAGTTGAAGAAGAAATAGATGTAAACTAACAAATAAGACCGTGATAGAAGGTAATGAACTTAGAATGGGGATGCAAGGAATAGCATAACAAACACAGGTTTGGGAATTGAGGGAAGAAGACGGAAAGAAAGATCAGCCGATACTTGGCTTTACAATGTACAAAATTCGGTGGAGAGATTTAAAGAAACGGAGCAGGATACATGGAATAGGAATATATAGGAGAATATTTTGAAAGATTATGGGGTAGTTCTATAAGGAATTTATATTTTATAATTGTAATGGAAATTTTATACTTCTGTAATGTACGTGAATAGCCTATTTTTTACTCTTAAGTTATAGAGAAACCTAACTAAAGAAGAAATTCTCAATAACATAGCAATAATAATAATAATAATAATAATAATAATAATAATAATAATAATAATACTAATAATGTGACAGCTGCAACGAGGTTCGAACACGCGTCCGACAGGGCTCGCGGCAGACGAAACGCTGGTACGGGGAGCATCTGCATGCTGAAGGGCAGAGGGGGTGTATTACGTCAACGCGACGAGGGGAGAGTGCGCGCGCAGCTGCTACTTGCGGAGTGAAGGAGGGACGGAACCTCCCGAATCTTCTAGAGAAGTCCGTCCGAAGAGCAGCAGCGTGCGAGATGATTCGAGAATGGACACACGCGTCGAAATAACTCGAACTTTTCAGGCTACGTCGCTGTGGTTATAAAAGAAGAAGCGCGAGGCAACTCAGACAGAGTGTGATTCATGATTAGTTCAGTGAGTAAGCCAGTGAACAGAGCAAGCCAGTCTTGTGTACCGGAGTTCGACTTGAGTGTGCGTCCGCAACTGTGTCAGCATCCGAAGGCCTGAGTTCGAGTGCAGTGGACCGCAGTTGGAGGGACCTGAGTTCGAGTGCAGTGAACCGCAGTTGGAGGGACCCGAGTTCGAGTACAGTGAACTGTCTCTGAAGGTCTGTGGTTCGAGATACTGTGAACTCGAGTGACTGAGCTAGAAGAACTATGAACTGAGAACTGACAGTTCTGATTTGTAAATAGTGCTTTGTAAATATCAGTTAAGATTAACAGTTCATTGTTGTTCGTAATAGTCCAAGTAAATTGTCATTGTCGTTTGTGGAGTGCAATAACGAACGCTATGTTACTGTGTGGAGAGTTGTTGGAAGAATAAAATTACATTGTTGAGTTAAATAAAATTTTGCAATAATAATAATAATAATAATAATAATAATAATAATAGTAATGTTATTATTATATTATTATTAGTTGGTTATTTAATGACACTGTATCAACTAAGTTATTTAGCGTCATGGGATTGGTGATAGCGAGATGGTATTTGGCGAGATGAGGTCGAGGTTCGCCATAGATTGCCTGGCATTCACCTTACGGTTGGGGAAAACCCAACCAGGTAATTAGCCCAAGCGGGATTCTAACTCACGCCCGAGCGCAAGCGCCCTTATTCGACTGAGATACGCCGGTGCCGTAATAATTATAGTAATAATAACAATAATAAATAAATTCAGGTAAGATTGAATGAGAATTCCGAGCAAAAGAAAACATTCAACACGGAATTAGTGACAAGTCACACTAATTCATTTAAAATTTGATGATTGATGAATAATTAGAACATAACTGAGAGCCTGCGGAACACCCTGAATTCCGATTGCCTAACGACTATGTTACGAGGACTCATATATATAACGAACGGCCGAACAGCAGCAGAAGAATGGTACACAGATTTGAAGGCTGGAGAAGAATGCGAATTGTAGCTGATCCTGGGACAAGCTTAGCAGGTACGCAACTCATTCCATCACGGATGCACAGTAAGGCTTCTTGAATTGAACTGCTTAGGGATGAAAAATTTCTGTCTCACTAAGCATCTCTATACTTCTATAATAGACTAATATCCGTGGCACGATAGCCCATGAAGGACCATGATAGACCAGCCGGCTGCTGGCCTCACGGCCACATGCCGAAGCAGAGGTAGACGATCATCCAACCAGAATGGAGGTATCGTGTGGTTAGCACGATGATTACCCCCAGCCGTTTTAGCTGGCTTTCTTAATCGGATTTCGCTACATATCGTAGCTCGCCAAGTGTATCACGATGCTGGGTGGACACAGGTCCCATACACTGGCGGAAATTTCATGAGAAAATTTCTTCCCCCATGAGGACTCGAACCAGCGCGCATTCCGTAACGCGAGCCCTAGGTAGGATGCCTTAGACCACGGCGCGGGACATAGACTAATATACAGTTACCATTATACAGCCTAGCCTGGAGATCGAAGCTTCAGCGTCAAGCACAATCACTCGCTTCGTAGAACTTCTACCATTGATAAATAAGTATTCTGAGAAATCCTACTCCGATATCGCTCTTTCCAAACACAAATTCCACTTGAACGGACCAAAATTCGAAACTCTATTTCTGGCTTGGGAAAGGGTTGATGCTTTGCTCTTCGCTTCACAGTACAGCAGGGATATAAATACCACAATAAGAGTAGTGGATTTAAGGCCAGTGGACGTACCACCACCAAACATGAATTAAAGTTCAAATATGAATAAGTGAGCATGAATGCAGTGGACATAAACGCTGTGGCTGTAAAGGCTTTTGACTTAGAGATGAACAAAAAGACAGTGCTGATCGGTGGTGAACACATCGTCCTGGAACTATTCCAACAATTGCAGAAGTAGTGGGAGATATGTATACCTATAGAACGAGTGTTAGTGGAAGCATATAAAGCCAAAATTTCCAGATCTAATTCACTTTTTGTATAATTATTTTCTGCAAGTTTTACTGATTTTTCCCCCCTCCATTCTACACAAATGGTTCACATATCTCTAGAAGTGACGTTTAAAATGAGAGCAAGATTATAAGAGATAATATTGCCAAGTTAAAAATTTACTTGCGGTACTCCATTCAAGCTGGAATGTATTTGACCACTCACATTAAACTTTTAGTGCACTCATAATGCAGTTTTCTCTCTTTGCGATTTAATATTTTCTCTTGAAGCTACATTTGTTAATTTACTATCTGTAATTATACAGTTGAAATGTTAAGTCTAATTAACTCTGTCTGTGTAGCTGCAGAAAAGGGGAGCCGAGTTCAATCTCGGGTGGAGATGGGGTTTTTAATCTTGTCGTAACCGCCAGAACGATTGCTGCAGTTCACTCAATCTCCTATGAAATTTTGTACCGAGTCTGTCCTGAAGATAAAATGCAAAGTTGTAATCACATCACCTCCGTCTAGTATCGAGATCCGAAAGCAAAGGAGCTCTACCTGTGCTGCATGCGTCTTAATTACGCTTAAATGGAAATCTAAGGATTTTCAATGTTGTCATAACTTCGTTTTTCAACTCAGTTTCTGATGAAATTCTATACAGATAGCCAGGGTGAAAGGGAAATTATTACATTAATTATTCAGGGTATACAGTATGTAGTCTCTACATTTCTAAAATTTTATGAGGAAATGAACTCACAATTGGATAAAAATTACAAGGTACCACAACAAGACTTATTAAAACTTAAATATCTGACATTTTCCGATCCTGCAGTTAGCTCGTCCAACGCCTCCCCCTCCCCCTCTCCCCTTTTATGTGGTAGCTCTTAAGTGACATCTATTTTCGACTTTTTTCCCCTCCAAAATATTATAGAGTTACTTCAGTGGAGCAGCGAAATCCGGGGTGAGACAAGTGATCAACAGGCTTGGAGCTCACATATTTAGTTTTCTCAGCTCCGAACTATCTTATAAGGACGCATTTTGACGTACCTTTTGAAGTTTTTCTCCCATTTCCTTCTCTTCAATTCAATTTACTAAAAGCTTCTGAACTATATTGTACTGGAAACTGCACGAGTGATGTTTTTTCACTTACCACGTAAACACAAAATTGACCGTAACACTACTGCTGATGGCTAATTCATTTAATGAACTGAACCAGGACAGCGGAATTTTTATACGGAAAGTTTCAGATCTAAAAGTATACAACTACCGTGTATTTGACTGAAGCGCTAACACGATGGCCTTCCATCCAGACGACCCAGATTCGATACCCGTCAAGGTAGTGATGGAATTTGTATTGGACATAGCAGACGTAGCGAAGTATTTTTCTCGGAGTATTCTCTATTGAATTTACAATTCCACCACACTCTGAACATTCCTTCAATTTCATATAGCAACCTACAATACTTTATAATACGCTGGGGTGAGGTCTTCGAGGTAGTACGTGTTTCTTATAATACAGGAAGGACCTGGAGCTTATAAGTTACTTATCTGAGGTTGGGACTAGTGTCGTGCAATGTTCGAACATGAGGGGGGGATATCCTCCTTAGGCATCCAACAATACATGGAAACGAAGCTTATAAACTAAAATAACCGAGTATGTTGAAAACCGGTCAGATGATCTTATGTTCGGTTCAAGTTTGCCGAGTCTCTGTAAAACTGAAGCTCCCTTTGCGTTTGTTCAATCTTTCCCCTTCCTTACATACGTTCGGTGCCTTTCCCCTTAGTTCCTCCTCTCCCTGCGCCTTTATGCTTTAGCTTCATAAGGATGCCAGGGACATATGTTGCGAAGTTATTCATAGTAATGAGTACAGGTAATTTTTGTTGTTATTAATCAGACTAAATATTCACAAAAATATAGGTATAAATAAATCAAACAAAATATATTAAAGAAAAAAACGTATATGTTCATTGTACCGACTTGTATCGTTCAGGTCACACCTGTGGAGCACGTCTGGCCGCGAAACCAGGTGGTCTGGGTTCGAATCCCGGTCGGGGCAAGTTACCTGGTTGAAGACTTTTACAGGGTTTTCCCTCAACCCAATACGAGAAAATGCTGGGTAACTTTATGTGCTGGACTCCGGATTCATTTCACCGGCATTATCACCTTCATTTCATTCATACCACTTTAAATAACCTGAGATACTGATACAGTGTCGTAAAATAACCCAAAAAAGTGTTGTGCAATGTTCAAACTTGAGAGGACAACCAAGATTTTACAAATTTCGTCTTATTTAATATGACAAACTAATCGCAAGATATGTGCTCATATCCTTAAGCTGTTTAAAATAGTGTCCTGCAATGTTAAAACATGAGAGCGATTGCCAAGATTTTACAAACTTCGTCTTATTTCGCAATATGTGTGCTAACATCCTTAAGCGGTTAAAATATGAAAGCGTGAGAGTGGAGGACAGCGAATTTTTTCTATAACAAGGTGGAACAAATATGACAGGCCTTCTCCTGCAGAGAGAACATATGCGAATATCGAACTTCACCATACTTGAACAAACCTGAACGGAACATTACGCTTGTAATGCACGACGCTAGTTTAAAGCATGAAGGGATGGGAGATGACAGCAAATATGTTCTTAATATTAGTGAAGAAACATGACAGGCTTCCTCTTGCAAAGCGAACATCGGCTAATATCGAACTTCGCCATACTCGAAAAAATGAACCGAACATAGTGTCTGTTATGCATGACGATGATGTATAGTACATACAAAGTCTACATATGACTTTTGAGGAACCCGGAGGTTCATTGTCGCCCTCACATAAACCCGCCATCGGTCCCTATTCTGAGCAAGATTAATCCAGTCTCTACCATGATATCCCACCTGCCTTAAATCCATTTTAATATTATCCTCCCATCTATGTCTCGACCTCTCCAAAGATCGTATTCCCTCCGGCCTCTACTACTACTATAGACTACATAATACTACCTACTACTACTTCTACTATTACTACTACTTCTAATATTACTACTACTTCTACTGTTACTACTACTACTACTACTACTACTACTACTGCTACTACTACTACTACTAAAATATTATATGGGAATTTCAAAAGTCAGTTGAAACATAAACCCGCTATAAATATTATAATATTTGAGATAGGAGAAAAAACAAAAACAAACAACGGAGTTTACAAAACATTGGGAAGATGTCCTCCGTTCTCTTGTTCAACGTACAGCATTCTGTCTGTGACACCATGCACAGCATTTTGCAGATAATGTCTTGGAATATTGGCAATTTCTTGCGAGATGGCGTCTTTCAGTTGCAGTAGGGTTGTTGGATGTGTCAGGAAATCTCGTTCATTAAGGTAACCCCACAACTAAAAGGCAGCCGGATTGAAATCTGGAAATCGCGGAGGTCACATTGTTGGAAAGTGTCTACTGATGACACGATCGCCAAACATCTGTGTAATTAATTGTTTTGCAGGGATAAAGATGTGGGGTGGAGCGCCATCTTGCATGAAGATTATGTTTTCCATATTGTGATTCCTCAGTCTAGGGATGACGAAGTTCTGTAACATGCTGTGGTAGCGCTCCCCGTTTACTGTAATAGTCTGTCTTATTCCATTATTGTCCACACCTGTGGAGTAGCGGTTAGTGCGTCTGGGTGGGAAATCAGGTGGCCCGGATTCGATTCCCAGTTGGGGCAAGTTACCTGGTTGAAGTTTTTTCCGGGGTTTTGCCTCAACCCAATATGAGCAAATACTGGGTAACTTTCGGTGTTGGACCCCGAACTCATGTTCCTGTGTCAAATATTATAATATTTATAGCGGTTTAACGTTTGAACTGACTTTTCAAATACCCTATATTTTCACGCAATATGTTAAAAAATATAGAATCCTCCAAGGTAAGTAAACTTGAGGATGCTGTGTCCGCAAAAACTGTGTGTAAGCTTATGGAAATCAATATATTTACGAGTAATTTTTCTGATGAAAAACTACAACACTTTCGACTAATCTCTTAACAGTGCCTCATAGAGCCTAAAGCGGAAGTGAAATGGACTAGTCTGTTAGTAGGCCTAATCATTGTTGTTGTACAGTCAACTGTCTGAAGATAGGTCTGAACCTCATAAGTAAACCCAATAAGACATTACTCATGAGGCAACTAGGACAGGAGATAAGGGGATGCGTAGCCAGTTCCTTTCCCCCGCCTAATCATTATTACTTATTATCGAGAGCAAGAAATTTCTCCATTACCTTTTTCTTTACTTCAGAGGTGAAATTCAGTGGAAAAAAAAAAAATTGAATCCCGGAGGCTTTATTAACCATATGTAGATAAAATAGAAACTAGCGATTTTTAATTCTTCATGCTTTCTTGTCTATTTATTAAAGTCTACTTTTAACTTCCTGAGTTCTGAGAATATAGTGAGGAGAAACGAGCAATCTACGTTACAACCATCCCGTATTAGAAAGATAAATACCAACTTCACGATGTCAGTGTTACGGGATTGATGTTTGGAGCAAGAGGAACGATACCTAAGTTCTCTTCTCAATTCTGTAAGACCCCAGGACTGCACAAATCTTTTCTAAATGAACTCTCCCTCCTCATAATTAGAGAGTCAGTCAAAATCTTACGGAACCACCTATATATGGACTCTGATTCAGTGTACTGAAAGAACTGACGCACCATTATCATTTTTCTTTTTGTTATTAGCTTTCATTGCTTCTTTACTTGTTTGTAACTTTTCTTATTCTGTGAACTGCCATTGTTTGTTTGTATGTTTGTATGTTTGTGTACTTGCTTGCCATTTTTCTTACTCTATTATCTTTCATAATCTATTTGTTCTTTTTTTTTTGTTTTGTACGCTTTGTCTAATGGCAGCCTCTAATTTGAGGAAGCTCTGGTAAATAAATAAATAAATAAATATTATACTTCATACATGATTATGATATAAGATGTATGTGCAGAGACTCGAAATATAGTATATGTACCTACATTTGTGTTTTAACTGTAACCTACAGAATTTTTTCAGCATTTTACTCATTTCAGTGATTTTTTTGAAGTGTAGAAATTATATTGAACTTTAAAAATAAAACAACAAATCTCTCGGGACTCAGGAGGATGAAAGGAAGTAAAATGCCTCCATTAATCGTTTAAAAAGAGTTAATTAAATATCGTAGTATGAAGGACAATTACCCCTTACAGCAATATGTAACTAAAACACACAAAAAGGCTCATATCGAATATGTGAAAGGGAAATAAAGTTGCATCTGTTTACCGGAAATTGAACGCATGACCTTTGTATTTGGAACAGGAAATCCTATCGCTTGAAACAAAATGGGTACCGGTAACTTATAATTGTTTCACAGAGACCATAGCAATCATACTTCTGTACTACACAGTAATTACTGTTTATATAGACTGAAGTGTTATATAAAGTAAGAAACTATTTCGTAGTATTGCACGAGTATTACACACATTATATTACTGACAGTGAGATGCTGGAAACAAGTGAAATATCAAATATACTTTTCTCCATCTCCTCTTGTCGATTCATGCGAGATTCAGTCAATCTTCGCACTCACTCAAGAGATTGCATATGTAGTTTGTATTTTGGAAGTGGATGGGATCAGAAAGATACACGTTCAGGCATTTCTTCCTCTTATTTTTTTACTGCAGTCGTGAGCCTGAGCTCAACCTTCCGAGGATGATGCATATGATAAAAGATAAAAGGAAACGCCTGCCTTTATGAGAACCAAAGCTTGCAATACTCCTGGCAACCTAGCTTACAAGCAATTTTGTCTGATAGGATGGGGGAACCAGGATTTCTAGACTTGACGTCACTTCCGTTGTGAGAGATCGATTCTAAACATATGAGCTAAAGTGGCTCAACAAAAATATCAAATAGACTTACGTTACAAACAGGCAAATTCAGATTTACATTTATGTGATAAGAAGAAGACGTATTTCCATATATATATATATATACCAAAAATTCAGCGTACTCATGGCCGATTACAGTTACAAAAAAATTGATTTTTCTTAGCCCTACGCTGCACAAAATGTATGGCTGGAAATAAAGTATACCCTATCAAATTTTCACAATTTTGCATATCCTGATGAATGCGGAACAAATTTTGATATAATGGTTAATTTTTACATAAATTGTGCCTAATTAAATTCACAAAAATCATTAACTCAAAATGACGCTCAGTATTAAAAAAGAAGATCCACAACCAAAGCGTAGGCTTACTACAGTCTACCACTCTTGTTAAATAAATTCAGCGGAAATAGTTCCTTTACCAACTGAGTTATCTGTCCGCCAATTATTTGGGTTGCGATATGCATGCAGTGTCATCATCATCATCATCATCATCATCATCATCATCATCATCACAGGAATTTGGAATAACTTATGTGGTCCTAGTCTTTATCTATCCATCGAAATCTCGGTCTTCCCACATTCCTTCGTCCAGTCGGTTTATAGTTTAACATTATTTTTGGATTCTGAATGTTTTCCATTCTTTCCAGATGCTGTGACCAATTGTTTTAACGTGATATAGTATTTTTTTCGTTTTTAATTACATATTTGTAGATCTTTTTTTTTCTCGAGCCGTGGCGTCGTGGTCTAAGGCCTAGGACTCGCGTTACGAAATGCGCGCTGTTTCGAGTCCTCATTGGTGAAGAATTTTCTCATGAAATTTCCTGGCACTGTACTGCCAGCATCTTAATGCATTTGGGGAGCTACCATAGGTAGCGAAATCCGATTACGAAAGCAGCTATAACGGCTGGGGGATCATCGTGTTAATCACACGATACTTCCTTCTGGTTGGATGATCGTCCAGCTCTGCTTCGGCATGTGGACGTGAGACCAGCAGATGGCTGGTCGATCTGAGCCCTTAAAGGACTGTAACGCCACATTATTATTATAATTTTTACTATTATTATTATTATTATTATTATTATTATTATTATTATTATTATTATTATTATTATTATTATTTTCCTCATGTCTTGACTTCTGTCCAGCTCTCATAGGGAGTCTCCAGCCACCGATGTCAGAATACGTATTTCTACAGACTCACTCTTAAGTTCGTTGACCTTTATTAAGGTCCAAGTTTCCGCTACATAATTATGGAACTATAGAAACAACCATTGTCTTGTAGAACTTTAATTGAGTTTTTTTTTTTGTTTTTAATTTTTTTTTTCGAATAGTTCCACATATATGTTGAAAATTATTCAGTTTCTTTTCATATCGATATTTTAGATATGTTATCACCAGAGAGCGGATAGGCTATTTGGTCTCTACACAGCAACAAGATGTCGCGTCCTTTGAAGTACGGAGGGAGCGTAGCAATGAGTTCAATGACTGACGTACACCTAGCGTTCAGTATCGGGACCGAAAATCCGCTGCTTGTTTATCACACATCCGAAATAATTCAAAATGTTAATTTGTTTGACTATGTCGGAACTAAAAATATTAACTTGTTCGATTATGTCGGATCCTAAATATTAATTTGTTCGATTATGCCGTATTCTATTACCATTTTAGATCTTCATGCTGAGTCTCAATGAAAGCCATCGTTTAAGTTTTCTGAACATATATTTTATAATGATATTCACTTGTTATTTTGTGTAGCTTATATGCTTCTTTTTATAGATGGTTTTACGAATTAAGGCTGATTCACAATAAACCAGGAACGGAAACGAGAACGAGAACGGAAATATTGTTAAAATAAATGTATTTAAATATGAGCATTCACAATAGTTAATAGTTAATTGTGAATGCTCATATTTAAATACATTTATTTTAACAATATTTCCGTTCTCGTTCTCGTTTCCGTTGCCAGTTTATTATGAACCAGCCTTTAGGAATAAGTACTTACTCATCAGCAAATAATAGACCGTTCACGCTCATTCTGTGAATAATGAAAATATATTATATTATATTATATTATATTATATTATATTATATTATATTATATTATATTATATTATATTATATTATATTATATTATATTATATTATATTATATTATATTATATTATATTATATTTATTTCTGCAATTATTTCTACCTACTCATTACCTTTTTCATGAGTCCTTTCATAACTGAAGGTTACAAGCTATCAAAAGCTATACGTTAGATACATCCACAGAGGAAAATTATACTATTTGTCTCTCCATTCGGAAGAATACATTAAACTCAGTGGTATTCGCATCCATCAGACCAAGAATATCTTCAGTACGAAACAGAAGTAACATTCGTAGTTTTGTAATTGTAATTGCGTCATAAACTGACAAATGTTTCCTACAGGTATAATTGAACTTAATTTAATTAGTATAAAGTAATCACAAAGGTTGGAAGAGACCGGAGAATTTTCTTCTCTAATGGCAGGAAGCTAATGAAACTGAGAGGGCATTCATAATGCAAAGCAGCTGGTGCGGCGACATTGCACTTCTCACGCATCATACCCATCCCCCAGGTGCATCCCCTCCCTCGACCCGGCATTAGATTCGTATTAAATATTCACGTTAACAGCTTCGTAGCTAAAAGGAAGCAACATGCGATGAACTCTCAACCCTGTTTTCCCGATTTCGCTCAGATACATTTAGTAAGGAGTTCGTTAAAACTTTACCCCATTACGAAAATTGACTTATATCATCATTTCGAAGAGATTAATGACAGTTTACTGAAAAATATTTTTGGTGAGAGCGCACTTCGTAATAAATATCCCTCAAGAGCGTTCATTTTTTACCCACCTGGGTTTGGATATCTTTCTGCAAATATGGGCTGTTCAGTTTTTATTTGTTTACTGTCTACATATTATTGTGAAAATTTGGAGATTATCCAAAATTATGAAATAACATAAACACTAATTTATTTTGAAATTCTTCATTTTTGACAATATACAGTAGAGCGTCTCGTTTAGGCACAGTGAAAACGTAAACAAAGTGCAGGTAACGTGTGGGGGGAGAACGAGCAGTACGATAAACATGATGGATGCACAAGGTCTTAGTTACAACATTTATGGCGGAGCATTAATTGAAATTATATTTTCCAAAAACACATAAATTTCATAACGTTACCATATACACATTTTATCAAAGAAGCAAATGTAACGTTGAAATAATTTAATATAACAAATCAAATTTTGCTACTTACATGCTTTTGCTCTCAAGCACATTTTTTACGGTCATGAATTTCACTTTCTTTATGACTAACATAATAGACTATCATCGTCTTCTGTGGGCGAATTAACAAAACTGTAGTATATTGGTCTGAACTGTACCTGAATAAATTGAACTTTGAGAAGGGATAATTATGTTTAGGCAATAGTGGTGTCACTTCAGACCAATATACAGTAGTTTTGTTAATTCGGCCACAGAAGACGATGATATTATGTTAGTCATACACAAAATGAAATTCATGACCGTAAAAATGCTGTTTGAAAGCAACATCATATAATTAGCAACATTTGATTTGTTATATTGAATTATTTCAACGTTACAATTTTATTGCTTGTGTGTTAAAATGTGTATATGATAACGTTATGCAATTTGTGTTCTTTTGTTTTGTGTGTTTTTGGAAAATATAATTTCAATTAATGCTCCGCCATAAATGTAACTAAAACCTTGTACATCCCTCGTGTTTATCGTACGGCTCGTCCTCCCCCACACGTTACCTGCACTTTGTTTACGTTTTCACTGTGCCTAAACGAGACGCTCTACTGTAGGTACTGTCACCTGAAACGTCTTTTTCTACACTTTTGTGATTTTAACTGAAAAATTCGTAGACACAAAATTCGATATAGACCTAATGCAGAATGCATGAATTGGTGAGACAGTGGGTATAAGAATAAATAAATTAATGTGCAAATTAGAAGAATTACCTCTGATTGAGGATCTGGCTGATATGCAAATCTATTATCAGATACTACATCTCATTTGACGATATGTGTCGGATAAAGAAGAATTATTGTTTGTATTCATCTTAAGTCTGAATACTAAAACATTTTACTAGTCGGTGAAAGGGGAAAGAAACTGGCTACCCTACGCAATTTTCTCCTTACATATTTGCCTCATAAGTGACGCCTTATTGGTGTCACTTATGAGGTTCTAACCTGTCTTCGGACAGTTTATTAAACAACAGCAATGGACGAATGTTGATAATTGGATTTAGGTTTATTGAAGGTATAAAATATAAATTAGATCGATAAGTGAACCTATAGTAGAGGTAGAGTGTGCAAAAGTTTTGCCGTTACAGCTTCGAACAGTGACAAAAAATCGGAAAAATCCCTGTGAGAAATAATGCCGATTTTGCATAGTGTAATTTTTCTGTTCGAATGATTTTTGGCGACTGAGAATATTCCTCATCCTGGGACGACAGATGCTCGTGTTCGTCACTCTCCTGTGAATTAGCATACCTATAACATAAGTATTATGTGAGTACTATAGTTCCAAAACCTGCCTTTTCCAGTTTTTCAGTTTCTCGGCATTTAAGAAAAACTGTTTCAACATATTTTATGTTGAATCTTAATAAAGCAATGTATTTGCTTTGAAAGAGATAATATTTAAAACAAATATTCCGAAGTGAAAATGAGGGAAATATCTATAATAGATATAGTCACGGGATAGACATTAAATATGGAGAAGGGAACTTTTGGAATGGACTATTGGATAACGCGACATTCGGTACATTATTATTTTTGTCATTGTTTCATTGTGTATGTGCTTCTGGTAGTGTGGAAGAGAAGGCGTCATGACCTTAAGTCTACCAAAATAAATAAATAAATAAATAAATAAATAAATAAATAAATAAATAAATAAATAAATAAATAAATAAATAAATAAATAAATAAATAAATAAGTAAATAAATAAGTGAATGAATGAATGAATAAACAAATAAATAAGTGAAAGAATGAACGAATAAATCAATAAGTGAAAGAATGAATGAATGAGTAAATAAGTGAATAAGTGAATGAATGAGTGAATAAGTGAATGAATGAATGAATGAGTGAATAAGTGAATGAATGAATGAGTGAATAAGTGAATGAATGAGTGAATAAGTGAATGAATGAATAAGTGAATGAATGAATAAGTGTATAAGTGAATGAATGAATAAATAAATACTTAATAGTTTCGGTACCAATTAGGAATATTAAATCCAGACGTTTGAGATGAACAGGGTATGTAGCGTTTATGGATGAATCCAGAAATGCGTAATAGTGTGTTAGTTGGGAGACCTGAGGGGGAAAAAGATCTTTGGAGAGACCGAGACGTAGATGGGAAGATAATATTAAAATGAATTTGAAGGAGTTGTGATATGATGCTAGCTAGGGACAGGATTAATTTTGCTCAGTAGAGGAACACATGGCTGGTTTGTGTGAGGTCGGCAATGAATCTTCGGGTTCTCTAAAAGAAGTAATTTTGTAAGTAATTATATATCAATAACTAACCCGAATGGTACATGGGTGTATCTATGGATCAAGAGTTCATTTATAGAATGAGTGGATGATGGGAAGAATAAATGTAGGCCTAAAGTTTAAAAGATGAATGAATACATTAATAAAAATGTGCATGAATTTATGAACGGTTATTACTTATTATTATGGATATACATGGGGAAGGATGCTTGAATGTGTAGTATAGTAAATGGTAGGGTAAGTGGCTAATTGTACTGCGTTTTAAAGTATAGGTAAATGGGCTACCCATTTTGTAAATTTTCGTTTCCAACTAATTTACTGATAGTTCAGCTGACTCACGTCCGGTGCATAACGAGAAAAATGACGGACATAACCGTTTACACCTGATAGGGACGGAGGTTCCAGAATTTGAAATGCCGTATGTACTGGGATTTCAATGTCCTCGTTTCTGTTCAGTAATTATAGAGCATTGAATTGTTTTCAAGAGTTGCTAATCCCAGAACGAAGCACAAAGTCTCATTAACCAAGATAAAACGAGATGCTTTGCTAATCCCTCCAGAGGAATAGAAATAAAGCAAAGTTTTCCCAATGAGAAGCTGGTATACCTTCCTCTGTTCAAAATTTTTCACGCAGACGAATATTAAAACTTTTTGAAATTCAGTTTATTGTAGTTAGACGTATGTTAAAATTACTCTGATGAGTATAACGCTCCTTCCATTTTTTGTGATAATTAGCTGTGTTATTACAGGGTTCCATTGTGGTTGACTATAGTGCCAAACTTCCTTAGTTTAGGAACTACTCTTTCAAAAATGTAGTAGGAAAATGTTAGATTTAAGACTGTTTATATAGACTTAATATCCCCATCGTTTTGAATATTATTAACAGATTTAATAATCACGGTAAATGGTATCACTGCTTCTATTTCATCGAATCATCCAGGGTTCGGTCGTTCGCCTGATAGTGACGGAATTTGTGGTGGACAAAATTACGTTGTAGATGGTTTTTGTCGTGATAAATCCGTTTCCATCTTTCACTTCACACATACACTCCACTTTCTCTCATTTCATCTATCAACTAGGGTGAAGTGTTCCTGTAGGTTTTAAGGGCTTGGGAAGATGACCCTGGATTTTATCGGATATCCGTCTGAATATGAGATGTAGCTCTCGCAGGACAGGATGGCCCAGCTGTGAGCATTGGATTCACGAATGCCACCTGGCCTGGAACAATCCTTATACGGGGTGATTTATGAGGATTTACCGTCCCTTACGGAGCTCATTTCCGAAGACATTCTGAACAAAAAATGTGATATAAACATGTGTACTACTCTCAATATTTTCAGAGTTACACAATTTGAAGTTGTTACCAAACTACCTTTTTTCTTTAGTTTTAAGGGTAAAAAATATTACAAATACAGAATTAACTATTCAGAAGTATAATTTCTTGAATTGGCTAGTGTTCTAGAGCTAAAAATGTGTTGTTACTTGCTTTGTACAGATTTTCCTTTTCAATTTTTAACTAAAATTTACATAGGTCTAATTATTACTCACTTATCACAAAAGTTGTTACAAATCATACAACTTCAGGAACTTGATTCTTTACAGTTGAATTATGCATCATAGTCCACAGTCTTAAAGAATTTACAAGAGTGGCTTGATTTGTAACAATTGTTGTGATAAATGCGTAAGAAAACATAGATAAAATTCCGAAACTCTAAAAGACAGCCAGCTATTATGTTATCACTTTATCGTAGATGAAAATTCGCTTACTCTATTGAGTCTGTTGATGTCATCTAATCCAGGGCTAGGCACCAAAAGCGAATTCTACTCTCTCACGGGGAGCCATATGGCTTTATTTCAATCTCTTTCTTCCCCGCCAAACACCGCGCAGCGTTGATGCCATGCCTGATGAATATTAAGCGTCCCCGTTTAGAGATTGGATTCGTTCCCGGTTCTCAGCCCTGGTCTAATCCAAAGAACTGAACTTTATTTTAAGTAGCGGATTGGGTGATATCCTCGGATGAAACGGTTATGTCCCAATTTTTTAACAACGAACGGATTAAGCATCGTGTTGGAAAACGATGAGAAAGAAGTAAAATTAATAGGTTATGACGCGTGGCGCAAAAAGCGACTGTACAGTCAGTAAGTAAGTAATCTCTGTTGTCTTCGGATAACGAACATTCAATCAATAAATCAATCATCGTGAAGCATCATATCTTAGAAAGTTTTTGGCCTAAATCGCAATTTTCCTGCAAACCTTTTTAACATCCGGCATGGTCCTATTTCCTCCTATTCGTTCCAGATTCTTTTGCGCTTGGTAATTCCAGCGGAATCTGAATCTTCCCAAAGGTCTCCTTCCATTTGGTAATTATTCCGAAGTAACTTTTATCAGGCATTGTTCTTCTCTTCTTATTAGATATCCTCCTACTTTTAATTATAGTTAAAACATCAGGTTCCAGGCGCATTCTCCTTATTTCTCTATTCTTCCCTATTCGTCATTGTCGGATCCATCTACATAGAAAACCTGAGGCTTGGATCGGTAACATTGTAAATAATTGTCAAGTGGAGGCCTACGATACTAAAGCACGTGTTTGTGCTAATGTCGATGTTAATGTAAATGAATGTTATAACATAAGTGTGTGTCGATGAAATTATTTTTACTGTCATACCAAACGTTCATTGTTTATATATTGCGTATTGGCGATAAAAGCAAGACAATAAATGGAATAAAAATGGCTGAAGTGTTTGGAAATTTTTACGGTTAATGATGACAAAATGATTGACATTTCTTCTAGATATTAAATATTTTATAAACTAACTTTTATAGTCTTACTTGTGGTTTGTGGTGTAACAGAAATGTTACAGCCAAATTGTCGCGTCTCGGTTGTTATATAAATCAATGAAGTTACTCCGTTGATTTTCAAGTTAATTATAAACAACTATTTTATGATTCCATAAAAGTTGCAGTTTTATTGAAGATTCGGAGTGTCTGCTTTATGTCAGAACCATATATGTTGAATTTGTAGATGCACACACTCGGTTTGTTGGTTTTCAATATTTGTTCATTATCATTTTTTGTAATTAGTTATAAACATGTTTCGCTTCATTTCGTATTAACAGGATTTAAATTTCACTGAGTTTACGGTAATTGACACATACTTGATAGGTAATGATGTGTTTTGTTACATATGAGCCGTTCAGAGCAGAAGTGGTGTAAGTCAAAAATTGGAAAGGAGGGTTAAAGTAAACATTCTGTAAAATACAGCTCAAAGTAACGATTAATATTCAATTTATTAAAATTATTAGTAGTCAGTGAATAGCAGGAAGGACATATTAACTGCTACTTTGCGCTGTATTTTACAGAATTTTTACTTTAAACATCATTACCCAATTTTGACTTACACCACGTTTGCTGTGAACGGCTCATATTATGTTAAAGATATGTTTCTGCATTTTTTTCATAGATCTTTATACTTGGCCTCACTGAATTTACACCCTCATACTTTATTATAATATGTCAATAATTTCTTTCGTTTATATATATATATATATATATATATATATATATATTTTTTTTTTTTGCATAGTTTACATCCTTAACTTATTTCTGTAGTTATATTTATTTGGAATTATATTTGAAAAAGTTTATAACAAATAATTCAGGATAATAATATTGTCATCGTGAGAGGCCAGGTTCAAACCAAAACTGGCTTCCTAGGCATCTGAAATATTTATAGAAAAACACGACAGATAATCACATGAGATTAAAATGTATATGATATCCCAGACCTTTTACGTCAGAGGTGAAACATCACAAAGCGGCAAAACATTGTCAATTTACTAGCTATATATTGGTTAATTGATTGGACTAAGGCAGGGGTGAGTAACTCGTATTGTACATAGAGCAATCTCCATAAGAGCAACTAAGGTAAGGGGAGAGGCTAAGCTCTCTGAGAGAAGCTGTTTCCCGGTCCTGGACTAGAGTATTGCGAAAGTACGTCGTTATGTTATTTATTTTCGGTACAGGTAACATTTTTTATGTATGTAGGCTTATTTATTTGCCCTTGTGCCTTAAATAAAAAAGTAAGCTTTTAATTTTTTATAAGTTATTTTAAGTGGCACAGTCTTTGTATGCAAGTACTTACGCGGTTTTCTAAAACTCAAATAAAATACCATTTCGGATTCCGTAATAAATTACATACATCAATACTCTGAATCTTGCTCATATCCACTTACGTTTTTATCAATTAATGTCGAAATTGTACAAGTGATAACGAAACCAAAGCACTATAATATCAAACCTCGTGTTGTGTTTCGCCTCCGCCCTTGCCTCCGCTCAGTGTTGCCAAACGTACGCATGCTCCGGCTTTAACTCAAGACGGCTCTGTCACTGTCAATTGTCTTGAATGCAGCTACATTTTTTCTCAATATTTTGTTTTCATGCTTTTTTTTTGTTGTTGTTAAAATACACGTTTCTCTTTCGATTATTAAATTGGTTAGAATTATTGTTTTGTATTTTTTTGGCTATGGTACGAACTTTGGACTTGATTCATGGTTTGAAATAAAAACATGTTTGCTTTTGATATTTGATGGAAAAATTTCCATTTATATTACATTTTTATTTGTAATTTTATGTCTCAGATATTGGAATTCGTCGAGAATAACCTCGATAAACAAATTTTCTGGTCCTCTAGGTTGGGGGTTGACGTAGAGTCAACAACCCACCTCGTAAAAATGAAAGTGTTCCGACACAATCATAACAGCCTCGGTTAATAAAGATTGAACATTAACATTCAAATTTACAACTAACGGTATAATGAAATAAATAAGTTTATTAGACATAATAAAATATTACGGTAATTGAATTCTGTCTGTGATAGAGGGTTTCAGGCAAAATTCGCAGGCTATTTCTCGTCCATGTTAAATTTCGTCGATGAATAACTTATGCAGTTGGAAACGATGTTAAATTAATTACTGCTGCTACTTTTTTCAATCTCAGATTAAATTCAAATGCAACTAAAAGTAACTTCATTCTTAAAGTTTAGCAGATTTAAATCTGGATGCTGGCAAAACAAATATAACTATGTTTAATTTCTTGTTATTGTACATAAACTATTTTAATGCTGATCTATTTAGATATTTTCACTGAGTGAGATAAAGGTTTGCATAATTCTGTTTACGGAATATTGATTCTAAGTATGTACAGTTTTTAAATATATAACCCTATATGACGGTTGAACTGATGTTACCTTATGAATAATATTCTTAATGTTTGTATTAAGAATAGTCCATTCCATTAAACAATTAAAATAATATATGTACCAGATAAGTGACTAAACAGCAAAAATAATAGAATTATCAGTAAGGTACGAATTCTAATTTCCATATTACTCTTTGTTGAATAATGCCTTTCGGAGCTTGCTAGATATTTAATAAGAACTTTTTAAACTTGAAACAGAAAGTAAATTATTGCTAGTATGTTCAGTATTTGGCATATACTGAAAATTAACATCTTCAACCTTTGGAAACTGATTAAAAATTACATCTTCAGGACAATACAAGTTTAACCGTAAGTATGTCATTAATTTTAGAAGGTTATTCTTTGATATATTTCCACCAAAAACGTCTGATAACATTTTGCTCGTTTTTTCTCCCTTTTCGATATAAAAATCGCTTTAAATAAAACATTTGATAGCGTCTTTTGGGAAAACCATCTATTTAAATCCAAATATGCTCAGTCAAGTTAAGAGCGTAGAGTATTATGATAATATAATAATAGTAATTATTATTATTAATATTATTATTATTATTATTTATTTATTTATTTATTTATTTATTTATTTAATCTGGCAGAGCTAAGGCCAGTAGGCCTTCTCTTCCGCCCAGCCAGACTCTAATTCTAATTGAATACAATTGCTTACATAGTTATTACATTAATATCTAGACCATAAAACAACATGAAAGTAAATAATGAAAGTTGGATAAGTAATGTTAGTGTGGCAATAATAAAAATTGGTAAGAAATAGTTAATAATAATAATAATAATAATAATAATAATAATAACAATAAGATAATTTAGATATTTATCTGTGATATATATACATATATATATATATATATATATAACAATTAAACATTGAGAAACCTGAAACAGCTATTATTGTTAACAAGACTTGTTAGAAAAATATTTCGTTAGCCTATTCTTAAATTGGTTTGATGTCTGACAGTCCCTGACATTACTCGGTAGGGCATTCCAAAGCCGAGGAACAGCCACAGTGAAAGAAGATGAATATGAGGATGTTCGGTGGGAGGGAATGGATAATATTGAGGAGTGTTGTGATCGTGTGTCTAGGTTATGATGGGTGGACAAATTTTGAAAACGAGACGCAAGATAGACAGGAGTGGAGAAATGCAATATGTGAAAGAGAAGGGAAAGACAGTGGATTTTCCTACGTTCTTCTAGACGGAGCCAGGACAACATTTCGAGGGATGGTGTTACGTGATCAGCCCGGCGAATATTGCAGACGAAACGGACGCACATATTGTGATGATTATATACCGTATGATTGAAAAAATGTATGGTTGTCCCTTTAAAAATGCAGAAATTTGTTCCGCACAAATGTAACTTTTCGTTATGGAAAGGAATTTTAAAATTTTAGATTTGTTCGGATCAAATTTCTGCACATTTAAAGGACAAAACTAAAATTATTTCAATCAAAATATTATTATTATAATACACATTTCTCTTAAATTGACTGAGCATGTTGGGAATTAAATCAGTGGCTTTCCCAAAACACGCTATGAAATGTTTCATAGAAAACAATTTTTATCTCGAAATGAAAGCAAAAGCGATAAAATTTGTATTATTAGATATTTTATTTGAAATATCTCAAAGTATAACCCCGTGAAATAAAATACATTACTTACGGTTCACTCTGCATAATAAGATCAGAATGGTCTCACCTATTATGTTGAGCCCCGTTACGACCAGTGAGCTCACTGGTTATGACTGGCTCTTCTGAATATTTGTACTGTATTGTCCTGAAGATAAAGTATTGACAGTGTTAATTTCAAACAATCTGTGTAATATACAAATTTTGTCTCTGACTGTAATCAATGTAAAAGCCTCCAACCTCATAATTATGAAGTTTAATAATAGCATGCCCACCTTTGTTTGCGGATAATTTTTTTATACGTTTGACATGCAAAGATTGAAACGGTTTATTTTAGGATAAATTACAATTTCGCGAAACCCTTTTCTCACCGGAAACATTAAAAAAAACATGATTTCAGGAAATGAGTCTATTAATTCATAGATTATATTCAATTGAGGTTTATATGGAAATGTTGTTTATTTATACAGGGTGTTTCAAAAATACGGGGCATAATTTCATGTTTGTATTTCCCACATGTAGACAATCAAAATAGTTCATTACAACATATGTCCGGAAATGCTTTATTTCCGAGTTATGGCCTTCACAACATTGAAATTCACCGGAACGTTTTTCTTTCCGCAGGCCGTTGCCGTCAAAGGAGACATTAAGAGGGCACTCTGACAGTTCATTCCGAGGCGAAGGTTACATTCAGTGTTGTGTAGGCGTTAGACTGTGCGACATGTATTCAAATCAAGAGCTGGCAGAGATACACTTCATGTACGGTAAGGCGGACGGCAATGCTGCGCTGGCTCGTCGTTTGTACCAGGAGAGGTACCCACAGCGACAATGTCCAGATCGGAAGACATTTGTACGTCTCCATTACCGTCTGTGCGAGTATGGGAAATTTAACTCTCCTGGTTTGGGAAGGGGACGACCAAGATCCACAACTCCAAAAGTACAGGAGGAGATTCTGGAGGCTGTGAACATGACTCCTCCTATCTGCACACGAAGGGTAGCGTTGCAAGTCAATGGTCCTCATACGACTGTCTGGAGACTGTTGAAAGAGTATCAATTGTATCCTTATCATTTGCAACGTGTACAGGCCCTGTCACCAGCAGATTACCCTGCAAGAGTTAGGTTCTGTCAGTGGCTCTTGCAGCAGTGTGGTGTAAATCCGAACTTTCCTGCCTTAGTATTCTTTACAGATGAAGCACAGTTCACACGAGATGGCATAACAAATTTCCACAATCAGCATGTATGGGCGTATGAAAACCCACGTGCTACTGTTCCATCTCATCACCAGGTGCGGTTCTCCCTCAACATGTGGGCCGGTATCATTGGTGATCGATTAGTTGGACCCCATGTACTTGTAAACAGACTTACGGGGCAGGCGTACACAAACTTCCTGGAAAACACCATACCTCATGTTTTAGAAGACACTCCACTGATCAATCGTCAACACATTCACTTCTTGCATGATGGCGCTCCTGCACACTTCAGTCGTACGGCTCGCCGGTACTTGGATCGAAGGTTTCCTGATCGATGGATAGGCCCAATTGCTTGGCCTCCACGCTCACCTGATCTGAGCCGTCTCGATTTCTACTTTTGGGGCCATTTAAAATCATTGGTTTATTCTTCTCCAGTGCCTGATTTGGAATCCCTTCGGAATCGAATTGTGGCATGTTCTGAGGATATACGCAATACTCCTGGAATTTGGGATCGTGTTCGCAGGTCAATGAGACATCGATGTGAAGTCTGTATTCAAGCAGGATGTGGATATTTTGAACATCTTCTGTAATGACAACGACCTGCGGAAAGAAAAACGTTCCGGTGAATTTCAATGTTGTGAAGGCCATAACTCGGAAATGAAGCATTCCCGGACACATGTTCTAATGAACTATTTTGATTGTCTACATGTGGGAAATACATACCTGAAATTATGCCCCTTATTTTTGAAACACCCTGTATATCTGCCCTGCTTCGTGTACTAACTTTTCTCTCATTCTCTCACTTTTAAGTTCTGATAAGTAGAAAGCTCTCTTCCAATAATATAAATGCAGGTTTTTTTAATGACAATGGGTAATTGTTGGTTGCATTTCATTTTTCATTAATCCAATAGCATTGTATCTCACATTTATGTAAATTTTTCAAAATCATTTTAGGAGGAGGATTATTAACGAAATACCAGTACTCATTTTTATGTAATTTTACTTTTTTTAATTGTACCATGGTGGCTGACGTCAGTATTAGCGTGCTGGGCTTATAAGCTAGGGCGTGGCGCCCCGTATTCAAATTCTGGCGAATCTACCCTGAGTTTAAAACTTGTGTCAGGTGAGACTGTGGTTCAGGCAACACGAGGTTTTTCTGGTTTCCGTTCCCTAGTGACATTTGAACAATTCTCAATCTTGCTCTCCGAAAATGTGCATAAAAGTGCAATAGAATAAATGTGCTTTGGATCTGATTCCTTAATTCAGTATAATTCTGCAAATCAATCGCTTTTAACATTTACTGTAGCTCGATTTGAACATCGTGATAATCCACAGAAAATAGTGTTGCAGACACTAGAAACTCTCTTCCAATTTAGCCATATCTTTAAGTCGTACTTCAAACTTTAGTTCCTTTTTCGTTAACAGCTGCCAGTGTTCAAAATTTAAAATTTAGCGATAAATATAGACTAATAATACACAGTGAAAATTGTTTAGATCCCAAAAGTTGTAAATGTCCACCTTTGAAAGAAGCCACGTATGTCAAATATCTGGGTATCATTATTGATCAGAATTTAAAATGGCCTCATCACATTACTTATCTTTGTAAGAGGCTTCGTAAAACAATTTATAAATTCGTTAATCTTCGATGCTACTTACCTATTAGAGTTCTACGAAATGTTTATTTGGCCATTATTCAGTCTATCATTCAATATGGTATAATTGTTTGGGGTGGAAGTACAAAAATTAATCTTAGTCCGTTAAATTTACTACAAAAACGAATAATCAAAATTTGTTTGAAGAAACGTTTCGATCATCCAACTAAATTAATTTATTCTGAATTTAATGTATTTAATATTGAACAAATTTATAAGTATACGCTGTTAAAATTTTATCATAAAAATCGTAATAAGTTTGTATTACAGACACACAATTATGACACAAGACGAAATATTAATTCAACATTAGTAGAACCTAAATGTCTCACATCTGCTGGTCTAAAGCATAGCATAAATTTTGGCCCTCGGTTGTACAATGCTTTAACTAAATTACACCCAGAACTTCTAACATGTAACCCACTAACATATAACAAGAAAATTAGAAACGTGTTAATATCTTCAATTTGATTAGATAAATTTATAGCCTATGTGTATGAATTAATCAACCTATATTATATTTGTATTCTATAATTTTGAAATATATATTAGTCCTACTTTTCACGTGCGATATTATTCTTCTATAGTGTTAATATTATATTAATTATATAATTCCATTGCCGCTGTAATTATATTTTAGTTCCTATTTTATTTTACTTATATATTTATATTATTATTATTTTTTATTTTAATATTATATCTGAACTGCGACCGAGCACGAGCGCTGCTCATTCGGTCTCAAATTTTGTTAATACTACTGTATCTTCTTTTTATATTGCTTGTATTATTTTATTTGTATTTCTCTTTGTTTGTTTTGTAATTATATTTCTTTATTCTGTATATTTGAAATAAATAAAATTGAAATTGAAATTGAAATTGAAAACTCTTCCTTTAATTATTGTCTCAATAATGAGATGAAAATTAAATTCCCTGACTACATTTAGAACCTTGTGACATGCGTTACGTTATACCAGTGAAATGAAAGGAGCAACCTTGTCCTTAGCGCAACTACTGTGAACTGAACATAGCACTGAACTCCTCACAGCAGCCACATACACGCAAAAACATGTTTTGGCGATGTTTGAACTAAGAGTACGAACACGTTGACGCCTAGCTTTAAGACTAGCAGTTTCCGCTAGCAGTTTTGTGAAACGGTATGCATAAGGTGGAACTTGTTTACAGCTATGGTTGTTTCCTTGCAGCTAGCACCAACCCAGTACGATATTTCCCTCTCCGTTAAACATTTATCATCTCGTAACTCGTATGTTATTAAATCAATCGCGCTATAATTCTTTTTATTGATAGGTGAATATCTAAGCAAAGCATAGAAAAAGATTCGAAATCAAAACCTTGTTTTCAAAAGTGAGAAAGAAAAAAACTACCTTCGAAGTGATCTGTTCAAAATAGATATTTATACATTCAGAAGTTGACGAGCGGTAAACTTTTTTGTTTTTACTTTTTTACATTACATTGGGGTCAGAGTGAGAGACATATTTTTTACTTCATTTCATTTGTTCTATTTCATAAATGTTACATTATCATTGAAGCTTTAAGATGTGGGACAAGTCAAAATTTTACAAGATTACAATTTTTTGGCGAGATGAAGTGAGGTGAGGTCGAAGATTCGCCATATATTACCTGGAATTTGCCTCATGGTTGGGGAAAACCTCGGAAAAAACCCAACCAGACAATTAGACCAAACGAGGATCTAACCCAAGCCCGAGCGCAGCTCCGGATCAGCAGGCTAGCGATTCTGCCGACGCTAAATAACTTGCTTAGCAGTTGATACAGTGTATTTAAATAGTCAATTAATGTAATAAAATAAAAACGTATTAATTTTCAGTAAAATATCTGTGGTGTTTGATCAGAACATAACTCCAAAATTGATCTTTTTTTAGCTTAAAGCGCAGGCCTATATAAAAACAGTTCTCTTTCGTTTGGTATGGCTATGAATCGTGATATCTCCATCTAATCTTATGTTATTTTCATTCACATTTGTATGTAACTAGAATTATGATTTATATAAGAAAACTGAAAATAAAAATGATATTATCTCAAAAAAGGTTTTTTGGTGTTATATTTTGACCAAACACCACAGATATATTCTATATCATTTGCATCCTTCGTAGATGAATTGACACGCAACTCCGTAGAATAGTTCACGAAATAATATTGTACAGTAAATTAACAACATTCGCAAACACTCTAATCAAATCTTGTATGAGAGGAAAATAGAGTGTTCATAGGGATTTAAAGTTTCGTTTATGAGAACTGTGATAGATGATTGTGCAAAACGTGTGGTAATGAAATACGGAAAGAATTGCACATCCAAAGAATAAATATTCAATGAAAGATCACAAATTCATTAGGGGATGGCACACAACAAGCATAGAAACAAATGACAACGAAAAGTGGCAGAGGATTATTTAAAAATTGAGAACAATTTGGTGACGCTGGAAAGTCTGGAATAACGAATTTTGATTGGAGTCGTCGGAGTATGCTATCGACCGACTGAACACGTGAAGATGTTGTTGAAATATTAAAATACGAGACACAAACAACTCAACTTCGTAGGTTGCTTTGTGTACATGCTGAGAGGTAGCTCAGACAAGTAAATCTGTTTCGTGGAAAAGTGACAAAGCTGGAGGACTGCCAAGGTAAAGTTAACGGAACTCTGTTACTGGATAGACATATCAGGTTCTGGAAATGCTTTTTTTCTAACTTCACAACAGATACAGAACCGCTTTCTAGAAACCTAAATATATCCTGGGCATAGACTTCTGAGCGTAAACAAGAGAAGTGCGTCGTTGATGTGTATCAATCAACCATCGCTAATCATAGAGGAAGGGTAACGTAATCTACAGAATTAGAACCATTATAAAAAGAATCCTGACAGTCGTTCAAAATAATATTGCTTTCACTTCTTTTTTCCAACGCTCAGTTCATTAACTTTCCTATTACCATAATCTCTCACCTTTAATAAATTGTATATTTTATTAGGATTTTTCTACAATACGGTTGTTGCCCTTCTACTAAAAAAAAATTTGCTCCTCCAGAAATTCCTATCCTCAGCAACTTCTTCGGTAAGATCTCTTCTAATCACACTCTTTCTGACGCCATCCATCCATTCAGTGTTCTCTTGGCCTTCCTCTTTTTCTCCTTCCCTCCGCAGTCCACTCCAGCATCATCTTCGATATTCTTCCATTTTTCATCATATTCGCGTGTTCCAATCATTTAAATTATCTTTCCTCAGTATTCTCCTTTTCTGCCTCTAAAATTTCTCTAATTCTTCGATTTATAATTGTCTTCCCTTCTTGATTTTCTCGCTGCTCTCTGCTAAAAGTTCATCTCAGTAGCCAATAACATTTTCTCTACTGTCCAAGTTTCTGTCCCGTGCAACATAACATTTTGTACCAATGACTTATAAATACATTTTTCTGTTTAAAATATCTCTACTCCAAGTAACTGAATTCAACTTCACTTAATCTTTCTTCAATTTTATCTACACTCTACCCATCAGGTTCTAAAATTGAGCCCAAATATTTTAAATTTATTGGCAATATTTTTAATTTGTTCTTTTTCAATCTTTAGTATTTAATCATCTTCCATCTTCAAGGTTACATAATCATTCGGATTTCTTATAATTTATATACATACATGCATATGTATGCACGCACGCATACATACATAGGCCTACATAAAATATGCAGTAGGTACTTTTGCTTTCTCATTATACGATATACGTACAAAGTATTGCTAACGCCATCGTTTCTGGCGCGTGCCCTTGAGTATAATGCACAGTCTGTGAGCATCTATTGATAGTGTAGTTGAGAATTGTAGCACCTCCTACACACGTCACATCAACAATCTGCCACCCACAGTTGTCAGTCTTGCTGCTCAGACTGCGGCAAAAGTAAGATGCTCGCACTTAACTTTCCTTACGCTAGCGTTCCTTGATGTGTCCTTGAGTACATGTCCAGTCAGTGAGTTTCTGTTGCCACTGCAGCTGAGAATGGTACCTTCTCCTAAATACACGGCACATCAACAATTTGCCAATCACAATTGTTAGTTTTATCGTCCATAGACTGCTACAAAGGTAAGAAACTCGCACTTAAGATTCCCATTACTTATTTAACATGCCAAAAATGGTGACGCGGCATATACTGCGATACTGCAAGAAATAATTTATATATTTTCACAGAAATAAGTTTTTTTTTCTTTTAGCTCTCACACTGCAGAAAGTGACAGCGGATTTTGGATCCCGATACTGAACGTTAGGTGTGCGTCAATTGCAGGGAGGTCATTGAACTCATTGCTACGTTCCTTCAGAACGCCAAGGAACGTGATGTCTTGTCGCTGTGTAGAGACCGAAAATCCACTGTTTGCTGATCACACTACGTCATTCTAGGGCCGAAGTTATGAAAGCTTGAAGATCTACCACTATACCCCAAGCGCTTGCGTGTCGTCTAAAAGAGTTAGAAAATAGTGTATTTTTAATACGAAATAATAAATTAAAATCTGTTTCACTTAAAAATAATAAGTATTAATTTAGTTTACGCCAACTAATGATTGTATGGGATAGATTCTTTCAAAATAATATTTCTCACATTATATGAAGTATTAATTTAAAAATTATAGAAAGTACGTCCCGAAGCCATTTGTGTCGTACAAAATAATTAATTCTAAATTACATAATTAAATTTGTAACAAAATTTCTTCAGAGAATTTTTTTTTGTCCTAAAGATTTGCACGAATTGTTTTCCAGGATTCGTGTAATTCTGTCATGGACATAGAAGAAAATAAAATAGTTTCACTTTTTGTAGTTGACATGTATCTCTCAGAACTTGTACTTAGTAGATTTCTCTCCAAAAATAAACTAATATCTGGGCAGGACTAAGAGAACTCTTTGTTTCAATTAAAAGGATAATTGAAAGCTGTTTGTCACTTGCATAATCTCGAGCTAACAATCGCGACACGTGATCCGTAATTGAGCTAAATTATGGTTTCGAATACCGCTTGTGCCAATAAAATTATCTCTGATTGGTCTTTTACAAGATTTTGCCAATGAATATCAAGTATACCGTTGAGAATCGTAGCACTTATGTAGCTAAATAACTTTACTCTAGCTCCAATTCTACCAATAACTCTCCCCGTCCATGATACTCGTATTCAAAACATCCGGAGTAGAGTCAACATTTCAAATGCTTCAAGTCTCTTAGTAGAAGTTATTGACGTAGGATATATCTTTGTTTGCACTCCGTAGCGGTATAGGAGGCCTAATTCACTCAGTTTGCGTCGGGGTATTAGACGAGATTAGAAATTCCTACTATAAGAGAACTATAGTATATTTGGAACACACTGACCCTCAGCCCGCAAATCGACTCTGATAGGCTGATGCAAATGGAACCATGTAAGCCACACGAGCTCAGCCTATCAGAGTCGAACAATAAGCTGAAGGCAAAGCGAGTGCCGCATGCTTCCATTTGCATTACCCATCAGAGTCAAATGGGAGGGGGGGGGGGGGGAGCTGAGGGTCGGATGAGTGTTGATGCTTTCTCTCAGCCTGTTCCAAATAGGCTGTAATAGAGATATCCAAATAAATCAAATTTCACGTTAGAGAATATGAACGAACATTTCTGACATGCTAGGTTCGAGTAATGATTCATTGCTATAGTATTGGTGGGGGTGTAATATAGACAGTATAGAGAGAGGACACGTGTTGCGCGCCACTAAACAGACATAACTCGGGAAAGACACATTGTACAAGCGTTCCTTTTAGTGTCATCTGATTCAGAATTACAAGTTCTTCCAAAATAATATAAATTTATAAAATTTAGAAAAGACTGAACGAAAACCATTTTGAAATACTAGTTGTTCACAAGTGCTAGTTTCAGTGACATGTCGAAGCATAGTATGAAGAACTTCTTACTACTTACTGTATCCTCATATTCATCTTCTTTCACTGTGGCTGTTCCTCGGCTTTGGAATTCCTTACCGAGTAATGTCAGGGACTGTCAAACATCAAACCAATTTAAGAATAGGCTAACGAAATATTTTTCTAACAATTCTTGTTAACAATAATAGCTGTTTCAGGTTTCTCAATGTTTAATGGTTATATATATCACAGATAAATATCTAAATTATCTCATCATCATCATCATCATTATTATTATTATTATTATTATTATTATTATTATTATTATTATTATAATTATTATAACTAGTTCTTACCAATGTTTATTATTGTCACACTAACATTAGTAATCCAACTTTCATTATTTACTTTCATGTTGTTTTATGGTCTAGATATTAAGGTAATAACTATGTAAGCAATTGTATTCAATTAGAATTAGAGTCTGGCTGGGCGGAAGAGAAGGCCTACTGGCCTTAGCTCTGCCAGATTAAATAAATAAATTATTATTATTATGTCACAGACTAGGTATATCAGCTGATACAAAGTTTGTCAGTGAAAATAAATATTGTAAAACGAACACTATAGCCTCATTCTATCTCAATGAAACGCTTACATGTATTCTATATGTCAACGTTACACAGCCTCTGAAATTTCAACGCCTTAAGTAGTTAGAGTAAAGCTTACTGCAGTAAAATTTTGAAAATATTGTAGTCAACATTTAATGAAAATTAGTATGTGTAAAACACTGCCCTTCTGCTATATGAAAAGAAATATTTTTACGATTTAAAAAGTATTATTTACTTTTTTTTTTTTTCTCCAGAATTCAGTTCACTGTGCAGTGATGAAACTTTTCGCACATAACTAAAAAACTATCGAACATTCTATGATGAAATTTTTTGTGTGTATTTATGCAAGTCATATCTACATTATGGTGCAAGATAACGTCTCTACCTTTGATAGATTGTCTCATAAATTCATTTAAAAATTGTCAAATATCAGTATTCTCTTCTAACACAAAATAAAAAGAAATATTATTTATTAAGGACTGTATTTGAAAGAGCATGATATTGTAAATATGAGTTTCAGCAATAAAATAAAAGAGAGAGAACATGAAAAAGTTAAAAAGTTTATGAGTTATGAGGGAAACGCTTCATCACTGCACAGTGAACTGCCATCATTTTGAATTTTGAAAAAAAAAATATATATATATAATTATTTTTAAATCGTAAAAATATTTTTTTTTCATATAGCAGAAGGACAGTGTTTTGCACATACCAATTTTCATTATTGTACAAGATAACAGTAATGGAGGAAATAGTAATATGCTTTACAAGAGCGGTATGTTGAAGTTTTCATGTTCGAGGAAAAGTTTGAAAAAGCGAAACGTAGTTGAGCTTTTTTAATTTCCGAGAATTGAAAGAAAACATACCGCTCGTGTATCGTACATTATTTTGTGCGAAGATCGTTTATTACATACCTGAAAGAGGAATTTCTAATTAGTTGCAATGAAATCTCCATCTTGGTTTCTGTTCAATGACTGCATATTTGCAAAACAAAAATATCTATCTTCAACATTGTTGCTTTAAAATGTTTTCTGTGTTTACTATACTTCAGCAGGCCGTGATATACGTCTGACTTTTTTTCCCCCAGTCTATGATGAGTCTGGAATCTTGTTGATTTTTTCACGGCTTCCTTAATGTTACTTGCATCACGAATGCAGTAACTTTAGTGAAGTTGTAGAGTTTACTTCATTTTTGCAAATATTTAAAAACAATAATTAACAGTGCAAATTAGGTGAAATTGCAGTGGTAAGTTTCCAATTTATAATTATTACTATATTGAACGTCTCTAAAAATAATATGTTAAAAGCCTAAAGCAGTAAAATCAATATGTCACTTAAGCGGTAAGAAGAGGGAAATTGTTATGTGTGTTAGATTGTGAATACTGAATGTGGAATTTTAGACTTTCCGCGGATTGGTTTTGTGCGGAAACCAAGCAAATATGCACGATCTCGCACAAAAAAATGTTGAATATTTCCAAAAACTTTTCTGCTGTAAGCTGTACCTAACCTCTTAAAGAATAGAAGACCAAATAGGCCTACACATTACTGAGCATTCGATATCTCAGTTAACAATTTCTGTTCCTGCACCATGTAATATATTTTTTAACAATCAACATTGTAGTCTGCAACTTGGTCGGTTCCATCATCAGGGACTATTCCGGAAGTATTATTAAGGCAGCGTGTAAGTTTCTAAATGAAATCGTTATGAACTGAGCAATGTACGAATGAAGGATTAAGACGAAAACTTACTACATATTTTATATACACCGACGCATAGATTTTAGTTGCAGACACGAAGGTTAGTGCAGAATTTCGCCGCCTGAGTGGATCTGTTTTGTGCTTGAGCCGTCTACACTCCCTTGCAGCTATTATCAGATCTGGACCTCCAGGTCCGTCACGTGCGAGCGAGCCGCGACACGGGGAATTGAACCATCGATTAGCTGGAAGGGCGGTTAAATGTTTAACAGCCTCACGGTGCGTCAGACTACGAGACTCTAACCCGATTCTGTGGCTGTTTATCTAGATAAAAAGGCGCTTATTTAGAGCAAAGTACTGCCGCATACTAGCCTGTTTTGAGAATTATGATCCCATTAATTTTAACACCCGTGTTTCGGCTTAATAGAGGACGTCAGCAGCTGATGTGAGGTCAATTACCTTTGCGGTAGGAAGACAGTAACATCCAGCAAGGATATACACGAACTTAAGAAGACTTCTTGAAGGTAAATCTCTATTGGATTTCTATATGTCATTTTTCTTTTCAGAGTATGTGACATATTCTTTGTATTTTATTACCCATGAAAAGAATATAATACTTTTTTTTTTAATTTTTCTTTCCGAAAGAAAACATTTTCGTATATTTTTGGTGTCTACTAAAATCAATAGCTATTAATACTTCAAATCATAAAATATTTTTTATATCTTAATTGAAGGTAAAAGTATATAAAATGAATGTCACAATGGTAATACATACTTTCCATTATACATTTTAAACCTTCAGAAATAATTCAGTTTCCCTTTTCATCAGTTATTTATTTTTTTCTTCTTAGGAGGGAGGGAGGGAACATCCCACGCACTACGACCTGAGCTCTATTGTACACTCCTCTCCATGCGCACCGACCTAACCACTTGACTCCCTTAACGACCGGTCCCTACAGCCAATAGAGTCCATATACCACTCCTGCTTCGGCAATCCCCCCTCCCAAGGCTCCCTTAACGGTCCGAGGCGGAAGTACTCCCCCGAGAAGGTCTGCCCGGCGTTCCGTTGCAGAAGCTACCTACCATCGCATGAATACAATTCACGGAGGCCGATCGAGGGAGCCAGCAGCTTCGGAGGGCCGCCTGTAGAGCGATCTGAAAACCAGAAGAAGTAACGGGATGATGAATGAAAGGATGATAGGGGAGGAAAGGAAGTGGTGAAGATGAGTGGGGTTCCAATCGCCTGATAAAGTTACCTGATATTCATCCATAGGAGTGACGGAATAAAACGAAAAAACCCCACCCAGGCAACTCATTCCGACCGGGAATCGAACCCTGGCCCTCTGGGTTCGGAGTTAGACTCGCTGACCCCTCAGCTACAGCGGTGGACTGCCATATGTTATAAATTCCTGTTTTACGTAATCATATTCTCATGTACTTACATAATTATGGTATCACATAATAATCTCACTTGAGAGGTACAAACACTCTGACAAACATCCGAACCGACACACAGATTGGCGAATTCATATTAAATGCAGAGTCCTTAATACAAGGTGGAGCAAAATGTGTGGTACAAAAGAACAGTGAATTATATAAGAATGTTTGCATACCTAGAAATGAAGTTTATGTGGAAACAATATAGGCCTACACTTTTTGCCATGTACTTTAATGCCAACAGATACTTATTTTTTTTTAATTACATACGGTAAATGCTATTGTTCATTGACTTCATAAGTGTGTAGTCGAATCAGGAAACTACTATTCATCACACATGCCAGCATGTCGCGCGGAATTGCTGCAATTTCATTATGGATGGAAGCCTGTAATTTCGAAATTGTCTCCTTACAAGTGGAATAGACCTTTTTCTTGAGGTAACCCCAATCTGGAATATGAAACTAATAATTCCGGGGATCTGGAGGGCCAGTGAATGTCACCAGAGTCGGCCCGGAAACAGCTGTCGCAATCTGTTCATACTGATATTGGTTATATGGGCAGTAGCCCCATCTTGCTGAAACCATGTGTCAAGATGTCCTATCCTTATTAATTCAGGTTCCAGGAAGGTGTTGAACATTTTAAAATATCGTTCTAAGCTAACAGTAACGGTTCTGCCATGAGGAGCCTCGAAAAATTATGGGCTAATAATTCCAAATTTGATTACACCACACCACACTAACTTTAGGAATATGCAGTGGAGTTTCATGAAACACTGAAGGTTAGTGTCTGACCAATACCCGGAAGTTTTGCTTGTTTGCAATTCCAGTTAAATGGAAATTCTTCACCTGACATAAACAAATTAAGCAGAATGTGTTTCTCAGTAATCATTTCTTGAAATTGTGCACAATTCTATTTTCATCTGTCGGTCAGTTGGACGTAACTCATGAACAACTTGCAGGTTATGAGAATGAAATTTCAAATCTGCTTTCAATATCCGGTGAAGCGACCGCCGGCTGATTTACATTGTCAGCGAATGTCGACAGGTTAAGCGATGTGAACTTCGCTCCATTTCTGTTCGAACGCGACTGACATTCTCAGGTGTTTGGACGCTTTTTGGCCTATTTGATGATTTCTTTTTTTCCCCTACTTTTCCATGTTCCCTCCAAGACTGACCCATCGCACAATTGTTTGTCTGTCAGGAATATTATGATGATGACGATGTCCTTGGAGAAAGAAATGCTCAACTGCGTTTACATTATTTAAACGAATAAGCACTTCTACTACCTGAATATGTATTTGTATGGACCACTGATTCATCGCAAATAAAATGGCAGACATCCTGGAAAAAAAAATAATTCCAAAGCCTCCGTTCCTATGTACTGCTAAGCAGCATAGTATTATATACATGCACCAAAAACTTGTGTATATAGACTATTGTTTAATCCAAAGCCTCCTCAAATTGGTGTACTGAAGCATAAAATTTCCCTTTATTCAGTACACATACATTGCCATCAAAAGATGTAATTAAAAAAAAACAATAGTTTATAAAATATGGCAAAGAAATGATTTTGTACGTACTGAGACTTGAGGAATCCAAAATTGGAGAAATAAGTACACGATGTAATTTAAAAAAACTGACTCCTTGGCACAGCTTTTATAAATGAAGAGCATAGTATTTGAAAACATGTTCAAAATATTCCTTCTTTGATACTTACAACTTTTGTATAAATAGTTTCTCCATAAAATTAGAAATAAGAAAGTTACAAGCATTGTTCCACATTTTTTACTCACCCTGTATATATATATATGTGTGTGTGTGTAAAGGGTCAGAAGCAAAGTGGTGTAAGTGCACGTAACTTAGTTGTGAGAAAATTGGTTGAAAGTACTTAATATTTTGTAAATTCCGAGAAATTTCTTTTTATCAATTTTAGTGTGTGATGTGGTTAAAAGATGTATCCTTTTGCCACTAAAATTTTGAACGTTTTTACTGCCCTGTATGCACTGAATTCATGTTTTTAGGAATGTTACTTGTACCCCTTTACTTCTGACCCCCTAATATATAAAACAAAATAATTATGAAAAGAAAGGGAATAAGTTTTAGAGTTACAGAGAATTTTGAACAATGAAGTTCTTGATTATAGTAGGCCTATACATCTTGATTACACACTTTTAACACTTTATTCCTAAATGAAGTTCTGCATATATTACAAGACATTGTGATGATAGAAAAGCTCTATAGACCCTATTGTATCGCTCTTGAATGAGAAATGTTTACATTTAACTTTTACGCATTTCTAATTTATTTGAACATAATTTTATTACACTAAAACCGCAAGAGCACGTTCAAACGCGTTGTATTGGCATACTAGTGAGGAAGACGTAATTGAAACATGGGCTGCTAATGACTGGGATGTTTTTGAGATCGGTGTAACATCGCTTCTCAGCATCTGAAGCATGTTCCGCCACAACTCTCAAACTTTAGAAAGTGCCGCGTAGATTCACTCGCGCCCCCAACTTCTTGCTATCTTAACTGACTTCCTAGCCCTCACTTTCTGCCCCCTTCGACCCTCCTGCCCCTGCTCCACACATGCGGTACAGTCTGGTCAACGCGTTCGCCACTTTGCACCCTCATTCACTGTTTCCTAACCCGGACAGAAACGATGAAATATTCAACGAGAATATAAATAACTATAGGGGAATTTGTCTGACAGCTGAGTGGTGGAGCGCGAGTATACCATTCTGTCAACTCGGTTGAGGTTTCTTTGTTAATTTGAATTATACTTGCGATGGGCAAGGCTTTTTCTCTGTGTTTTTCCGTTGTGATTTAGCGGATACTCTTGTACCTTTTCGGTATTGTGAGTTGGGTTCTTGGTCCCCAGGATTCTAAGTACACGTAGAATTTTTCTAAGTTAAACATATAGAGAAACCTGCAGAAAAGTATATTCTATTATCCATGTGCTAAAAAGGATAAATGTTCATCTCCCCTCTTGCTAAAAAAAAAGTCCCTTGTGCAGACATTCGTATTTCCCCATTTTGACTATGTTGACGTATTACTGACTGACCTCTCCAACGGCAACAAAACGGAACTTCAACGTGCTCATAATTTGTGTGTACGTTTTGTAAGCAATGTTCGTAAATATGATCATATTACCCCATCCCTGGAAGCAATAGATTGGCTTAAACTAGATAAAAAAAGAAATTTACATTCACTTCTCCTTCTCTTCGAAATCTTGAACTCTTCTATTCCTTCGTTCCTGTCGTCTCGCCATGAAACAATACTAACATTACCATCCCATCGCACCTCCTCATACTCATTCTCTTTCACAATAGCCCTGCCAAGACTCTGGAATTCGCTACCTGCTAGCATCAGAGACTGTCGAAATAAAATTGAATTCAAACGCAAACTTACTAGACACTTGGTCAGCAATTGATTTCTTGTAAATAGTTTCCTTAATCTATCACAAAATATTTCAATAGCCAGTAATTTCATCACTATACAGTTTTGTTATTCTAGGTTTAATTTGTAATTCAGTAAATATAAAATATTCCTTGTTTTTCTATGATAAATTATCTAGCTTTAATTAGTGAGGTAATCTTTTCGTACTTTGATTTTTATTGTAATTGTAATTATAAATTTA
Source organism: Periplaneta americana (assembly GCF_040183065.1). Classification (NCBI taxonomy): domain Eukaryota; kingdom Metazoa; phylum Arthropoda; class Insecta; order Blattodea; family Blattidae; genus Periplaneta; species Periplaneta americana. The sequence continues at coordinate 65,034,431 of NC_091133.1, read as the reverse complement.
ATACTAATTGTAATTTTATTTATAATTGTAAATTTAATAATAATTGTAACTTTATTGTTCATATTATAGTTGGAATCTCCTGGTAGAGGGGCAGAGAAGGTCTGACGCCCTTATCTCTGCCAGGTTAAATAAATAACTACTAAATAAATACTAAATATAGATGATTTATTCTGGTAGATAAATCCTGGTACGTCTGTCACAGGATAACATACGTACCTCATACAATCAATGATACAGAAAGACATTATATTGTGATTGATATGAATATTCATAGACTAACCCTCAAAGTCATATGGGAGTTGAGTCATAGTACAATTCTGATGTTATACCAAGAAGTTTCGTGATACTTGTTGGAGGGCTTTCTATTTTATCAACGGCTGATTCAACATACCAGATCAGTATCATCACTGTCGGGGTTCAGGGATTGATAATTTTATTATCGCACACAGTGTGTTACAAGTATGATTGAATTACATAAGAATAAGTTGGCGTAATATCACACCGTTTTCTTTAACATTACATATTTCATGTCATTAAAAAGTGTCCCTCAATTTCGCCCTACTCTTCTCTTCATCTCATATATTTTTATTCGTAAAAATGTGATAAGACAACATTATCTGACGGAGTTTATTGTAATCAATCAATCAATGGATGGCTTATCAAACCGGAGACAGTTTTTTAACTTCATCCACTAAAGTTGTCCACAGATTCCTGTCTTCAACTACATTTTGATGACCTCTTAGTAGATGGAGATCTTTGTTTATTTTACCTTTCCACAGCAGTCGTGGGAATTTTTGTCCGTCTGACGGCTGAGTGCTGGAGCCCGGGTATACCATTCTGCCAACTCGGGTGCGATCTCTGGGCTGATCTGAATTATACACTTATGGTGCACGAGACTTATACTCTGTGTTTTTCCGGTTCCTTTAACGTTACACATTTCATTAGTTTAACACACTCAAATTCACCCTACTCTTATCTTCATCTCTTATCTTTTTATTCATAAAAATATGGTTGCAAGTTAAGACGTAAGACGGCAATATCAGCAGGAGTTTATAGTATTCAATCAATAAATTGATGACTTTCTCAAACCAGAGACTGTTTTTGATCTCATTCACTAAAGCTCTACAGAGATTCCTATTTTCAGCTGCACCTTTATGGCTTCTCAGTACGTTGACATCGTTGTCTACTTGGTCTTTCTATCCCAGTCGTTGTCTAAAGATTCCTCTTGGATTCTTCTCAGGAGATGTGTTTGTTCTCGACGTAGAACACGGCCCCATTGTAGTCTTCGACTTTTCACCAGTATCACTATATCCGGGTATTTTTTCTGTTATTTTACAACGCTTTATCAATATTTTAGATTATTTAGCATCTGAATAGATGAAGGTGATAATGCCCGTGAAATGAATCCGGGGTCCAGCACCGGAAGTTACCCAGCATTTTCTCATATTGGGTTGAGGGAAAACCCCGGAAAAAACCTCAACCAGGATCTGGGTATTAACACAGATTTCTCAGTTAACTATTTTTTAGAATTCTCTATGTAGACTTGTCTAGAATGGGCTAAAAATCTTTCTCAAATTTTTATTTCCCAATGTAATGAGAGACTTTGCCTATTTTTTGTTATAATACACTTTTGTAGATACTTATTTTTTATGTTTTGGATAGAAGTTTGGACTCCAGAACTTTCTGGAAACTGTGGTATTATTTCGTTGCATTATACTTGTATATGCAAGTGCGTGATTTCTCAAACAGGCTTTCGGCATTAGTCATAAATCGAAGGTATTTAAATTGTTCTACGTTTTAAAATTCCCAATTTCCTATTTTAAATGTGTATACAGGAGTATCTTAAAACGTTCATAATAGGCCTACTTAGTTATATTGACGTTGATTTTTAAACTGATATCTTTTAGTTGATTTCCCAAAACTCTAAATCATTATTTTATATCTTCTTCAGTTTCAACCATTAATATCTTCTCCATAAGCCAATATATTGAATTAGTTCAAATCCATATAGGTCCCGCAATTTTTCTTTTTAATTTTCTGAAGTGACTTTTATAAAACGAAATTACAAAGTAAAGAAGATAGTTAATTTCCTTGCTGAATACCAGAATTTACCGGTGAGCTGTCTAATAGAAGATTTCCTGTTTTAATTTTGTATTTATCCACCGGCGTAGCTCGATCGGCTGAGGCCCTTGCCAGCCGATCCGAATTTGCGCTCGGGAGTGACTGATTACCTGGTTGGGTTTCTTCCGAGGTTTTCCCCAACCGTAGGTGAATGTCAGGTAATTTATGGCGAATTCTCGGTCTCATCTCGCCAAATAACACCTCGCTACCACCAATCCCATCGACGTTAAATAACCTAGTAATTGATACAGCGTTATTAAATAACGAACTAAAAAATTCTATTTACAGTCCCTTCTACACATTTTAAATAATTATTAGTTCCATGACTTTCTATGCACTCTGAACACTAACCACTAACGGTATCATCTTAAATTGTCATAGGCTTCTCGAAATCTATGAAGAGTAAGTGTAGTAATAATTCAGCTTCATTAAACTTCCAACAGTAGACGTTAATCACCGAAGAAATTTAACATGGACAAGAAATCCTCCATTAGGGACAAGGTTATTTTACATCCCGTTAGGTCCACATCTGTGGAGTAACGGTTAGCGTCTGGCCGCGAAATCAGGTGGTCCGGGTTCGATTCCCGGTCGGGGCAAGTTACCTAGTTGAGGTTTTTCCGGGGTTTTCCCTCAACCCAATATGAGCAAATGCTGGGTAACTTTCGGTGCTGGACCCCCGATTCCTACAACCGGCATTATCACCTTTATCACATTGAGACCATTCAGACGCTAAATAACCTTAGATGTTGAAAAGCGTCGTAAAATAGTCTACTAAAATAAAAAAAAAATAAAGCATCCCATTAGTCTACGACACGAGAATCCCTCCCCCGGGAACTTAGGGTGGATATTTTATTTTTATTGCCCTTTGAAATTCATAAGTACAGGTTGCGCATTCCATTTGATCAGTGTTATATTAGAAGCGCAATATGGGCAGAGGACGGACAAATGAAGTTCTTTACCTAACGAAAGCATGGCGTATGGTATCGAGGCAATTTCCACAAGGTGCAATGATGTAGTTTTTGTTACATTTTTTTTTATTTTGGTACGCAGGAAAAAGTCCACGGTAAAAATCGTTACGACTTCTTGTAAATAAAATAAAATTAAATATTGATGATTTTAGCGGATAAAAGAAACTTCACTCTGAATGTGAGGACTTTAGTAAAATTTTTCCTACTACTTCTCTCTAAAGCAGGTTCCATATTTGTGGAAGAATATCTGGAGCCAGTACCTTGTGAGATCTCGAATGCCTATGAATGGAGCATATAGACCTGGAGAGAGAAGAGCCCAAAAAGAATAGCTGCCCTTGAAAAAGGGATACCGAACGGTAACAGCACATCAACAATATTCTATTTTTAATTTTAATTCTATTTTTATTTCATTTGATTTTTAATTATTTTTCGGGGGGGGGGCAGCTATCCTCGACTATAATAATTTATTTTTCATATATAGAACTGTACAGATAGTTATTTACAATTAACAGGGAATGTCTTAAAACATTAATGGCTATATCTTGAAGTTCCGAAAGATTAATATGTAAACGATGAAAGAAACTGATACAAAATCTAAAGATAGTGCCCCTTGCACCATAGAGCAAGCCAATTACTTCCCAGCGACAAACTGGTATGTGGTATTTCTCTTCCAGATAAGTTTTCCTTTCCAGATTTACTTCTTGTGGTTGTAATTCAGCACCCTCAAATCTGATAGTGGGATTGATTGTTATCAGCTGCTATGATATCGGCACGTTTGGTGGAGCCAATGGAAGAAATACAATGTAATTCTTCATAAACGTTCAACTTTCCAGACTTCTTGAGACATTCGGGAATTCGGCTTCTAACCCTGTGATGACGAATGTTCTGCAACAGTTCCCCTTTTCTGCAGAAACCAAGAACATGAGGAAGGGGAAATGAAAATGAGAGCGAGCTAAATAAACCAGTAGCCAATCTTCAAATAGTGGAAAAATTAATGAGGAAATAAATATTAATATATCAGCGAAAACAATGTATGATTTTTTAATTCAAGTACTAAAGTGATCGTAAATAGCATTTATTCCGCTCATTTCAAAAGCATAGATTATGAGGACTAATCTGTGCATCATTTTGTGTTGTGATAGCATAAACAGAGTTGTATTTAAAATGTTTTTTTTTTTTCATCATTATAACAACTTACATTCAATACTACGTTTTCAATAACATTTCATTAAATGTAGGAAGAAGTCTCTAATATAAATTACTGCACATACTGTATTTATACAGACCAATAAAGATAGTGTAATTTAAATAAATCTCCCACGTCATAGAACATACACGTGACATGTTTTGTATACAACGTCGAACTCAATAACTCTGTTTTTAATTAAAAGCGTTCTGCTTTCTTGTATAAAGATTAAAAATAAATGCGCGTCTTTCTTCACATATCAGATCAAAACACTCTACATAAAACAGCTGAAGTCGTATTTTCATTCTGTTGTTAGTCATCGGCATGCTGGCGTATGTTACTCTTAGCAGCACATTGAATTACGGTAGGAAATTCTTATAAACACACGTAACACTTTGTTATAAATTTAGGTTCATGTTGTACAACAGAGTTCGTGTTTCATTTTGATATGTTAGTTTGTTTTTGTGTTTAAGTAAATCATTACCTATATCCATCAACCTCTATAGTCTAGCGGTAACAATACTAAGCGTTGGATTCGGTGTCCGTGGGTTCAAAACCGGCAGAGGAAGATGGATTTTAAATGACTATTACACTTTTACTATGTCATATTATCTTTGACCAATAAAACGGCACGAAAGGACGTTTTTCAAGCAATCATGGCTGCTTATCGCACAATTTTATCGCATCCCTAGCATTTGTTTAATTTTATCGATTTCCTAGCATTTGTTTGTTTTTATCACTACCCTAGCATTTGTTTCTTTGTTTGCCAACATTTCAAACTGCACTGATCTGGACGTCAAAAAACAGAAAATTACAAACCATTCCAGTCGATGCACAGCAGTTTTAAATATGTCTCGCATTAGCATTCAAGAACAAGAATTAATAAAGATCACTGGTCATAGCTATGCATCTTCCCTGATATCCTATTTGTAAATAAGTGAAGAGCACCATTCGGAAATCTTGAATAAGTTGAGGAATACACCATGTACATCAACGAGTTCCACTTCTTTTACGCACACGTCCAATATAACATCAACTGAACCACCAACCACTAAAACATTCCAATTTGAAAATTGTACTTTAAATAATTGTTCCTTTTAAAATTATTATTCGTGTTTATTTTTTATTTCATCATCCTTAATTAAAGGTTTTCTTGTTTATTTCATCATCCCTAATTAAAACTTTTTTAACGCTTGTTTATAATATTTAGGTTCTGTTATAGCTTCTGCTGTTTGATATATATGGATAGTAACGTATAAGAGATTGCTTAATACTAAGATTTATTGAAAATCATTTATCAAGTGACGTTGATTACTGGGATCCGGATAATTGAAGTGGAATGCAACTGTTTTAATAAAAATGAAACTGAATCAACAAAGCCTTCTTGACTAGTAACCGTCCACAGAGTTCAATGGAGATTCCATAGTTGGCGCAACTGGTAACAAGAAAACAGCTAATCATAACACACTACTGCCATCTAGCGTAATATTTGTAATGATGAGATGGTACAATAATATATTTTTGAAGACAGTTGTATTTTCGTAAGTCAATTAATATTTTATTGTATTGGAGTATTTCGTTACTTCTAATTTTTATATACTTTCTTCTAATCATGTAATTGTCAATTAAATCCCACTCGAGTTTTGATTTTCTCTAGATAAATCAAAACATCTAGTGAGATTACTGTTGATAAAATCCTTATCATGGATTGCTTTGGGAGGGAAGTAAAGTTGTTCTCGTATGGAAGATTTGCGGCATGTGAAAGAAAGCTATCCCTGATAGAGGGCTGCAGGCAATATTTATCGGCTATTTCTCGCTCACATAGAGTTTAAACGCTTGATGACATTGCAGTTCTATTCGTTAAATGAAATCATCTACTACTTTTATGTTTCTCTTTATGGTGGCAGCTATCACATGTGAGGTGTTTGTTTCTCATAATCGGTTGAAATAAGAAGTCAGGATGTCTAAACATTGCGTATAATCATGTGGCGAAAGAATTTTACTGCCACCTGTCTTATCATCCTACAATACTGTGTATAAACAGGATTTTTATTACACTCTGACTATATCAGGCTATCTTTGATTACATTTATGCTGCATGTCTAATTCAATCCTATGCCTACTCCCAAACAACGGATTGCTACCACAAATTCATAGATTTATACTACTACTACTACTATTGCTACTGCTGTGATGTTTATGCTGCTTAGGAAATTTTATTATGCTTTGTGCGATAAATATACAGGGTGTAAACGATATGAACTACCAAAAATACTGGTGGTAGAGCATAAATAACTGAAGAAAAAGTCAAATAATGTTTTTCTGTAACTGTCAAGGTTTTCCCAGAAAACGAAATATGTTTTGTAAGTCTAACTTTTTTGAAAATGAGAATAAACAGTCATTACTCACTTTGCCCGATACCTACGCTGAAGTTGTCGTTTGTTACTCTGTTGTGTATTGGTATGTGTGTGGACGCAAGGTCATTGCCAATGACATTCAAGTTCAGTCGAAATGTAAAAAAATATTGGACTATAATCAGTATGATTTTTTTTTGTAAAATTATGAGAAATAATTAAATTATACTAGATATTTCATTCGGTAGACCGATTATGTACTGTCTGTATAATTTTGGTAGTAGTAATTTATACTCTGTATGTATCCAATTTTTGGAACCGTTGCTTCAAAATTTGTGGATAACTTTATTCATCAGAATTGGGAATGGTAACGTTCTATTGTTCGAAGTACACTCTCTGTAAAAAAAAAAAAGGTCATTTTAATAAATAAATCTTATCTACTACTAAAACATGATCCTATCTACCACTTTTACAGCTTCAACAGTGAACTGAAGAACAAGGTTTTACCCTTTGATCATTTCGAAACTCTTTGCAGTGCATATCATTTTTCACAGTTAAAAACGCTCACCTATCCTTATGTATAATCTTAGACCAAAAATTAGCAGTTGTGATATGCTAAGTTCCCTTCGGAAGACTTCATGACAACTTAGGTTTACACGTGGACGAAATTCTTATGCAAGACACCTGTCTGTTTCTTTTCCGTTTTGTTTGTTCGTTGCTTTATCTGTCGGTTTATAGATCAAGTCTTGTACATAATCTATTACAAAGATATATTCAAGGAGTCAAATAAGTCCAGGTGCGTGAACCAGGCGCTACACGAAGGGTAGGCGCAGACAAATTCACGCTAAAGGAGATCGATAATTTTCTATGTTTAACACTGTACATGTTCTGAGCTATGCTATAAATTATAATATTAATGCTGATTTCGGTAATCGCCTTATAAAACAGTGTCTTTGCATATCTTGAAGCAGGAACAAAATTCTTTTCGGAGAAAAGTGAGTCTTTACTTCTTTAGTACATTCTTTAAATGTCTTTTCAGGAGATTATTATAATATATATTTCCCATTGAAATTTTCTTCCTGGGACATCTAGTGCTGCAGGATCTGGCGCAAAAAAAAAATATTCGGCTTGATTTCAAATTGAAGATTGATGCAAATCTCTTTCGGTGAAGAACAACTCATGCAATTTCATACTAGAAACTACTGCCCTTTTCAAGATCAAAATGTCTCACATTACATGTGATTTGAGAAACTGATTATTAATCCGTAATTTGTTTGTGATGATGCATTTTTATTCGTTATTTTTTTAAGTAATTTCAACCCTGCAAAAATATGCCTTCCTACTTCAAGGCAACACATTGATTCCTATCTTTCAACATAATTTAAGGATCTCAATAATAATTTGTCATGGCGACAAGAGAATCCTTACAATGTAGGTTCAACTATATACTGATTTCAATAACTGAATTTTATGCTAGTTTTTAAATTTCAGATATAAGCCTATCGTTACCGAACTTAACCTATGCATTGTTTTCTCTCTATTTTAAGGTTTCTTCTATGTCTGTTATATCTTCTCCATTTTATCGTATTACAAACCAATGCAGTGCAGTAGAAAGTAAGGGGTTACTGCAAAAGATACAGACTGTTTCAATATTGTATAAAACAAAAACTACCTGTGATATTGACACGCATTTTTCGATGTTAGGTTGATAAACTTTATTGACGACAGTGGGAACTTCTTCCAACGGGATGGAGCACCTCCCCACTGGCACAGGGGTGTTACAAATCAGAAATTAACTGGAGGAAACACTTTCATAGCTCTGGATTAGCCGTACAACACACGAAAACCGCTCTCTCGCATGTTGGTCACCAAGAAGCCCCGATCTCTCACCGTGCGACTTTTTTCTTTAGGGATTTGTGATACGCCGCCCTTCCTAATAATTCAGATGAGTTGAAATAATGCATCACGAGAGCTGTGGCATGTGTTGAAGCAGGTAATTTACACCTAGTTTCGGCTGAATCTGACTATCCCCTTGTTGTGTACCGTGAAATTTGTGAATTCCCGGAGTAAACCTGAAGAACTACTTTATAAAAGAGTACAAACTGATTTCTGTTAATGTTAATATTTAATTGAAAGTGTCTATTTCTTTTGTAGTAACCCTGTAATAAGGAAAATACATATTCACATCCGCACATACATAACAGAACATATACGTGTAAGGCAAGAGAAAATACAAAATCCAGTGCAATTGAGATAAATCTCCATCCGCTTCGGAAATCGAATCGCTTTTGTTGGGAAAAACATGCGCTATTTGTACTATTTCAAAACCGTATATATTTTCAGGGCGTATTCACGACAAATCTAATTAATTATATGAAGAGTTGCTAAACCACTTTCCCAATAAATTACGGAAAGCAGTAACACAAATTAGGCTTTCCACTAATGGAATATATAATTGCACTCCCACTCTATAATAGTTATATTGAAATGGTTTTACCTCAGATTTAGAAATGGTAAAGAATACAATACAATACTAACAAACTAAATACAGTATATAAGCCAATATATTCAGGTATTAGTCAGCTTTCATTTCACCGTAGTAACACTGTGACCATATCACGAAATATTCAAACTGCCCACGTTTACGCTCATTTGACGATAACAAGTTGTATAGAAATGTACTGTGAACAAGGAAACACCACAGCTCCGATATAATGAACAATAACATAGTGCAGTATTTTTAACGTTGAATAACGTTCATCTACGAGTCTGCCCTAGACAAAAAATGTTCACTGTTCGATACACTCTTTTAACACTTTCCACTGAATAACTTTATGACAGTGTTAACTTTTGAAATTTACCTGGTTCACTAGTTTCGATGTGATATCCTTCATTGTCCGAAGCCTAGTGAAGATCCCTCGCTGTCTTCAGGTTTCTTGTTGTGGTGAGGTGTGTTCATGATTGTGTCGAAAAGGGTGTGTGTTTTGAAATTTAGTAGAGTGTTCATGATGTGCTGGGGGTGTGTTTTCGTATGTTCATAAATTCCATATCGTTTTTAGTAGATTATTTTACGACGCTTTATCAACAGCTTATGTTATTTAGCGTCTGAATGAGATGAAGGTGATAATGCCGGTGAAATGAGTCCGGGGTCCAACACCGAAAGTTGCCCAGCATTTTCTCATATTGGGTTGAGGGAAAATCCCGGAAAAAACCTCAACCAGGTAACTTGTCCCGACCGGGAATCGAACCCGGGCCACCTGGTTTCGCGGCCAGACGCGCTGACAGTTACTCCACAGGTGTGGACTTCATATTGTTCTATGGTGTTAAGTTTCTCAGGACATTGCTTTTATCTATCTCTGCCGTAATCATGATTCGAACCCGGTTCGCCAGTGCTCTGCCAACTGAGCTAGCAAGGTATCGTATCATACATATTACTGTTGGATATTAGGAATTTCAACCAAGAATTATGCCGTAGGAAATCAATGAACTAACCATTCTCGTACGCAGTTGCGAGAATTTACTAAGAGATGGGTATGTAAATAGGTGAACGCGCTTTTGTAATATCGAACGAGCAAATGAGGAACATGAAACCATACTTAATATGCGCTAGCATGGCATTTACCCGGAATTATGCCAACATTGCGTTCCCACTTACGGTTACAACAGACCACAACAAATGTTATTACAGTTGTGACAAACTTCCTTCGTTATTAGATTATGTTTCAGCCGTAACTGGCTCCTTTCATCCATGGAATTGAGATCAACACATGACCATCTTGTGTTGAAACGTGAGGGAAGTGAGTTGTTGTTAGTGGGATATATATTTCAAACGATGGTTCATAGTAAAGGAAATCATGTTATAAAATATTCTATGTGTTCCCTACAGTGGCCGCCAAATGAGATTTCCCGACGACTTTAAAGGAAAAGATTATTTCAAAGGCTCAGTTTCTTTTATCAGTTTTGTTTTAAAAGACTTAAATTAATAGAAGAGCATAGTTATTTCAGTGACCTTTTCTTTCTTCATGGTTGCAGACAACAGCGTTTATTAACTAATTTGCTTATAGATGTTGCAGATCTGTAGCCTAATTAATATCTTAAAATTGGAACATACTCTTCTTTAGTTTATTATTGAATAATTTTTTTGGAAAATTAAAATGTATTTTTCTTCAGTTTTTCATTTAATTTCCAATTACAACAAAGTACAATAATTCATTACAGTATACGGAAGAGTATCTTTGGACCAACAATGGAATCTGTCACAATGTGGGATTCTGTCATTGTGTGGTCACTACTGCGGTAACATCACAGGCCTAGTACAAGAGAAGAGACAATCACTCAGTTCCGTGAAATAAAGATTAAACTTCGGCAACTCCGGGAATCGAACTACGAACCGTTTCATTGAGAAGTGCACGTATTAGCCTGCCCATCAAACTATAGCAGGAAAAAAAAAAACACTGAAATTTGAATAATTAGGTACGTATGGGTAAATTAATTAAGTTTGAATAGAATTTGTGTGAAAGTAAAACTGATATCTACAGAACGTTTTAAAATGCCGTGTTTCTGTGGAGTAACGGTTAGCGCGTCTAGCCGCGAAACCAGTTGGTCCGGGTTCGATTCCCGGTCGGGGCAAGTTACCTGGTTGAGGTTTTTTCCGGGGTTTTCCCTCAACTCATATGAGCAAATGCTGGGTAACTTTCGGTGTTGGACCCCGGACTCATTTCATCGGCATTATCACCTTCATCTCATTCAGACGCTAAATAACTAAGATGTTGATAAAGCATCGTAAAATAATCTACTAAAATAAAATAAATAAAAAAATAAAAAATTCCGTGTTGGTACAGTTCGAGAGGCGAGACCTGGCATGTGAGCTGCGCGAGAGGAAAAGGGATAGGAGATCAGAAAGTAAGTTTGTTTCGGTTTGGTTAATATTAGACGAACTATCGACAGAGAAATTCAATTCAGACTAAAACTTTATTTTCCCTCTCCATCCTGACTGGTAATGTAGCCATGGCGAGTGATAAGGTCACAGGACAGGTCTTGCCTCGTCTACTGTACTTACATAGAATCAATGAATTATGTTATTCGGTAGATATTTGCAGTGAATGGTAAGTTACAAAGTTGAATATGAATATTTTAACAAACGTGAATATGTTAGCTGAGGTACTAAACGTTGTAGTTAGAGGATAGTTTCCTAATTTTAATACAAACAACGTGTTTTATCGCGAACTGTTACTTCCAGACAACATTTCAGGGACACTTTTTATAATGAGGTATTTTTATAGGGTTGTAGTAGAGCTGTTCAGTCATTTCGTTAATCATGTAATTAATTAATGACGCATATTAAAATGATTGTAATTAATAACGTCGGCAAAAATTGTACAGTACTTCTAGCAAGGGACTTCTGTCAATATTTTACTCACAATTTTTTTTATGTTTGTTACGGACAATATCTACCGCCTTGACTATGTATACAGGGTGATTCACGAGGATTTATCGTCTTTTGCGGAGCTTATTTCCGAAGATGTTCTGAGCAAAAATGTCATATAAACATGGCCCTCTTCTCGATATTTACAGAGTTACGTTTCGTTATTGGAACGCATTGCTGTGAACGCGTGATCTTGGTCAGCGTGCAGCCAGCAGCCAGCGCGGGCCCTACGGAAATCAAAGATAGCCGTATGCAGTTACGTAGAGCGACGAGTGCCGTTCACAAGCGTACTGCTAAGTGCACTCAAGAGGAGACATTTTTTAAAATGTGTTGTAATCTCTCCAAGACTGTAAATTAGGATGCAAAAATTGAACTGCAAATAATTAAGTCGGTGGAAGTGGTGTGATTTGTAATAATTGTTGTGATAAGAATAATGTAATTTTCTAGTTAAAAATAGAAAAAGATGTCTGTATGAGGCAACTAAGGAGTTCACAGCACATTTTTAGCTTCATTATACTTGCCAATTAAAGAAATGATATTTCTGAATGGTTCATTCTCTATTTGTATTTGCTCAAAATGTCTTCAGAAATAAGCTTCGTAAAGGACGGTAAATCCTCGTAAATCACCCTGTATAATGTATAGCGTATCTGCTTCCCGATCATGTGGTTCGTGGCTCGATTGCCGTCGAGGGCAATAGGAAGATTTGTCTTCCATACACAGAACTGGATGTATGTATACAATTTTGACACGGAAATTGGTTGCTGTTCAGAGACTGTACCACTTTGTAATAGCTCGGGAATCATCGTATTCGCTGTATTTACACACGTGCTTTTCACATAGGAAGATTCGAAGCCCGGTCTTTGTAAGGAGAAGAAAGAACTCTATCGCTAAGCCATAAAGGCTTCGTACGGAAAATGTCATTTCGTGATACACTGATACAACTTGTCTTTTTTCTTGGACCTCGATGCTTAATATTTTCCCGTGTGAATCTCGCTATGACCCGAACGACACTTAGACAAGGCTTCATTTCTTATTCTGTCTGTCCATTTCACACGCTCTATTCTTCTCCGTATCCACATTTCAAATGCTTAAAGACGTTGTTGTTCACTTCATCGTAATATCCATGTTTCTGCCTCATGCAGTACCACACTCCACACAAAGCAGTTCACTAGTCTCTTCTTTAGTTCATTTCCATACCCCTGCAGAAAATGCTCCTTTATCTATTAAAAGCTTCGTTTGTCATTGCTATCCTCCTTTTGACTTCTGTTTATAGTTCACTCCAAGTATTTGAAGCTGTCACTTGTTCTACTGCCTCATTTCGGCATTTGAATTCGCAACATTTACCTTTTTTATTTTTTCTACCGATAAGTATGGTATTCGTCTTATTTGCATTTATTTTTATCCCATACTGCTCACAGCTATTCAAATGTTTGTCTAATTAAAAAAAAAAACCGAACTTGGGTTTAATTTCGAGCGCTAATATGGCTACTTTACTGTATTCCTACTAGGAGTATTGCGAGTGAGAAGCCTGTCTTACATTTGTCCTATGTTTTCTGAAGCAGTGTCGTATTGTTGCTTTACAATATAGGTATGTCTAATGTTAGTTGTATCTAAGTAAGATAGCGGACCATCGGGCTCTGCTCTTGACGATAGCTTAAGATAAAAATTACTTATTTGATTATATTTCAAATTGAATATGAGTTTAAACTTTAAGTAAATAATATATATATATATATATATATATATATATATATATATATATATATATATTATTTCATTATTTATTATTATTTTTATTATTTTTATTATTTATATATTATTTACTTAAATAATATATATTTACCAAAGAGAATACAAAACTACTTCCCAAGAGGAAGAAGAGATGTTGGACGTCCTCGGAAGAGATGGTCCTAGATCTATTAGTGAAGACGAAACAGGCAATTAATGCCTAAACCAGGAAGTAAAGAAGAAGAAGAAGAAGAGGAAGAAGAAGAAGTAAATAATATATAATTATATATGTTTAAAAAGTTTGCATATTTTATTACAGTGTAATTTTAAATTAATTAAAAAAATTACATTACACTAGAATTAGTAAGTTTTATTTTTGTTTGTTGTCGATTTAGTTTCTAAAAATTCTCCCTTTCTTCCTTTGTATAAAATAGAGGCGTGTGTAGTTTGCAAACTTTGCTTAGGGCGGAGGGATTCCTGCTGCGGCTACAGCTCTTACAAGAGAAAAAAATAGTGACTTGCCAAGTTTTGTATACACACGATCCTCAGGGAAATAGCCTGGAACGAAAGTGAAAATAAATTGAAAACATCACTGAACTCCTGTTAGAAACTACATGTTGTTTAGATTTATTATTGAACAACGCTACGATCACAGATTTATCTATGTTCGTCTTCATTTGAACTTGCAGTGAATTAGGTACGTGATAATTATATTATTGTCTGATATAATTCATTCGCATTGTAAATTATTCGGACTTGATTTCCTTGTACTCCGTACTGCAGATCGCATGTTCCTCTTCTGCTGCTCCCTGATGCTCACATTTACTAATTATAGTATGTGTGATCATTCGTAGTATTCTGCCCATAGGCAGGTCTTTACTGCAAATCCAGCATTTTCCCATCTCTCCTATTGTCTGCCTTCCTCCTAGTCTCCGCATATGATCTACTAATTATAGTAATTTTTAATTACTTTTGCATTACTTACCTACAACTTACTTACAATAATGATTTTTAAGGAACCCGCAGGTTCATTGCCGCCCTCACATAAGCCCGTATAAATCTCTATCCTGTGCAAGATTAATCCAGTCTCTATCATCATATCCCACCTCCCTCAAATCCATTTTAATATTATCCTCCCATCTACGTCTCGGCCTCCCCAGAGGCCTTTTTCCCTCCGGTCTCCCAACTAACACTCTATATGCATTTCTGATTCGCCCATACGTGATACATGCCCTGCCCATCTCAAACGTCTGGATCTTATTGTAAGATTTCGTAACAAGCTGTTTTTTTACGATGATGGGTTGTTAGCCCTTCGCCCAACCCCCAAGCTGGAGGACCACCCCTTATCGGCTGTCCACGACTGCTTATTCAATATATTCGCAGCTACCCTCCAGATCTGGAAGCCGTCTCTATCCGCAACCCGAGGACGCGCCAGGGATAGGGACCCACAATACATGGAATTACTTTTGTATTATTTCTAGAAAACAATTTCATGCTAGAAATCATATAAGAATATATATATATATATATATATATATATATATATATAAAATTTACATAACATTTAAATTGTCTTAAGGGGATAAAGTTTTAAATTTTGAAACTTTATTTGAATTGGCGAAATTTAACCAAATTTTTACAGCATAGTTTTGCTAACGAGTAATACTATTCTACGAAATTTTAAAAGAATTGGGCAATGCCTTCAACAGATATATTTTTTTAATATACAGTATCATGTAACCTTTTGATTAGGACGTACTTTTTATACCTTAATTACCATTGAACTTTTGTAATGTTTACAGCTGAGTGTCTATATGTGTGAGAACGAGACTGTGCATTAGATTTACATAATGTGAATTTTTTCCGAAATATAACGTTTTGAAAATTTTCAATTGAAGGATTCAGAGCCACAGTGGGCCAAGCGCCATTTATTAAAATCAGAGAAAGCAAGAGTTAAAGTTAAGTGAGTACCATAATTTAATGATGATTGACATAAAATTTAGTTTTAATGTGCACATTTTATATTATTTGCTATATGTTTAATTGAATTATGGTAAGCACTTAATTTTAACACTTGTTTCCTCCGTTTTTAATGTATGGCGCTTGGCCCACTATGGCTCTGATCCCTTCAATTCATAAAATTGTAATAATAGATATTACTTAAACCTGGTTTTATTCATTATTTCAAATTTAAATCCTTATAAATATTTACCTATCCATTCTTTGCATACTGTAATTGGATAATATCTACTATAAAAGGATATGGTCTAAAAGGGAAAAAATGTAAGTTACGTGAAATTGAGTTTTTTTTACTAATTTCGGCACCGCAGCATGAGGCTTATTGTGCCTAGATCCACAACTCTATTGAACACAAGCACACACCTCAGAACTCACCCCTTTAATTGGGTCAGGGTACCCGGGGGCCACTGCGAGATACCACACACACTGGGACAATGGACAGACAGACAACCAGTTCCCGTGAAGAGGTCCGAATTAAATCCCTCTGACCTCACGACCGGGAATTGAACTCGGGTTACGTTGATCAGGAGTCCAGCACGCTACCTCAAAACAAAGCAGCCGGACGAATTGAGTTTAAATAACTTATTAACAACTTTCAAATAGACCACGCCCGCAAAGAATTTTTTTTAAATGAACTTAGAAGTGAAATTGGGCAAATTTCTTTGGCAAGATGGAAAGTACACTTAGTAATGATGTTTTAAATGTGAAAAAACAATCCATAAAATTTTCACATTTTTCACGAAGCATCTCCTCTTAATAACCAAAGATAATAAACACGAATAAATCATTCATAAAATGAAATAAAGATACAGTGGATTCCGCTTAATAGGACCACGTTGGGACCATGCGTTTTGGTTCAAAAATGCGACTGGTCCTCTTAACCAGAATTAGAGAAACTACATGTTGTTTAGTATTCTATAGTACAGTATTTGTCCCTCTAAGCTTGGTCCTAACACGCAGTTTTATTGGACCAAAACACATGGTCCCAACGTGGTCCTATTACGCAGAATCCACTGTATGTTTATACTTTTCAAAAGTCTTTCATATACTAACAATACTCTACCACACACGCACACGCGCACACACACTCTCTCTTTCACTCTCTCACACGCACACACACACTCTCTCACACTCACACACACTCTCTCACACTCACACACACTCTCTCACACTCACATACACTCACTCACTCACTCAACTTACTCTCTTGAACAACATGTCACAAAAAACTATACAAATAGTCTGTGTAAAGAGTTATAAAGAAATCATTCAATATTTTAAGAGGTTTTGGTATTAATCAAAACAGGAAAAATAGTTAACTAGCGCTGATGCTAAAATTTATATCTTCGAAATATGAATACTTGTTCATCAACATCATACTATATGTTGAATGTGATTTCCATTAAAACGTGGTAGTAGTAATCGAAACAAGAAAACAAAGTTAATAAATATGGGTTCTAAAACTAATATTTTAATAAAAGAGAAAAAAATAAGTCTATATTTGCTATTTAATACAAGACACGACGATCATCTAATACAGTATAAGAAGAAATTTGCCATTGTCACAAGAGAAATAGGTGAATTAAAATATCAGAGTTGGGAAAAGTTAAGGTGAATTTTAGTATGATATAAACTTCTCTCAGGAGAAAGCATATAGAATACTAAAAGAAATTTACAAGATTACAAGATTTTTATTGCAAGCAAAAATTACATACAATAACAAAAATTTTACAATAATAAGAACAATCTCCAATTAAATCGTATTTCGAATAAGGAATGGCTGAATTATTGCGAACATCTACGGTAAGGAACACAAAAGGAACACACATTTAATAAAGGATCTAATGATACGAATATTGACCACATAACAATGGGGGGAATTACATCAGACCCTGAAAGAGTGCAAAAATAGGAAAGCTCCTCGGATATATGGATTGAATATGGAATTTTTTTAATGTGCGTCAGAAGATATTTTAATTAGACTATTAATCTATATAAATATCTGTTGAGGAAAATGTGTATGTCCAAAAGAATGGAATACAGATTTAATAATACTAATTTATAAGATAGGAGATAGAAGAAATTGCAATAATTACCAAGATCATTATAAGTTTGCTGAATAATGGGTATAGTCGGTCTCGGTAGCGCAGCTGGTATAGCGCTGGCCTTCTGTGCTCGAGGTTGCGGTTTCGATCCCGGCCCAGGTCGATGGCATTTGAATGTGCTTAAATGAGATAGGCTCATGTCAGTAGATATACTGGCATGTAAAAAAAACTCCTGCGGGACAAAATTCCGGCACAACGGCGACGCTGATATAACCTCGGCAGCTGCGAGCGTCGTTAAATAAACCATAATTTAAATTCTAGTAGGTATAAAATAGCCTATATGCGAAGATAATAATTGAATGGCTCCCTACAAAAAAGAGGTAGCTACACTTTCACAAAGTTGTGGAAAATAATGAAAACATTCTAAAACAAGTCCAATTTTAACAGAGCTTGATTTTTTTTTCAGAGTATGTCGTAGATGCCTAGGAGTTTCATTTTATCACACCCATTTATTACAATTAGCAATTTAGGAGGGGTAAAGTATAAATAAATAATGCAACTACTCGCTTTTTGCAATAAAATTGGATATAATTAGCCATATTTTGCACTGAACATACTAAACACATATATTGCGCTTATATCATAAACCAGGCCTACATTTTATTTTTTCATTTCATTTCATTTATTATCAATTTCTTTGAGAGGACGGAACAGGTCGAAAGGCCTAATCCCTGTGGCTGATGATGATGATGATGATGATGATGATGATGATGATGATGATGATGATTTCATTTATTATATTCCATACATCTTACATGAGCAATGAAGCTTTAAGATGTGGAACAAATCAAAATTTTACAATATTACAATTACAATTTTTACAATATTTAAAAATTTTTACAGTTTTACAATTTTGTAATTTTATACAATTTTTTATAATTTTCTACAATTTTTACAATATTTTGGCGAGATGTAGTGAGATGAGGTGAGGCCCGAGGATTCGCCAAACGATTACTCGGCAATTTGTCTTTTGATTGGGGAAAACCTCGGGAAAAACCCAACCAAAAGGGGTGAAATGAAGTGAGGTCATAGACCATCCGGCTTCACTCCCACAGCTGGGGAAAACCTCGGAAAAAACCATTCAATGAGACCAAAGGAAGATCCAACTCAAGCTCGAACGTAGCTCCGGATCAGCAGGCCAGCGAGTCTGCCGACTGAGCTACATCGATGGCTCTACTAAAAATATATAATACATAGCCAATCAGATTATTAAATTTACAAACGCAAGCGATTATTATTCATCAGTTGAGCTATATGTATAACACAAAACAAGTAAGTTAATTCAATTTAAGGCATAAACAATTCAATCAGTTGTGATATACAGAAATTGATAATACATATCATGCGAACTACTTCAAATTACAAACAAACAATTCATCAATAGAGCTATACAGATTGCTATTCAAATTAAAGCATATACAATTCATCAGCCCAAACTATACAAACATAAACTATACAAAGTAAGCAGATTAATTCAATTTACAAGCATACTTTCATTAAGCTATAAAATTTGTACAATTAATATCAAGTAGATTAATTCAATCTATAATCATAAACAATTCATCAGTTGAGCTATACAGACTACTATACAATTTGCAGCATATACAATTCATCAGTAGAGCTATACAGACATAGCATATACATATATAAGTATATACATACATTATATAATTATATGATTATATAAAGTGAACTGTAAGAAATGTCATTAATTTCAAGGGGTTACTCTTTAACATATTTTTGAAACAAAAAGGTTTGATACAATTTTGCTGTTTTTGCCTCTTTTTCGAAATAAAAATTGTTTTATGTGAAGCATTACATAGCGTGTTTTGGGAAAGCCATTGATTTAATTCCCAATATTCTCAGTCAGTTTAAGAGAGCAGTGTATTATGATAATAAGTTATTCAAATAATTTTAGTTTTTCCCTTTAAATGTGTAGAAATTTGTTGCGAACAAAATGTAACATTGTAAAATTTCTTTGGAGAACGAAAAGTTACATTCTTTCTGCCAATGCAGTCCCCCCCCCCCTTTTTGCAGGGAGCCCTTCAATTGCAAAAGGACTAGAACATTAAAACCGATAATTGAATACATTCTATCTGCAGAACAACATGGCTTTCGCCATGGACGATCTTGTACTGACTGCGATTTTATAGTAAATCAACTGATAAAAAAACAAGGAACACAACATTCCAACATATTGTGCTTTTCTAGATTATGAAAAAGCGTTTTATAAAGTAGATCGTCGAAACTATGGGATATTTTAATAAATGAAGGCCTACTTACATATCCCATCATCATGGCAATTAGGCACGATCTGAACAGTAAATTTATATCCACATAAGTTTTTTTAGTCCATTATTTAACGACACTGTTTCAATTACTGCGTTGCTTAGCGTCGATGGAATTGGTGATAGCGAGGTGGTATTTAGCGAGATGAGGCCGAGGATTCGCTATAAATTACTTGAAATTAACATTACGGTTGGTAAAACCTCGGGGAAAAACCACACCAGATAATCAGCTCAAGTGGGAATCGAACCCGCTCCAGACCGCAGCTCCGAATCGGAAGGCAAGTACCTTTGTTGACTGTGGAACTCATGTTACATTCACTGCTTTTTAAAGTATACATTTATTATGTACAGTGACTTCCATTGTACTCGAAGGCAGAAAAAAAGAGCAGTTCGCCTTTGTTTTCCTCCACATATGTATAATGTTTTTTTTTTATAATATTATATAGGCCTAAGTAATTATTAGATTTTACAGGACAAAAACTCTGTAGAAGAAAGGCAACGTATATTGAAAAAAGATATAGTAACTTACCATGCAAACATGAGAAAATCTATTGCAAACTTACAGAAGGATCAACATGACAATAAATTATTAAATCCACTTCTGGCAGGACATACGTTATTTCAAAGAATTCCTACATTTTAAATTTACGGGACTTCGAGCAAATGACAAGAAGTTAAATGCACATAAGACATATTGTGACATCGACAGATATCTCAGACGCATGAGAACTAGACATAAAATGTATCCTGAAGGAGTTTCTTTCTACGAAACAAATTAATTTCAGTTATATACTACAGTAGATCATACAAACTTCCTAAAACTTTTCAGTGACTTTAATATAATGATATATAACTGACTCACGGGAACTGTAGCTTTTAATAAAAGCCTTTCATAAAGCTGAAATACATATTTTAGATCACAGCGCTATTATAGTTTATAACAATTGAAAACAATTACCTTAATTATGTGTTTTCAAGTATATATATATATATATATATATATATATATATATATATATATAAAATCATTTGTTACGTGCATGTTTCTATTTAGGATGATATTTTATTGAATGTTTCTATTAGAGAACATTTTCTTCAGTATTCTTTAATTAAAAACTAGGTAGTGCTATATGTATCAAATATATATATATATATATATATATATATATATATATATATATATATATATATATAATCATTTGTTACGTGCATGTTTCTATTTAGGATGATATTTTATTGAATGTTTCTATTAGAGAACATTTTCTTCAGTATTCTTTAATTAAAAACTAGGTAGTGCTAAATGTATAAAGGAATGATCTTTAGTAAATAAAAAGTGAACATTTGCACTGTTGATAAAAAAAATTCGAAGTTTTTTTCTGAATACAAAGCTGTGGGCATACCACTCATTGTATAAGACAAATAACTATATACAGTGGCGGATCGTGAACTTGTGGATTGGGAGAGCTGCAGTAGATTTCGGTACATACAAATTTCACTTCTTGATACCATTACTAATAAGTATAGGACAAAAATAAATGCACTACAGATCGAAAAACCAAAATTTCCTGACTTAGTTGGGAGATGTCTGTGGGACCATTTGCTAATCCCTAAGAAAAACTAATACCATCGATTTCAGTCTCAATTTCAGATCGGCAGACACTCAACTTACAATCTACCAGTTCATTCTGAATTGTCTTAGAATAACCTTAAACAGTGGCATGTTCCAAATGATTTTTGAGAGGCTCGTTTAGATTACTCACGAACTGTAGCAACCCACGAAACACATCAGGGCTTTTCGAATCGTTTTTTCATCATGTCCCCTAAGGGGAAGTTCATATTGGTCACAAAATTTGATACAATCAATATTTTTTTTAAAATAATTTCACGATTTTTTCTCACTTCTTGATTATGTTTGAGAATGTTTGTTCTGTTCGTTTCACTTAATTGCACAGTAGTATGAGTTGCGTAACATAGCCAATGAAACAACATTTTTCAGGTGAGACTGCGAAGATTCGTGCATTTTGCTTTTTAGGGGCAAATGTCCTAAATCTGTCACACTACTCCTAGTCCATGCAGCATCACCACCGAAGAGGAGGCAAGGAAAACAAAATACATATATATTTTTTTTGTTCACATCCACGTAACCACAAATGCTTAGCGTAAATTTCATTGTTATACTTCCTTACATATACGAGTATGCACTATTTCGGCTGGATGAAGCTTAAGTAAGATTTAAGTCGGGTAACGGACGACCCTTTAATTTCACTTCATTACATCAATATTCTCCGCAAGGGAAAGTTGAGAAAAATAAAATTAATATTCTGTAATTCACACACACACTCATGCTTGCAAATTTGCACTGGTTAAGTTACGGTATTAAGACGTCACACCAAAGCAACACTCAGATATACTGATGGTCAACAATTTTCTAAAACTGGAAAAGAAGTCTCTTTCGTATTTTACGTGCTACATCAAAAGGATTCTACTCGTGCAATCATTTTGAGTTAAGGCAAATATTAGGTTCTGCGGGAGGCTGGATATATACGTAATAATAAGGCAAAAGAGAATTTAATTTCGTTATATTAACTCGATAAGATTCTACAACTATAAGTATGTGAAAAGAAAATAAAAATTTTGTCATTAAGTTTCAAGGGAATAGAGAATCCATTTGACGCAGCATTACAATAGCGGTGTGGGAGGAGAGGAAAGATCCCTTGTGGCCTGGCTCTGCAAGCCACTGCAGCGAGATACGGGTTTTAAACAGCGGCAGTTTCTCTCTACTTCCCTTCACCTCTCTACCCCCGACCATGAAAGACACACTCTCTATGAGCTGACCACTCTGCAGATCCCAGGACGACTTTGAATGCAGTGTCAATTCCAATACAGTCGACGCGCAAAAAGATTATGCATAAGATAATAGTATATATTCTCGGCCAGATGAAATATAAAGCAACTTACCAATAAAAGCTGTAACAATTCTACAAAAAATTAAAATAAATATTTTTATTTTCCTGTCAAAGCAGGGAGTGCTGCAGCTCCGCAACTCCTATGGACGAGCCGCCCCTGACTATATGTCAAAGGAAAAACGAGATGTAGAAAGGTATGTTAGATATTCTGTTTTGTTAAAATTTGTGTTTAATCCCAAGTGTTTAAAATTCTCAGCTAGTTTTCTCAGTAATAATAATAATAATAATAATAATAATAATAATAATAATAATAAAATTTCCATTAAGACAAATTAATGGTGTATCAGATTACGACAATAAACAAACATTATGCTCTAGCTCAGATTCAAACCCTCGATTGTAATATCTAAGCTCTGTCTCATACACATAACGATCGTCGTAATTCAATAATAATAATAATAATAATAATAATAATAATAATAATAATAATAATAATATGTTTATTAATATATTTTACACAGAATCTGAAGCGTTTAGCAGAGCCACTTCAAGCATTTAGAAGTTACAGAATTGTATCGACTCTTTTGTATACTCAGAAGTTAAAACTCTTTCTTTTTTCTTCTTCTTCGGCGGAAGAGAACAATCAAGTAGCTCGTACAATGGCAAATTTAATCAGATTGGTAAACATTCCTCTTCTATTATGGAGATGGCTTTCTGACTTGAATGACTTTGTATAAGGGTTATACTCGTACATTAGCTTCTCTCTGAATAGTTGTATTTTGCCCTCTCTTTCCACGAACAATCTTGACTGAGAATGGATTTTTATTTCGTGTATACTGGATGATTCACGAAGTATGACCCACGCATTAGGAATCAGTTCTGTAGGTGATTTTGAACAAAAAATATTATATGAACCTAGGTACGATGATCAGTATCTGAAGAGCTACAGCTGTTGGATTCCTAAGAAAATAGAAGCAAAGAAAGAGAAAATAAGAATAGTCATTCCTCTGAAAATAGATTTAAAAAAATACATATTCATTTTCTACTTTAACGCACTTGGTCGCACGTATGTGAATAAATTTCGCGCGTAACATTTCGTACCTCGGTATGGCTGAAGATCGCAGTAACTTTCATGTTACAGGCAAGTACTCGTATTATTCTCTTGTTTGTACTTTCTTCTAGTACGCAAGATACTACTGCATGAAATGGGGGAATCATGTTGGTAATGTAGTAATATATACGTTACTTGCTCTCTATAGGGACATCTTATTGTGCACAAAAAAAAAGTCTGATATATGCAAAATCAAACCAGAAACATGCAAAAACATTCAAAATAAATTTATTTAACATATCAAGTATCGGTAACAATTTTGTCGAAGTTCCAGATACAAAAAACTGCTCATGTGCAGTGCTTGTAGTTAGGCAATGTGGTAACACATGTTTAACCCACAGTCTAGTACATACAGTCACGAAGCTTGAGTTTATGAGGGTACTAGGAACAATAGACTGCAGGTACAATTTCGCATTGTCTGTGATGAGGCGATAGTAGCGATCCTAGTGGTTAGCAACTATCCATGGATGCATATTTAGTACGTATTGAGCTTCGTGACTGTATATACTAGGCTGTGTTTAAACCTTCTTACCTACATACAATGCGATTCTCAACTAAGAGTCGGTCCATTTTTGTTTCTAGTACTGTACATTTGAAATGAATTGTTAGAGAAAAAAACTGTTTCCAAGAAGATAAATTTTAACATATTCGATTTTATTAATTTCACATTTGTGCAAGTTTCTTTCTGGTTTCCGATTGACATTATAACCTTTGCATTCAAAACTATCAAAATGCATATTATAATATTTAAATAAATGGGTACTTATGTTTTTCACAAAAATCGCAGAACACGGTCGGTCCGTCTATACTCAAGCCTTCTCTATTTGTTACCCATTGCTTTTGGGTGCACTGGAACGATGATTTTGTAGCTGGCATCGCGAATTCACACAAACCACACAGAATTGTCCTTGGACTGATACTGTTAGGCTTTCTCTTTCAAGTGAGTGAGAATATTTCTATCTTAACCGGAAACAAACGTCTATGTTACATTTCGTTCGTATTGAGAAAAACTGCATCATAGTTAATTGTTGTCGGGGGGGGGGGGGTCAATGAACTTCATATGAGGCTAAAATATACCTTTGTTTAGAGAAAATATTATACTGAAAAAACTGTAAAAAAAATTCGATGTTTGCATATATGGCGATTTGTGTAACAAAATTCTGAAAATATGCTACAATATATGAAAAATAGGCTATTATATGCAGAAACACCCAAAATATGCAAAAATATGCAATA
This sequence comes from Periplaneta americana, assembly GCF_040183065.1. NCBI lineage: Eukaryota > Metazoa > Arthropoda > Insecta > Blattodea > Blattidae > Periplaneta > Periplaneta americana. Next base: position 65,008,984 of record NC_091133.1, on the reverse strand, counting down.
TTAACGCTGCATATTCGTAATCATAGATGTTCAAAATGTATATAAAACTGCTTTGCATGACTTTCAAAGAGCCTGTAAATATATGCATTTGCATATGAATCCTGGCCCTAGTTATTACCAATATTGGAAAAATAAAAATTGAATTCTGAGGCAATTTCATGTTTTTTATGAAGAATTTTACCATCTGAAGACAATATTTCACTGATTTAAAAATGTTTTTTCTATTTGTATCCGTATTTGTTGCTTCTCTTACTACTTTCCGAAATGTTTAGTCTTTTTTATTAGTTTCTAATCTCTCAAAATAGTGTATAGCTTTCATATTTTTTTATGGTTTTAGTTAACATGTTTTGATATTTTTTGAAAACGTTCTTTAATTCGATATTAAATGGTTTCTTTTTTAATTTCCTGGCGATTTTATCTCTCGTACGAATCGATTTTATAATGCCAATAGTAATCCACGGTTTGATTTTTTTTTTTTCAATTTGCTTGAATGCTTCCGTGTTGTAATTGCTGTATGCAATATCAATAAATTATTTAGCTTTTGGTATAACATATCAAGGGAAATATCAGGGTCGTCGGTTTAAGTATGCCAATAATTTAAGGGCAAACTATTTAAACGTGAAAAACCTTTCTGAAATATTAATTTTGAAAAGAGTATTTGGTTTTTCTTATTTTTCTAAGAATCGCTCGTAATGGATACAAGTTTTGCACCTCAGCGCCTCATATAGAGTTTCAGTGCAGTAATTCTTCGTTTCCATATGGTAAAGAATCGGTAGAACGGAGAAAAATTCTCTCCGGCACCAAAACTCGAACCCGGGTTTCCAGCTTTACGTGCTGGCGCTTTATCCACTAAGCCATACCGGGTTCAAGTTCAGATACCGGATTGAATTTCTCTCATTTTTAATTTCTACCTATTAAATTCCCCTTTGTTGGCCTACTCTCGTGTACCGTGTTACAGTAGAAAGGGGAACATCATAGTGTTGCTTAGAGGATAAAGCGCCAGCACGTAGGCTAATGCTGGAAACCCGGGTTCGACTTCCGGTACTGAGAGAATTTTTCTCCGTTGTTCCATTCTTCACCATAATTTTAACAATGTTTGTTTATTTCTCCTAATATTGCTGTTCTTCTGTTATAAACAAAAAACTATCGTGTTCAGCACTAATGAAACAAATATAAACGAATCGCCACTCGCAGGAAGAAACTAATAATTCAGTCGCCTCTCTACAAAAGACATGTTGAAAACTAATGCGATCTCATTTGACAACTTTCCAATCTCGTATTGTAATATGAAACCTTACGACACTCATATTGTAAATAACTATTACTTGAGCGGATTAAATTGTTTCATTTATGTTTGTCATTTGAATAGTAGGAGTTCAAGAAAATAACTATACGTAGTAATATCCTATTATTAGGAACTTGAAGAAGGAAGTTATCTGCAATACTCCTAATTTTCATGTGTGTTAGAGGGTATGTAATAATTAAACATTTTTCTTAATAAAGTACTGTCCGGAAATGCTTTCGTACCGAGATAATACGGTAAAAGTTAAAACTCTTCAGTGACCATATTACCGTTCATGGCTGTCTTTAATAATAAATTCAGTTGTTCCAGTTATTATGTAAATAATTGAAGTTGATTTTGTTTTCGTTTTATGTCACAAAATAAATTCTATCACATCTGTTAATAAATTTTCAAAAGTTAAAAATGCATCGGTTTACAAATGTTGAAGTGACAGAAATGTATACGGCATACGGAGTAGCTTACGGCATTTTTACATATTTTAATTCCATTTGCATAATGTTTGAATAGTAATTTACTGTCAACGTACATAAAAAATTGCTTTTTATGTTGATTTCATTTGAAGTTCTCATATATTTAATAATTTTTTTCTCTATAGGAAACATTTTCATTATGTGCTCTCTATTATAGAGAGTGTTTCAAAAATACGGGGCATAATTTCAGGTATGCAATTCCCACATGTAGACAATCAAAATAGTTCATTACAACATGTGTCCGGAAATGCTTTATTTCCGAGTTATGGCCTTCACAACATTGAAATTCACCGGAACGTTTTTCTTTCCGCAGGTCGTTGCCGTCAAAGGAGACATTAAGAGGGCACTCTGACAGTTCATTCCAAGGCGAAGGTTACATTCAGTGTTGTGTAGGCTTTAGACTGTGCGACATGTATTCAAATCAAGAGCTGGCATAGATACACTTCATGTACGGTAAGGCGGACGGCAATGCTGCGCTGGCTCGTCGTTTGTACCAGGAGAGGTACCCACAGCGACAATGTCCAGATAAGAAGACATTTGTGCGTCTCCATTACCGTCTGTGCGAGTATGGAAAATTTAACTCTCCTGATTTGGGAAGGGGACGACCGAGATCTACAACTCCAGAAGTACAGGAGGAGATTCTGGAGGGTGTGAACATGACTCCTATCAACACACGAATGGTAGCGTTGCAAGTCAATGTTCCTCATACGACTGTCTGGAGACTGTTGAAAGAGTATCAATTGTATCCTTATCATTTGAAACGTGTACAGGCCCTGTCACCAGCAGAGTTTGGGATTGTGTTCGCAGTCAATGAGACATCGATGTGAGGTCTGTATTCAAGCAGGAGATGGACATTTTGAACATCTTCTGTAATGACAACGACCTGCGGAAAGAAAAACGTTCCGGTGAATTTCAATGTTGTGAAGGCCATAACTCGGAAATGAAGCATTTCCGGACACATGTTGTAATGAACTATTTTGATTGTCTACATGTGGGAAATACATACCTGAAATTATACCCCGTATTTTTTAAACACCCTATATATAACAATTTAGGAAGATTTATTCCGAAACACTCTGTAAACACTACGTAAAGTGTACAAATAATTTACAATAAATTTACGATATTTTAGTGTGTTATTTGTCTTGCTAGGCATTGTGCAACTATGAATAAGTTTGCTAATGTACAGTTACTTACAAAACTTACAAATGGCTTTTAAAGAACCCGCAGGTTCATTGCCGCCCTCACATAAGCCCGCCATCGGTCCCGATCCTGTGCAAGATTAATCCAGTCTCTATCATCATATCCCACCTCGCTCAAATCCATTTTAATATTATCCTCCCATCTATGTCTCGGCCTCCCCAAAGGTATTTTTCCCTCCGATGTTCACAAAATGTGATACATAAAACACACATAATTTTGTATTACATTCGTGCCTGTATTTGTTGAATGAACTCTGATGATGATAATAATAATAGTATTATTATTATTATTATTATTATTATTATTATTATTATTATTATTATTATTATTATTTTGGTATACTAAGAGAAAATCCGCAAGAGTAGAACCTTTGAGCAGGAACTGATTCTTTGTTCATACACTATTCCGTCGATATAGGAGAAAGTCAATGTTCACTTACTTAGATATAACACGCGGAGCAAGTCCCCTGCAATCGGCAAGCGGTAGATCATGAGATTCGAGAAATATTATGGACAGGAAAACATCGATCATACGGGAATGGATATATAAGAGTTGTTAATTCATTAGAAAAGTGAATCTGATACAACTTTAATACAAATTAGTTTTATTTTCTAGAATATATCAATCTATAAAATACAAAAGTAAATAAATAAGTAAATAAGTGAATGAAAGGATGGATAGATAAATAAATAAATAAATAAATAAATAAATAAATAAATTCATTAAACAAATGCATAAATACATAATACGTATATGAGTGAATGAATGAATGAATGAATGAATTCATTCATTAAACAAATACATAAATATATAATATGTAAGTAAATAAGTATGTAAGTGAGCGAATGAATGAATGAATAAGTAGATAAATACATAAATAAATGAGCAAATAAATAACTATTACCTTAAACTCTCCGGCAACATCCTTAATATTTACGCCGTTTTCTAGAAGTTGAATATATTTATTTACGAAATACGAAATACGTAAAGCCTAAAATTCCATAATGGCAACGGCCTCCTACAGTAGTGTAGGGTGAGCTGAAGGTCTACTACACTTGGGGAGCCAGTCCAAGAGAACTTACACTATACTTACAAATTAAACACATAAACAAATTATACAAACTAAACACGAAAAACTATTGCCTACAGAATAAACACATAAATTATGTAAACTAAACATCCACAAAAACTATGCAAATTAAGCACATAAATTATAATCTGAACACACAACTACCCACACTAAACACACAAAAAAATTATACAAACTGAACACATATACAGTCTTAACTCAAACACAAACTAAACATACAAAACCTATACAAATTGCACACGTAAATTATACAGTCTAAACACACAAACTATCTAAACTAAACACACAAAACCATACAATTGAACATAAAAATTATACTAACTTAATACATGAACTATATACTATACTCTATGAACTAAATACATGAACATGGACTGGAGGCTGCGGCTTGCTTGACCACAAAAGGAATTAACTAATTACAAAAGAATTGAAAATTACACCTATTTATTAGTTCAGGAGACACTGAGGAAGACGTGACATCACGTCGAAACGGGCCGTCTGTCAAAGGTGTATACCTTTTTTAAACATTTTAACACTTTTTAACGTATGACTAAGTAATTTTATATTTTTAACAAACAAAGTCTTAACGTGAACTTTAATCAATGAATCTATTTATGAACATCTCAACCATTATAGACAAAAATGGGTTAACCATGTCAATAGGATGGACCGTTACAGACTCCAAAGACAAATTCTCCGCTATATACTACATGAAAGACGATCTTTGGGACGCCCCCTGAAAAGATGGACGGAAATCGTAACAGGCCACTAGGCCTAATACCTGCAAGGACGATGATGATGATGACGACGACGACGATGATGATGATGATGGATGATGATGATGATGATGAAGAACTATACCAACTATACACAGACTCAAACTATCCAAACTAACACAACCAAAAATAACTATATAAACAATACACAACTATACACAGTTACAAAGTGTTCGTAATTTGTTCCAGTCTTTTCCATGCCATGCCTACCCTCGCTGTTCATATTTATTTACCTTGTCAAAATACTTAGGCGTGAACGTTTTGTGACATGATGCCTTATCGGAATGCGGGGGTTTGAAGTTGTTTGGATAACAGATCACTTTGTACTGTTTTCTGCTTTATTTAGACCCAAACGCTTCCTAAGAAATCGGCGGAGAGTGTACTGCCAAATGACCGTGAGCTCATTGATTACTTGTGATATAATAGGCTGGAACTCACGATTACGACCCAAAACGCAGTGAAATCCATGACTTTGCACTTAGCTTAGGGCTGACAATAAATAACTCTGCGTTTGATGTGAACACAATAACGGATAAATCACATAACTGTAGCCTGAGGGACATGCGAATTGTAGTTCGTAAAAAATTGTATTCAAATTACTAAGTTTGAAGCAGCGAACATTAATTAATTTATAAAATGAAGAAACATAAATAGAAACAGAATGCATACTGATTTAATTTTTAGAAGTTTAACAATGGTAACATTTCGTTGGAAATAATAATTCTAAAAAGTGCCCGCAATTTTATGAAATGCAAAACAAGTTTATTTTGCTTTTTCAAACGAGCGATAGAAGTAGGGCGGAGCTATCTAGAAGCCGTGTGACATTTAAAGGCTGTGTCTGTATTTATGCAAGTTCTTCATTCACGCTGTCTGCTTTGTTAACGGAAATTCATTGTGACGGACAGCGCTAGCTTCCTTCAACGGACCTCGTATACGATTTTGATTCCCCACCAACACTCCTACATAAAAAAAACCATATCGGACCTACCGCATTCTATATTGTGACGGATAGCTCTTCTTTCTAAAGCCTGTTCTGTACACTGTAACATATTTAGTGAAAAAGAAACGACTTTTAGCAAATAAACAATATACTGAACTAAAAACAATGTTATTTAACGAAACACCCTACATTATTTTAAAAGATTTCATGACTTTTTCAACGATGTCTTTGGGTTACATTTATATAAATACATTACTTACAACAAATGGCTTTTAAGGAACCCGGAGGTTCATTGCCTCCCTCACATAAGTCCACCATTGGTCCCTATCCTTTGCAAGATTAATCCAGTCTCTACCATCATATCCCACCTTCCTCAAATCCATTTCAATATTATCCTCCTATCTACGTCTCGGCCTCCCAACTAACATTCTATATGCATTTCAGAATTTTCCCATAAGTGCTACATGTCCCACCCATCTCAAACGTCTGGATTTAATGTTCGTAATTATGTCAGGTGAAGAATACACTGCGTGCATTTCTGCGTTGTGTAACTTTCTCCATTCTCCTGCAACTTCATTCCTCTTAGCCCCAAATATTTTCCTCAGAAGCTTATTCTCAAACCCCCTTATCCTTTGTTCCTCTCTCAAAGTGAGAGTCGAAATTTCACAACCATACAGAACAACCAGTAATATAATTGTTTTATGAAATCTAACTTTCAGATTTTTTGACAGCAGACTAGATGACAAAAGCTTCTCAACCGAATAATAACTGGCATTTCCCATATTTATTCTGCGTTTAATTTCCTCCCGAGTGGCATTTATAATTGTTACTGTTGCCCCTAGATATTTGAATTTTTCCAACCTCTTCGAAGGATAAATTTCCAATTTTTATATTTCCATTTCGTACAATGGAGACATAATCATATACTTCGTTTTTTCGGGATTTACTTCCAAACCTATCGCTTTACTTGCTTCAAGTAAAATTTTCGTGTTTTCCTTAATCGTTTGTGGATTTTCTCCTAACATATTCACGTCATCCTCATAGACAAGAAGCTGATGTAACCCGTTCAATTCCAAACCCTCTCTGTTATCCTGGACTTTCTTAATGGCATATTATAGAGCCTTAGCCCGCAGTGAATTGGAAAAGCATCAGATAGAAACTGGACTATACAGACTCTGCTGTAAATTTCACTGATGATCCCCAATAATTTCATATACATATAGAGTCAAACTTTTCAAAAGAATATTGGTGAAAATTTTGTACGACGTCAACAAAAGTGATATTCCTCGAAAATTACTACAGTTAGTCTTGTCCCCCTTCTTAAAAGTGAGTACAATTATGGACGCCTTCCATTGTTCTGGTACAATTTCCTTTTCCCAAATAGCAAGTACAAGCTTATAAATTTCGCTAGATAATGCGCTTCCACCCTCTTGTGTTAATTCTGCTGGAATTTGATCGATACCTAGAGACTTATACTTTCTCAGATTTTCTATAGCAGTTTCGACTTCAGAAGGTGTGGTTTCGAGTATAAATGACTCAACAGTTTGTATTTGAATTTCGTCCCGATCATTTCTATTTGGCCTATGTACATTTAGTAGTTGCTCAAAATAATTTTTCCATCTGTTCAGGATTGAATGAGAGTCTGCAAGCAAGTTACCATTCTCATCCTTGATCACGTTTACCCTTGTCTTAAACTCTGAAAAATAGAAACAATGACCAATTTGATTTATGAAATTATTAACAAATGAATTTATATAGACACATCAATAAACAAAGGTGTAATGCAAAGATTGTTGTAATTAGCGGAGATTTTGTAGGAAATATTAAATATGTGCTTTGTAATACAAATTTCCAGAAAGTAGAAAATGTTTTTAAAATTAACGAGAGTATAATTTTTTATTTTTTATTATTTTTTTTATTTTAGAGAGCTGCTCGGAGCTAATAATGATTTGTTTTGCATGATTGCAGTTGGAATACCTAGTTTCTTGCACTTGTTGCTATTATTATTATTATTATTATTATTATTATTATTATTATTATTATTATTATTAAAGCAAGTGGGTGCAATAAATTTGAAGTTACGCAGAGAAATGAGGTAAACACCATTTTAAAATGTTATAGATTAATCAGTATACCTACAGTTGGTTTTTAGATCAAGTGCATGAATCTGACAGCACGTCAGAAAAGATAAATACACGCGATCTAATTAATTAATACCTCGAACATTCTATCGCAATCAGCCGGCTACGGTACATGCAGCAATAGAGGCGGAAGTTTCGTACTGCATGGAATTCATGGTCGTGGAATTGAATACATCGCAGATCACATAGGTCTATGTTTCTCCTTTGTCAGTGGGTTATTTTGTGTAGTCTTAGATGTATTGAACACACGTGATAAGAGTTCTACTATGTGTGAAAGGATACAATTTTCTTAGAACAAGAAGACAAAATTCTAATAACGGTAAAATTCGTAAGAAATGTGATAGAAAGAGAAATAAAAAGAAAGCGAGCAAGAAAGAAAAAAAGAAAGGAAATAAATAGGCAGAGAACAAAATACAAATAAAAGGAAAATACTCATAAAAATTAGAACTGAAAGGAGACTAGCACACAATATGAGAGAAAAGAAAGTAAGTGGAAAGTAAGAATGAAAGTTTAAATGAAGTAACATACAAAAATATGAAAATAAGTAAGCAAACAAAATTATAGTATTGAATAAAACACAGAAATTGAAATAAATAGTGAAGAGGATACAAATTTTTAACAAATAAACGAAGATATACAAACAAAAATTAAAAAGGGAGTTGTAACGGAAAACAAGAAAGTAAAAAGTGGAAGAAAGTAGGAAGAAGACAGAATGGAGAATATAAATGGGCAAAGTAAGAAAGGTGAGGAAAAAGTAGAATATAAGTAGAAAGAGGAAAGTGGAAAATGGAAACATGTGATATGTAGAGAACAGAGATACAATACATTAATACATGAACATCCAATAAAAAATAACTAAAGAGAGAGAAAAGGAAAGAAAAAACAGCGTAATAAAGAATAAAAGAAGAGTTGGTAGAAAGAAAGAAGGAAAGAAAGAAAGAAAGAAGGAACGAAAGGAAGGAAGAAAGAAAGAAGGACGAAAGAAACAAGAAAGAAAGAAAGAAAGAAAATGAGAGAGAAGAGAAAAAGGAAGAAAAGAAGGAAAGCGAGAAACATGAAGAGCAAAGTAATGAATGAATATTTGTTAATTACAAATGAGTTTCCACACGGTAGTTGTTACAGACAAAATAACAGTGACATTCATTCATTTATTTTATTCCATAGATCTTACATGAGCAATGAAGCTTTAAGATGTGGAACAAGTCAAAATTTTACAATAGGGCCTATTACAATTACAATTTTTACAAATTTTTATAGTTTTACAATTTAGTAATTTTCTACAATTTTTACAATTTTGTGCAATTCTTTATAATATTTTGGCGAGATGTAGTGAGATGAGGTGAGGTCCGAGGATTCGCCAAAATATTACCCGGCATTTGCCTTTTGGTTGGGGAAAACCTCGGAAAAACCCAACCAGGTAATCAAATCAAAGGGGTTGATGCCGAGGACTCGCCATAGACCATCCGGCTTCAGTCCCATGGCTGTGGAAAGCCTCGGACGAAACCAAATACCAAAGGGGGATCCAACCCAAGCCCGAACGCAGCTCCGGATCAGCAGCTAAACTAAATAAATACAAAGTAGAAATAAAAAGAAAACAAGTCAACGATAACAACATAACAAATAAGAGACTATAATACATAATACATTTAAAACATTTAAATAAATAATATATAGGACTAAATACAGTATTCACTATTAATATTTTCGACATTCTCTGTACATTCCCTAATCACTACATATTACCTCGCTCATTACTCGGTTACTAAAACTTACTGAACGGGCGCTATAGGTCACAACACTCACACTACAATACACTGCAAACACAATAACTCACTGCACTTACGTAACTACTCATTGTAAATCATTTTCACTGTAAATCTAATTCATTACTCGGTTATTAAAGCTTACTGAACTGGCTCTGTATCTCACTGCACTTTTATTACAATACACTGCACACACTATAACTCATTTTACTTATATAACTATTCATTACAACTCATTTTCATTGTTAATATAATTCATTACTCGATTACTAAAACTGATTGAATAGGCTTTGTAGCTCACTTCACTTTCACTACAATACACTGCATACACTGTAACCCACTGTACTTACATAACTATTCATTGCAAGTCTTTTCATTGTAAATATGATTCATTACTCGGTTTCTAAAACTGGCTGAACAGGTTTTGTAGCTCACTCCGCTATCACTACAATACACTGCACACACTATAGCTCACTGCACTTGCATAACTATTCATTGTAAGTCATTTCCATTGTAAATCTAATTCATTATCGGTAATTAATAATTACTGAACAGGCTTTGTAGCTCACTCCACTTTTACTACAATACACTGCACACACTATAACTCATTGCACTTACTTAACTATTCATTGCAACTCATTTTCATTGTAAATCTAATTCATTATCGGTAATTAATAATTACTGAACAGGCTTTGTAGCTCACTCCACTTTCACTACAATGCACTGCATACACTATAACTCACATTACTTACATAACTATTCATTGCAAGTCGTTTTAATTGTAAATATAATTCATTACTCGGTTACTAAAACTTACTGAATATGCTCTGTAGCTCACTCCAATTTCACTACAATACACTGCACACACTATAACTCACTTTACTTACATAACTATTCATTGCAAGTCTTTTCATTGTAAATATAATTCATTACTCGGTTATTAAAATTTACTGAACTGGCTATAGTTCACTGCACTTTTATTACAGTACACTACATACACTATAACTCATTGCATTTACGTAACTATTCATTACAACTCATTTTCATTGTGAATCTAATTCATTATCGGTAATTAATAATCACTGAACAGGCTTTGTAGCTCACTCCACTTTTACTACAATACACTGCACACACTATAACTTATTGCACTTACATAACTAATCATTTCAACTCATTTTCACTGTAATTCTAATTCATTATCAGTAATTAATAATTACTGAACAGGCTTTGTAGCTCACTTCACTTTTACTACAATACACTGCACACACTATAACTTATTGCACTTACATAACTATTCATTGCAACTCATTTTCATTGTAAATCTAATTCATTATCGGTAATTAATAATTACTGAACAGGCTTTGTAGCTTTTTCCACTTTTACTACAATACACTGCACACACTATAACTTATTGCACTTACATAACTATTCATTGCAATTCATTTTCACTGTAATTCTAACTCATCATTCGGTTAGTAGAACTTTTCAACTCCCTCTCTAGCTCATTCCACTTTCACTGCAAAATAGTACACACATATAACTCACTGCACTTACACTACTACTCACTGCGAATTTACTGTAACTCACTTTCACTGTAAATCTAACTCATTACTCTGATACTGTAACTCACTGAAGTGACTCTGTAGCTCACTGTCCTTTCACTGCAACACACTGTACACACATTATCACTCACTGCCCACACTTTCAAATTTACGCTCTGCTCACATCAATATAACTCTAACAATTAGAGATCATATTACACTATCTTTTATTAGTGAAGTCCTTAAGCCTATTTTTTTTTATTTTTGGTTACTGGTAAAGCATTTAGTAAATCTGCAAGTTGAACATTGCAGTCCCTGTAGTATGATTGAAAAAAGAAATGAAAAAACTGAGAAACATTCAATGATACGCAGAAAGAGAGAAAAATGCATAAAAACAAAGGAGAAATAGAGGAAAAAAGCAGAAATATTACAATATTTATTTGCAATTTGTACAAATTATATATTATTTTCTGCGCCTATTAACACCAACATTGAAAGAGAAGATATCATCGATAAAAGCCACTGGAACCTCCCTTCAGAGAGCTGTGAGACAATTTATTGCTTAGAACACGTTCAGCATGGGTTGGTGGCGTCGGTAAGAAGCCGATGCTTTTTAATGCTGCAATAACTTTGAAGTGTTAAATTTTATGTAAATTCTTAAACATTATAGATCTTAATCCTTATGGTTAGAGAGGCGAATGCAAGGCAGTACTCTAATAAAAGGGAGGAGTGTGGAGAAATATTTGAGAATGGCTATCGATTTGCTATATTCTGCAACCCGCTATTACCTGTCTCCAATATGTTACGTTCGTGCTTCTGTACGGTATATGTGTATATCCAAGATTCCTCTGGCTGGGGAACAGCTTTAATACGTTACGAGTTAATTTTAAACCGTTACATCTCTATTCATGAACTGAGCGTGTGAGTAGAAGTACACCTGTAGCACATTTAAATGTTATTTTTAATTTGTCTGCAATTTAGTGTAAATAAACAGTGTCACGTAAATGATACAAAATTTTTCAGTTCACATTTTACGCAGGAACTGAAAATGAAGCTATTTAATGTAAAGCGATGTTAGATAAAATGCCTCCTAACTGTAATTATAGCCAACCTGTTATATTTTACAGTAATAATCATGTACAATTTTATATAGCTGAACTAAAATATGTTTTTATATTGGCTTAATCTGTTTACTATGCAGTGTATATTTTTGTTTAGCATAACTGATGAATTGTATATGCTGTAAATTGAATAGTATACTATATAGATCAACTGATGAATTGTTTAAGGTTGTAAATTGAATTAATCTACTTCATATGAATTGTACAATTTTGTATAGCTTAACGAAAATAAGTTTGTAAATTGAACTAATTTGATTGTACATGTTTGTATAGTTTGGCTGATGAATTGAATATGCTTTTAAAATGATTACTACTCTGTGTAGCTCTACTGATGAATTGTATATAGGCCTACTGTAAATTGAATGGTAGTCTGTATAGCTTAATTGATGAATTTTATATGCTGTAAATTGTATAGCAGTTTGTATAGCTCAACTGATAAATTGTTTATGATTATAAATTGAATTAACTACTTGATATTAATTGCACAAATTTGTATAGCTTAATGAAAGTATGCTACTTTGTATTGTATATATTTGTATAGTTTTGGTCGATGAATTATGTATGCTTTGAATTGAACAGTAATCTATGTAGCTCTATTGATAAATTGTTTGTGTTTGTAATTTGAAGTAATTTGCATGATATGTATTATCAATTTCTGTATATCACAACTGGTTGAATTATTTATGCCTTAAATTTAATTAACTTGTTTTGTCTTATACATATAGCTCAACTGATGAATGATCGTTTGCGTTTGTAAATTTAATAATCTGATTGGCTATGTATTGTATACTTTTAGTAGAGCCATCGATGTAGCTCAGTCGGCAGACTCGCTGGGCTGCTGATCCGGAGCTGCGTTCGGGCTTGGGTTGGATCCCCCTTTGGTCTTTGGTTTCTTCCGAGGTTTTCCACAGCCGTGGGACTGAAGCCAGATGCTCTATGGCGAGTCCTTGGCATCAACCCCTTTGATTTGATTACCCCCCTTTGATTTGATTACCTGGTTGGGTTTTTCCGAGGTTTTCCCCAACCAAAAGGCAAATGCCGGGTAATAATTTGGCGAATCCTCGGACCTCACCTCATCTCACTACATCTCGCCAAAATATTGTAAAAAATTGCACAAAATTGTAAAAATTGTAGCAAATTACTAAATTGTAAAACTATGAAAATTTGTAAAAATTGTAATTGTAATATTGTAAAATTTTGACTTGTTCCACATCTTAAAGCTTCAGTGCTTATTTAAGATCTATGGCATAAAATGAATGAATGAATGAATGAATGAATGAATGTCCCACATGTTTACGTGCTTAAGATAGACTGCTGTAAATTGTACGTATGAAATCAGTGAAATTTAAAAATAGCTTATATTAAGTTTAGATTAGTTTTTAAGGATTGTTCATAAAGTGAATATCTTGTAAGCAAATGTACTGATTACTAAAATTAAACAAACATTAATTAACTAATACTCTACATCGGTGTGGTCAAATTGGCTGCCCGCGAACCAGATCCGGCCCGAGTTCGGTAATAAACTGGCTCCGAAATACAGTCACCGGGAACTGGTATTATTCTTAGAAGACTTGGATGCTGTGTGTTGGCATTTCCCTCTATTCTACAATACGTTGGCTTAGTCCCGGAAAAAAAAACACATTGAGTTTCTTTTTAACGTCCGGAAAGAGTTATCTGAATTTTTTTAGGAACAAGTGAAATCGGAAACTTTGAATTAGATCTACTGACAAAAGCCGCAAATCATTGAGTTATTGTGCATATTAGTTTTTGTGACTGACCATACAGAATAGTTGCAGTACGCATGTTAATCCTGCGTGTTTGTTGCCTTTACCCGAAAGAAATAGCCTACTTATGGTGCTCATTTCTGTTAGAGGCTGAGCGAAACCCAGTGCATACGGAAGAATCAGTTCAATGGAGAAAAATCCAAAACCCCAACGAGAATAGAACCAGCGGCCTCCAGGCTTTCAGTACAACACCTTAACCGCTACGCTGGCGACGTCCTGCAATAGGCTACATGAAACAGCCTATATTGTGAAAAAAAATGTCTGATGCGGAAACATAACTGCAAAATTAGGACTATTACAGAAAATATGTATTTTGAACTCATTTGTAGCATCCCACTATCATAAAGCTGTACAGGGACATAATTTTATTTTTACTTCAATTGTTATTGTACCTGAGTTTTTGAATGTACTTCACTCCCACTCCTTCTACTAATGAAGTTCCAACTGTCCTCCACACAGAACCAAGACAGCATATAGTAAGCAGAACTGAGTTAGTGAGTATAGTACGTTCCAGAAATATGTTCCCGTTTTGCAGTGACGAAAGAGGTTTCAATATTGAATCATATTTTCCCACAGGTGCTGTCGTCAGTTTGCCTAAGTCGCATCCCGATTCCCCCCACCTGATTCTGCCCGCCCCACTGTAAAGGCTAGAGGCTGGGCTGTCTTTTCTGAAAACATTAATTTCTGTTAGGAATTGGACGTCTACGTAATATTATACAACTGTTTAAAATAACTTAAATAAAAGGGCCTCGTTAAGAAATTAACTTTCACGTGATTTCCCCCCTTTCTATGATCCTGCGACATAACCACTTGGACGGACAGTAGATAGTATGTCTGAGTAATTTTATCTGTGCGGGTCGGGCAGAAGTGAAGATTGAATTTACAGTACGTAAGTACTCTTTTATAGAGTAGATACAGAATTATTTCAATATGAGTTTTACTAGTATGAAGGATGAAAATGGTAATTGGAATTAGATGAATAGTCTGTAGTGCGATAATATGCACAAAAGACTGAAGCCTGTATCGAAATGAACGGCCATTATTTTCAAAAATGTGTTTAAATATCCATATTATGATTATTTTTCAGTTTAACTTCATTCTCTATGTTGCACGCTAATGTGCTGTAGACAGTATAATATACACTGCATAATGAATACGTTCGCATGAATAACTCAGTTCGTGAGTAAAAACACTTATTGTTAATATTGTACTGTATTTTGATTAAACAAAAACCTAATGAAAATTATCAAACTCAAAATTGCGATATTTTCTAGTTTACGTAAATGGATGAACTACTTTTCTTTCCTCCTATACCTAGTAAAGTGATTTGTTTGTATTTTACGCCAGTATCATCGAATTCCAGTCGTGGAAGGGAGTAGCAAATGGTGTTTCCGGTTCTCAACCGTTAATCCCTTTGGATAGCCAGGTTAATATTAAAAATGTTAGTATAATTCGCCTCTTTGTGGAGTGTGCAACCGTGCCAAGCTATATTAAACTTTAAGAAGATAAGTATTACAAGAGATTAAAATGCATATACTAAAGAAAACGAGCTTCAGATTCTCAAAAAAGCTTGTAACACTGATCAAAAACTCAAACTCAAAATTTCTGCACAGCAGCATCTGTTATACTGTCATCATTTGAGAAGTTGGCGTGCTTGTGAATGGCAAACAGAATTGGTACTGATTATATCTCCCCCTCTTGTGAGCTATGAAATTGCACTCTTAGTTACATTTTTTAAAACACACTTTCCGCTGCACTAGACAGTATTATTGGATCTGTTAGCGAACTAATCTGTTTAGAGGAGATCTGTTTCGTAGAGTGCAGCATTTCCAATTGTTGTTTTTATGACACTACAGCTACGAGAGGACTGTGTTGAATTTGAATGTGAAGTTCACAGTAATGTGAACTCATAGTGAAATATCAGATTTTAAGCTTTCACGGTGACTGTGTCCAGAGTAGACTTTGGTACTTACACTGTGTGTTTCGATTTAATGTACTGTATTCGAAGTTTTGTAACTATTTACAGATTCCATCTTCTGCAAGGTAATTCAATATCAAACCAGAAGCGTCATCTTGTATAATGTTCCGTTGTGGAATTTACGAGAAGGGGGCACTACGGCCTAGCACTGTGATCCGTTACGATCTATTGCGTTATCTTTCAAGCCAGACACATTCCCAAACCCGCATCGACTGACTAAACTGAAGTTCGCTGCGTATCCAGGTTTCGAGCAGGCAACCCACCGTCTTCCTAGGCCAGCCCTCTCCGTGCGTCACCAGGCGGCGATCGGGGAATGCTATGGAATTATGACAAAATGGACAAATGATGACAAAATTATGTAGATGCCTAATGTGGGCAAAAACGGGAGAACCTGAGAAAAACTCCAACTGCGACCTTGTCCGCCACAAATGTTGCTACGGATTTCAATGAAAATTCCGACCTGTGACCGGGACTCGAATCCGGGACGCTTGCGTGACAAGCCGGAGATCTGACCATTTAGCCACCGCAGGGGTTTGGGTCCGTTAAACCTTGGTTCAGAAAAACCACGACGCTGGTGTGGATGTACGACCGCGTAACGTAGCTTAAGGAAGTCAGTCTACCACTGAAGATGGAGAAGCATTCCTCCGAAACATGTATGGTTTTTAACCGATTTTATTAATTTTATTCAATCATTAAAAAGTGTTCATACAACTGTATCAAATTACTTTTATTGTATATAATAATTGTTCATATTTTTACCTTAATTGTTATCGGAAAAATATGCATAAGTAAGTTCATTTCAAGCACAAAAATAATATAATATTTTGTTTTACTTATGTGACACAGATTACATTTTTTATAATCAAAAAGTAAGATTTAAATTAGTTTAAACATTTGACATTTAAAGTAAGATATTGAATTAATTTTGCACAATTTAAACAGGCTAACATAGCTAACATAGCTGTAAGTACAGTATCATTATTTTAATATAGTTGCCTTTAGGAGAACCAGCATTGCAAGTGATGTAAATGTTACTATCCGACCATTCTGCTTGTGGAACGGCAGTTGCTTGTACTAACACGCAGCGCGCCGTTGTTACTGCACCTATGCAGTGCGTTCACTCTCATATCCTAGTCATAGACTACGTCTGTCTCTTTCCCGCAGAGTTACAATATAAGCACAGTCTAGTATATACAGTCGCGAAGCTCAATACGTAGTAAATATGCAAACATTAGATAGTTGCTCACCACGAGGATCGCTAATATCGCCTCATTAGAGGTAATGCAAAATAATACCGTCACAGTCTATTGTTTCTAGCACCCTCAAAACTCAAGCTTCGTGACTGTATATAGTAGACTGTGACATAAGGTTGTAGCGCCGTTGTTTGCATTCCAAATAATGTCAGCGATCATCAGCACAGTGCACTCGACCTAGCATCTCTTACCCGCGGATAAGAGACTACACTGCTCGATTCATCGTTAATGGTCCCTGTCCTTGGCTGTTTGGCTAGTGAGCGAGCTGTGTGTTGTGTCATAAGAAAGAAATTTAATCACAAACGTACATAGAAGGTGAAGAGGAAAGAGGAAGAATGAAAATAATACCTATGCTCGAAGCTGAAGGGCACTCATGTCAAGAAAATATAAGTCATCATGACAATGTTTAGTCAACAGACGTAATGGTTAGTAACGGGACGTGTGGAAGAATATTGTGTTTCAAGACTGAGTGTACCGCGACATTAAAGGAGGAAGCGTCAGATTTTATGACTGCGCTGCCTGACCTGTGTAATCCAGCCCGCAATAGTGATGAATAAGTCGCTCTTAGTCCATCTACTGTACTTACTTTTGCAGGGGCCAAAATCTCTGAATCAACCTATACATCCGTGGCTGCTGGCGGGTATGCTCTCTCCCTCTTCGTGTAGCACGACTGGGCATATTACGATGCACTGCCTACCCGTTACCCATTTTAGCGAGTACTGACTACCACTGTACTAAATGGTCGTCTAGTATAATATGCTATCAAAAATGTTTACAGCGAGAGATACTAATCCTTGAACAAAAGGGCTTGCTCCGCTTCCCTTTCTGTCCGGACTATAAAGAGTTGTGGATGTAAATCACCTACCTCACTTTCTCTGTTAATTTTGTGTTAGAAACAAAATTAACAAAAGAATCGTTAGGACGGATTACAGCCATGAAATAAAAATCCGTTATTCTTAGTTAAAATTATTATAGGCCTATTCTATGTGAATCAGTTTCGCATAAACTGACTTGTTGATACTGAATATGAATATAATGTGTGCACTAATTCAGATATCAATGTACACAGCTGTTCAGAGAGACGGTATTCCCCAAAACCACTATTTCGGAATAAAATATGCCAAAATCGTGCATTTTTATTGCGAAAATTTCTAAAGCTATTTCTTGCAATATTTTTCCTTCTTATAAAGAGAAAACAAAAATAAAACATGGTGGGGGGTAAAAGTGACTACGTACTTACAGTTCATTATCAATGGACACGTGTGATAAGTCATTATAGTGTGTCTTACAATAAACCTATATGAGGCGGAAACGTGGTACTCCGTTAGAGATAAGTTTCCTACATTATGCAATTAGTATGGTTCGAGTGACACACTATCAGTTAATAACCCAGTGTAATTAATTATACATGTCTCGACACGTGGTCTCATTGAACCGTAGCGGAGACCTCTGAAACAATGAGAGCTTCACTATAGTACGTGGTACTACATTCGGAAGCCACATTCATTTCGCATCCTGAGAAAAAGAAACTATGCTCGTCAATATTTCTCAATCAATCAATGTCAATGGGGATCAATGTTACGAGAAACATTTAAAAAGTTCGTGAAAACGCGATTTTGCAGGGGATTTTGGGGCTGAGAAGAACTGAACATGCGACCTCCAAGCCTGTGGTCTACTTGTCTCACTCTGATTTTCGCCATTCCACTAAAGTATCTTTCTCCTATCCCACTAGGTAAACTGGTATAGTAATTACGCTATTTCAAAGCATTTGTTTCTTATTTATGATATTAATATATGTGTTGAATATAACAAGGGAACTGTTAGGGGACTATTGGCGAAACCTTCACTCAAACTGCTTTCGGCAAGGTGTGGAAACTTGCTTGAAATGTTGCATTAAGAAACAACGGCGTTTATTTGGAGCAGTTGAGTTCCCATACTCCCTGAATGCTCTTGCTGTCGAGTAACGTGCGAGATAATGAGATGAACTCTTTGCGCTTCGCCAGCTGAATGAATACTTACAGGCCGAAGTTATTCAAATGTTCGATAATCTTTCATTGAAACTTTAATTTCGCAGGCTTACACTTGTTAATATCAGTAGCCTTTTTGTATTAGTCTCTCACAACAGCTGTGGTATAATAGTGTGCGCAGTGTGAAGAAATATGCATCGACACGTGTTCAGTAATAATTCCCATAAAAACTTTAGAGGTTCTATTCAAATAATTGTGGAGCATAAATAAAGGTTGTAACACCATTAGGTACTTAAATCTGTTAACAAAAATAATTCCTTTCAAGGAAATGGAAACTTTATTACATAATTTCTTACACAGAGGTTAAAAATATTAATAATTATTGTAATCAACCTAAGGTATTTCCAATATATGGTTTTGGCCTATTTCCAACCTCAATTTTGAACATTAGACTACAACTGCTTGACTATTTCTGCTGTCATACTAACAGCTGTAGGCCTACGCCTGGAAATTGGTTTCTTCTAGTACGGGACCGTTGGAAAATCGACATGAGCAAGTAACAACCCGCTTCATATTACATTATAAATGTTTATTGGTTTACCTTTAACGAGTGCTAGAATTGTTGACTGCTGAAAATAGAGTGCTGCACTTTTTGTAAGATTTCTTCGTAATGTAGACTATCTTATTTTTAAAAGTCAATGTGGCTATATATGTATGTATGTATGTATGTATGTACTCTATACAAATCTACACGCTTTGACTGATATTTGCCAAAGTTCGCACATTTAACCTTCATAACGAACGAATCCTCCGCATATGGTATGAATCAGCCGCCGTGAGTGCGGTTAGGAGTCTAGCTCTGACTGGTTCACTCTATATTACCACAGTCTAGTATGTACAGTCACGAAGCTCAATACGTAGTAAATATGCTAACATTAGATAGTTGCTCACCACTAGGATCGCTAATATCGGCTTATTACAGGCAATGCAAAATATTACCGGCACAGTCTATTGTTTCTAGCACCCTCAAAACTCAAGCTTCGTGACTGTATATAGTAGACTGTGATATTACTGTGCTCCCAAAGGACAAGCCGTACCGGAATAAGGTTGTTACTGTAGGTTTGTTGTTATCAGATTGTGTCTAAATTACAGACCAACCAACTTTCATGCATAATACGCAAGTCACCCGCAATTAGCCAAGAATATTAGCTCTCTTTCATTGACACAATAATTTTCGGCCTTTAGAGATGATTATCATATTGTGTAGAAAGGTACCCTGTCTTCTTTTAGAACAATTAATCCCATTTTCTTGAATTTTCAAAATAATATTTTTATTGTAAATTATATCTTCCAACATTTTATTAGTAGACTGAATCTTTATGGTTACCCAATGAATGGAAGCTATTATTTTATAGAATTTTCTCTCTTCGTGTTTAATGTTACATTGTAATTCCATTGGTATTGTATGAATCTTAAATCTATAGTCAGAAGACTGGTTTGAACCTCATAAGTGACACCAATATATCTCTGACTAGTAACATAGTTGTCTAATCAGTCTTGAGATGTAAGCAACATTTGTTCTTCCACATATCAAGTGAGTTGTACTGCCTGATAATAATCAGCTAAAACCTCAATTAAAAGTATTATTATTATTATTATTATTATTATTATTATTATTATTATTATTATTATTATTATCCACTACTAAATCTTCATCTCCCGCACTTCATTTCTCACAGGTTGGTAAGTCTGATGTTACATGCGCTCTGAGATTGTGAAGAATAGCGTATAAAGTTTAGTTCAGTATTTCGCCGATAAGCCTGAAGGCTTGCTCGCATAGTACGATATGAATTGCGAAATTCACTTCCTTTTCAAAAATTGTTCATCTTTCTTAAAATCTATTGCAAAAATCGTGTTTATATTCACAAGTCTTATTTCAAACATTGAAACTAGTACACATATTTTATTATTGATTCTAAAGGCACACTTTTTGCAGTGTGTTGGATCAACTTACAGTCCACTATGTTCATTAGAAATCTAGGTTATCAGTCAATAAAGAGATGGCATATCACATCATAATATATTGACATGTTGCTGATATTCAATGACACATTTATATAAAAGCAAAGATAAAATGCGGCCCTTCCATTGTTAAGAGCGACCATGCGAGAAATATTGCCTGTCATTGCAGATTTCCAGTGCATAGTTTCAGTGTGTAAACAGCGTGTAATCCTTCGACCGAACGAGTGGCCAGCCTGCCGCCAGGCGGCGGGCGGGTCGGCCGTGGCGCACAAGTGAACGTGCTTTGGGATTATTACGCCCTCCCAGTCCGGGTTAAGTCCTCGTCAGCCAGTTTGGCTCTTCGCTGTACGTTGCCGTTCCTCATGAAGTATAGGTTTAATATTTGACTCTGATACTTAGGTGTGCCTATCCGGATCTAGGTGACAAATTGGTATTGTACCAGAGCATACACTTGCGTTGGGAATTAATTCAAAGCGATACATTGCATGTAATAAATGTTGTGTGCTACCGCCGTATGTATCCCTTTGACTAATTTCTCACTCCAGTTCTGCGCCATGAGAAATGAAGGAAATAGATTATAACAGGAGGGAAGAGGACAGGGAAAGGAATAGACAGAAGTAATTCAAAGTGAAGGTATTAAAAGGGATGAGAAGAGTAGAAGAAACAATGCGAAGACAATGGAACCAAAAAGAAGCGAAAAGAGAAGAAGAAATGAGAGAAGAGAAGAAAGATGGGAAATATACGAAATCGAAGATAATAAAAGGCTAGTGAAAGAAATAGGAAACAAAGGGAAAAAAAAGAAGATGAGGGAAAAGGTAAATAAATGAACGCGAAGAGAATAGAGCAGGGAAATAGATAAAACAGAAAAGTAGGGAGAACGGAAATACATGAACGCAAAGAAAATGGAGAAGAAAATTAATGAAAATGAAGAGAAGAGAGAACGAAAATAAATGGAAGTGAAGACAAGAGAAAAGGAAAGGAGAGAGGAGGGAAGAGAAGGAAAATAAATGAGAGCGAAGAGAAGGAAAATAAATGAAAACGAAGACAAGAGAGAAGGAAAGTAAATAAGAGCGAAGAGAAGAGAGAAGGAAAATAAATGAGAGGTAAGAGAAGGAAAATGAATGAAAGCGAAGAGAAGAGAGAAGAAAAATAAATGAATGCAGAGAGAAGAGAGATGGAAAATAAATGAACGCGATGAAAAAAGACCAGAGAAATAGAAGAACGCGAAGAGAAAAGAGCAAGCAAATTGATGAAAGAGAAAAGTAGAGAGAAGGGAAATAAATGAAAGTGATGAAAAGAGAGAGGAAATTTAATGAAAACGAATAGAAGAAAGAAGTGCAGTAAATAAAAACGAAGAGAAAAGAGAAGAATAATAAATGACAACCAAGAGAAGAGAGAAAGAAAATAAATGGAGGAGAGGAGAGGAGAGGAGAGGAGAGGAGAGGAGAGGAGAGGAGAGGAGAGGAGAGGAGAGGAGAGGAGAGGAGAGGAGGGGAGAGGAGAGGAGAAATTAAAAATGAAGAGAAGAGAGAAGGAAAAATGAAAGCGAAGAAAGAAGGAAAATAAATTAAAGCTAAGTGAAGAGAGAAGGAAAAATGAAAGCGAAGGAAGAAGGAAAGTAAATGAAAGCGAAGAGGAGAGAGAAGGAAAAATGAAAACGAAGGAAGAAGGAAAGTAAATGAAAGCGAAGAGGAGAGAGAAGGAAAATAAATAAAAACGCTGAGAAGAAAGTGACTGGAGATATAGAAGTGTATAAGGGATGAATATAAAAAAGAACAGAAAAGGAATAAGGTTTTTATGAGAGGTTTTAGAGATAATATAGATAATGACAGTTGCATATTATGTGACTATAAAACATGTATTGTAACCTTTGTCGAGACAGTTTGGAGTGAACGCAGTTTTATGAAAAGGGAATGGTTAAATTTTAGTAATGAAATTGTTTTAGCTAAAATATCAAGAATCACAAATAAACAGATAATAAATCCCTCAGGAACATACCTTTGGAAAATAAGAGACAAACGAATGAAGGGAAATAAATAAGTAAAAGGTATGTAAAATAAATTTTAAAATATATGTGTGCATATAATGTAAATATGTATGTTAATAAGTGAGCGACAGCTATATAACAGGATGTCAATACTGTCATTCAACATTGTAACGCACAGCAGCCAAATGAATGAATGAATGAAATCCCATCGACGCCTGACGAGCCCGAACCCAGGGTCCGGAGTCCCAAGTTCTTAGAATATAGATCAGAATCGGACATCTCCTCAACATACCTCCCCAGCCTACTACTACAGAAAATAGATTAAATAAATGGGTAAGTGAAGAGTGTTGGTAAAATGTGAGAAGGAAATGGGAGTATCCGGAGAAAATCTCCTACAATGCCTGTTTTGTCCACCACAAATTCCACCAATATCTGACAGGAGATCGAACCCGAGCCCCCTGGATAAAAGTCCAGCACGTTAGCACTGTAGTCACAGACTCGGCATTGGAGACTGATAAAAGTACTCGGGATGTCCACATATAGAAAGACAGTGAATAGACAGTTGATTCATCCGTTTCTTCCTCTATGAATCCGAAACAAAGTTATGTGTAACCAAGAAATGTAAATCTTGGTTACTACCGATATTTATTTATTTATATATATATTTATTTATTTATCTATTTATTTACTTATGTGTTTATTTATTTAAGTATTTATTTATTTATGTACTAAAGTTTCCTAAAATTATTTATGTCTTCACCAAATTGCGAGTTTGCTAATTTGACAAAGAATAATAGAAATAAGATTACAATTGAATAGAACATGGTAAGAAAACAGGAATTTTACAATATAGTGATCAATATAAAATTTAATGTGTTAAAAGGATAAAGAAGGTGGTACTAGAAAGCTAGCTCAGGACGTGGAATAAAAATGATGTCGTAGGATGTAAATTGATAGCTACAATAACTGAATAGCTACATCGTTATTTATTTATTTATTTATTTATTTATTTATTTATTTATTTATTTATTTATTTATTTATTTATTTATTTACTTGTTTACTTATTTATTTACTTATTTATTGATTGGTTGATTGATTGATTGATTTATGTATTTATTTATTTGCCATTTATTTATTTATTTGCCATTTATTTACTCATTTTTATTTACTTATATTAAATTTGTTAATGTATATTGTCATCAGCGGCGAATATTTAAAAAAAGAAATGAAAATGAAACTTGTTCCGACTCCAATATTTTGAAAACTTTATACTGCTAATTTGAACTGGCGATGTGAACGTACAGTTTCGTGTTTTATCTTTCCTTCGTTTAGATCATCAAGTACTGATTGAATTTATTTGTTAGGTAGTCGAAAACCTCTTGGCACGCAGAAATAATATTCAAGTGTATTTATCCCTCTTCTCTCACCAGTTAGTTACAACCTCTTTCACTCTCACGCTTCTCCAGATTTCCTGGAAAATCCAATGAATCGTTTGCCTCTTGCTAGGTACAGCCTACAGTTTGATGTCTTTGATGTTATTTTTTTATTATTTTACACAATTTTATAGGCGAAGAAATATCCAGGGTTCCGTAACTACCTTTCGGCTCCTTTATTAGAGAAGGCAATGAAAAAGGAATCTCTCACTGTGGGGTCCGTTACTGAAAGCTATTCTGAATGTCCAGGCCAACAGATAAAATCTGCTTTTCTTGTTTTATCTGTTGGACTGAATTGGGAGAATAGCTCTTGGTTACGGATCCTGTATACAGGTTTCCCTTTCACATGCTTTCCATATTATTAAGCTTACAAGCATCTCCAAAAGGTTAGATCTTTCTTCATATAGGAGTGCGATTTCATTGTAAATACCCAAAAATGTTGCACTATGAAACCGGGAAAGTCTTCAATCCTATTTATTTCAATATTAGGTTTGTTATCCTTGTGAATCTGGTTTCCAGGTTTTTAGCTTCCAATAAAGCTGATTTGAATTATATTCAAGGGAAAAATTGTTTTTGGACCGGGAATCGACCCGACACGCTTAGCCAAAGAATCTGGTTTCGATACCCAGTCTGGAACAATTTTTCCCTTGAATGTTATTCTTGTGTTACCTGCTTGAACAGAGTGAATTTTTATAGTTTTATTTTTGTAAAAGTTGTTTTTGTTTGTTTAGTCAACTGTCCGAAGACAAATTTGAACCTCATAAGTGATATCAATATGGCGACTAAGCCAGGAAATGGAGTAGTGTGGCCAGTTCCTTTCCCCTCCATTGCATATATCGCTGACTAGTAACATAGTCTACTCGTATTACACTAACCAGACTTCAGATGTATACAAATAATTATTCTTACTCTGATACATATCGCCAAGTGAGATGTACTGCCTGATAATATGTGTACATATCAGCCAGAACCTCAATCAAAGATAAAAAGTTAATTTACTATTATTTATTGGATCATATGCGGAGACTGAAAAGAAGACAGAGATAGGAAAGATTGGAGAATGCTGAGTTTGCAGTGAAACACCTGCTCATGGATAGAAATGTATGTATGTATGTATGTATGTATGTATGTATGTATGTATGTATATACTTATATTGCCTAGATAACGACGATCCAACTGGAGAGGTTATATCAGCGTCGCCAGTGTGTGTCGGAATTTTCTCCGCAGGAATTCTTTTACATGCCAATAAATCTACCGACATGAACACTTAAATGCCATCGAATCGACCTGGGACGGGATCGAACAGAAATCCAGTACTTTACCGACTGCGCCACCCAGGCCGACTAATATATATATACACACACACACACACCCTCTCTCTCTCACACACACACACACACACACACACTCTCTCTCTCTCTCTCTCACACACACACACACACACACACACACACACACACACACACATACATACATAGAGTGATTCAGGAAGATTTACCACCACTTACGGAGCTTATTTCCGAAGACATTCTGAGCAAAAAATGTCATATACGCATGTGCACTAAAATGAATATTTTCAGTGTTACACTAATTGAAGTTGATAGTAAAATACCTTTTTTCGATAGCTTTAAGGGTAAAAGAATATTATACAAACAGAGAATGAACTATTGAGAAGTACCATTTCTTTAATTTGCTAGTATCCTGAAGCTAAAAATGTGTTGTTAATTGCTTTGTACACATTTTGTTTTTCAATTTTTAACGCACTTTATTATTCTTACGCACTTATCACAAAAATTATTGCAAGTCATACGACTTTATGAACATGATTTTTTACAGTTTAATTATGCATCCTAATGTACAGTCTTGAAGAATTTACAAGAGGGAAGTGATTTTTAACAATTGCTGTGATAAATGAGTAAGAAAAATGTAATTTTGTAGTCTATTTAGAAATCGAAAGAAAATTATGTACGAAGCAACTATGGAATTCACATACACACACAATGTAGTCGGCCTGGTTGGCGTAGTTGGTATAGCGCTGGCCTTCTATACCCGAGGTTGCGGTTTCGATCCCGGGCCAGGTCGATGGCATTTAAGTGTACTTAAATGCGACAGGCCCATGTCAGTAGATTTACTGGCATGTGAAAGAACTCCTGCGGAACAAAATTCCGGTACACCGACGACGCTGATATAACCTCGGCTGTTGCAAGCGTCGTTAAATAAAACATAACATTTAAAACATATATTGTATATAAGTTACATATAATACAAAGTGAAAGTTAAATAACCTTGCAAATCGAGAGAGACGATAGGGTAAACGTAAATGAATAGGAAACCTATATTACGTTTTGTGATTGATTTATTTATTTGTTATTGAATATAACAGACAAAGCACAATTACAAAGTTCAAGACTGACAATGTTAATTAGAAAATTAAGTTTTAAGTTTCAGCAGTCCGGCAACATCGTCGCTAAAACACTGTACTCGTATACAGATGTAAGAGGTCAAAGAACTCGGTGAGTCTCCGTACATAAGCTGCCAAGCTTCAAGACGTTGCCACGCGTTCGCTTAGTTAGTGCAATTTTTTTTAAATTTAGGGGTTGTTATAATTAAATTTACACGAAAACCGTGCACGCAATAGGGATATCCTGAACTAGCACCAACAAATAGCGCACGTGTACTTTGAGGGATGCGCTTTGCGTGTGCATTTGTTTTTCGGTATATAAACATTGAAGATATACGTAGTGTATTAGTATATTAAATACTCTTAAAAAGAACTAAAAATGGCAAATTTTTGTTATGTTCCTATATGTAGAAATCAGGGAAAGCTTTTTGTCTTCAATCAGGTCCCGAAATATTCTGAATATATGCTTTAAACCTTAAAAATAGAAGTAATTAAATTGCGCCTCGAAAGTGCTATCTATTAAATAAAAGTAACTACTTCAAGTAAGGAATTGTTGACTACAGTTTCATTTTGGAAGAGGAAAAACAAAAATTAATAAAGACATATGCAACCTATGTTAGCTTAGATTATATTATGCAGTAGTTGTAGGAGTGTCCGAAATTTACGCCTGCAGCAAACTCTCGATAAACTGGGATGTTTATTATCCAGGACGATCCGTAGTGAAATGCATTTCGTGAATTATGTTTTTAATGTAGGCTACTGTACCCTAATTATTAAAACCATGTTTTAACTTCAAATTTTCAAAATCATCCAACATAGTATTCAAAACTGCATGTCCTTAACCTACAAAACGCACGACTAATCGTGATACGACTGCAATCATATTATATCATCCTATTCAAAATTGCATTTGATCTTTCTGCAACTACAGAAAAAAAAATACAAGGAATTCAATCTCGATAGTCCCTTCCCTATAAAAAAGCACATGGGTGGCTGCATATCCTGTTTTTAGCGTACGGTTCGTAAATACTGATGATTAAAGATGATATTCACCTTCGACATAGTTCCTATTTATTTATTCGTGCACGTCGTTCTCAAAGTTCTCGTTTAGGTTCATGAACATTCATATTACTCGTATCTATATTCTGCATACTGCAGATTTCCCCACCCATCTCTTAAGGGGAATCGCTCAGTATTATACAGGTTTACGTTATTATTTATTGTAAATTAAATTAAATTATGAGGTAAGAAAATGCTGAATTATGTTAAATTATACTAGGTTATACGAAATAATTGTAAGTATAATTTTGACATGCACAGAAAACCAACAAGCGGGAAAACGTAATCAACTGTAGCATATGACATAACATAGCCCTACAACATGTTGCGCCGCATGGAACGCTCCTGTCATCTAGCGGTAAAACTTCGCATACTATATTCCTATTGAAATACACCAGAAGGATAAATTATTCTTTATTAGATTTTCTATCGATATGGACAAAAATCACGATCCTACTCGCAATAGTTACCGAATAAGAGATTGTTAAACATTTGGAGAAAAAACTTTTTTTCTGAAAAAATTGTGAACTTTCCGACAATATTATGATATATTTATCGTTACATACAACATGAGCTATTCGCTCTGAAAATCTTCAAGGTTATTTCACTTCCACGCTATATATATATATATATATAGTGTGTGTGTGTGTGTCTGAATTTTTTACCTTTGTCATATTTTAAGTTTATTTGTTCCTAAACAACGACAATCCTTGTTTAAAAGTCTGTTTTATTGTGCATTTCACTTGAAAACTCGCTCAGTCCGTAGACTGGTGGATAAAAAAAAACAATTTTTTCATAAAAAAATGGACTGAACGCGTTTTGGGATCGCACTCTTCTACTCACATCTCTTATACCTTCAGCCATAATTGCACTTTATACTTAATTTTTCCATTCATATTTATAAGCTTATGTGGTCACCATAGCACAGGTTTACATCATATACTAAAATAAGTTAGAGTAGTTTATTTCTTGTTAGCTATAAGTACAGAATTACTCGCAATCGTGGAGTGAGATGTACGAGAAGACTCCATATTGTCTTTGTATGAGTATTATCTTCTTTTTCTACGATTCGAACGGTTGAATTTTCTTGGAATAATTTGCTAGTTCTTCTGATAGTAACGAGAAAAATTGAGAAACGTCTGGCAGCGCAAGAAGAAATAATCTAAACTTTTATTTTATATGAATTCATTAAAACAAATTGTCTTTTGATATGACACATCCAGAAGACTGATGCCTTCTCAAGATATTTTCTGGTCCAAACATGAATCTCTTATTAAGTTCTTCATCTAATAAAATGGTTCTCAACACAAAGAAAAATATTAAATTTTTTTTGTAGATTAATATTCGATCTTGAAACTTCTTCCTCTCATCACCCCCACTCCCCACTTTCGTCAAAAAATTTTATATTATTTTCTTCAAGAGTGAAATCAGTCGTTTTTCATCTGTTGAGAGCCGGAGCTCTGCTGGGGGATGCTGTTGCAGCAGAATTGACTCTGCTTGCAGGCGACAGATAGCGTTGTTGACGCCGGAGTGACTTTATCGTGCCACCACCAGCTGACAGCTCACTCAAGTTTTAATTCCCCCACACTAATACCCGACAGCCGGGGCTGGGAAGAGGGAGGGACGCCTCTTTATTTGTTCTCCAATTCTCCCAGAGAGATGACTGTCAGTCATCCTAGACCTCGCTCGCGGTTCCCACACGTCCTTCCAAGAAGACATGTCAGAGTCTCTTATTGACAAGGAGTAATGACGCATTAAAGATCGCGTTCCTTCACTACATTGGGCTGGATTCCTTCCGTAATCCAAATTTGATGGCACTGAATTCGGCAACTCGCCAATTACAGAAGGATTATAGACTCCTCAAGAATTGCGCCGTAACAGGGCTGCCACGAGGCATGGAAATTCTTTCAGATATTCTGTTTACCTTATTGAAAATACGAATTCAAATAAGGAACTCATATATCTGAGAAAAATCATTTCCATTGTCGAAGTTATCCGAATATAACGAAATAGAGCTTGCTATTCTTCCGAGATAAGAAGGCAAGACATAGCAAGACCAAGAAATGAGGAAACAAGGAGAAAGAGAGAGAGAATTCTTTATGAAGAAATGCGTCCGTTCTTGCGTCCTTA
Source organism: Periplaneta americana (assembly GCF_040183065.1). Lineage (NCBI taxonomy): Eukaryota > Metazoa > Arthropoda > Insecta > Blattodea > Blattidae > Periplaneta > Periplaneta americana. Next base: position 64,978,620 of record NC_091133.1, on the reverse strand, counting down.
TGGGGAGTAATTAAAAAAAAACTATGCAAGGCTTCGAGTTTGTCACTTGACTTACCGAGAATTCGTTGTCACCTTCAAAACATGTAAGTTTGAAGGAGAGAAAGCCTGAAAAAGACATCTACTAGATCAAGTTTTAGTCGAAGAGCAATGATCTCAATACAAATTTTGTCTATAAAATATTTGACAATTAAATTGTAATAACTTGAAAACCATTAAACGAATTTTTACAAGATTTTCACCCATGCGTCTTTATTTTGTACCTCAGACAATGCTCACTCGAAAATAAATTTCGATTCATTTGTATTCCTGCATATTCTTATGAGACATAATCTCAATCCGCATTTAATGTAAACACAGTATTATTGTTGTAATTCCGCAAGAACAATGTTGTAAATACCTAGGAGTGTATTTAAACTCCAACTTTCTTGGGGAGAGCATGTTGATAATGTTACGGGTAAAGCATGGAGGGCACTTCACTTTATTATGAGAATCTTGAGAAAGGCTAGCCCCAAATCGAGGGAAATAGCATATCTAACGTTAGTACGACCGTTAATGGAATACGGAACTACGTGTTGGGATCCCTATAGAATATATCAGATAAATTCCTTAGAAAGAATCCAGTATAGGGCAGCTAAATTTGTTAAAGGTAAAAGAGAAGATGGAAACGATACGATAAAAGAACTTAAATGGGAAACTTTGGAAAACAGACGTCGGAAAACTAGAATAACATCATTGTATAGAGCACATCTAGGTCAGAAAGCATGGGTAGACATAACGGCTCGGTTAGAAAAGCCAACGTACTATGGTAGGAACGATCATGATTTTAAAATCAAATGTAGGAAACAGAAAACGGATGTAGGTAAATTCTCATTTTTAAATAGAACTATAAATGATTGGAATGACCTACCTGCAGCGGTCTTTAAGGGCTGTCCTTCCTTAAGGAGATTCAAGAATAATTTAAAAAGTTGTGTATAAAGTGCAAATTAAAATTAAGGTGATATTCAACATTTAATTTTTTAAGGTGACATGTATTTATCTAGCCTGACGAGTTTACTTCCTTGGTTTGAATTGTAAATTATTTAAAAATAGCGTGTAAGAGGGCCTTAGACTAGAAATGTTTAGTTTAAATGTAGTTCTGTTTATAAGTATGCATAAGGATGTAATTATTTGACTTATTTGAACTGTTGTATCAGTGAAGCGAGGTGAGTCAGTGAAGTTATGGTTTTACAGTGCAGTGAACAGTTCCGATCAGTGATAATTTATAGCGTCAATGAAATGTGTTCTATAGTGTCAGTGAAATGTGTTACAGAGTGTCAGTGAAATGTGTGCTAAAGTGTCAGTGAAATGCGTCATAGTGCCACTACAGGGAATGAGATGAGAGTAAAGTGAAAGACTATTGAAACTTATGTAGGACCTATACATAATTATGTAGGTTGTATTGTAAAATTAGGTATTTTATTTTATGTTTTATTATTATTGTGTTAAATTGTATCGTGTATAAAATTGTATATGTGTTGTAAAATTGTATTGTGTATTGTAAATTTTATTGTGTATTGCTTATCATTTTATTGTGTATTGTTAATATTGTATATACCACTGCCACCGGGTGCTTGCCCACTTGCAGTGGAAATAAATACATACATACATACTATCTGCTTCCATAAATCGTTCAAATCAAAGATCAAAATCAAGTATGGAGCGTGCATTTCATGTTTACGCCATCATAACATTTCGTACGCATTGTCTTCCTATTTCTTAAATCTGTAACCATTCCACACAACTGACCTTTTGTTCCACATTTTCTAGCAAAACAAATTAACATTGGTATTTGTTCATGAGTTGAGAGTAGTTATCTACTCTCCTGCAAAAAACTGAAAATAAAACTATTAAATATTCTAAAGCGTCGAGCTACAATTATATGATGACTGTGATTACAGAGTATGTGGCTCTTATCTTTATATTCCTGAAAATGGCTAGTAAATATCTAGTCCCAAAACGTTGGAAACTTCCCAACTTACCGTACATAACATATTTAGTCTTTCCCCTGATTCATGTGACAGGCCAAAGGAAATAAAACGATATATATTTGCTATTAAAAGAGTAGTAGGCCTTATTTTATTTAAACGATTATTTTAACTGCAAAGTTTGTTCAGCTTAGAAATTTAATGTCGGCTAGAAGGTCGATAAATTTCGTTTGAAATCGTCTACCAGTGAGAGATTGTTTACTACACGAACCTACAACTGCATTTCTATTCCGTTGGAAGCCATGTTATATTCTTTTGAGGACTTGTGGCAGCTAGCATAGTGATTGTGATAAACTAAGTACCAATATTTTATTAGCCTAATTATGTTATGATTAGCTAACTAATGTCTGTTTGCTCTTAATTTTGGTTCTAATATAAACATTAACCATAATATGCTTATGACCGCAAGACATTCTACTCACAGAGAAGTTGTGCAAGTCTAAAGCCACGTAGAAATAGAAAACAAACTTAACTTATGGATCTGGTGTGTACAGGTCTGATTTTTGGCAGATTGATACAATTTGCTTGTTTACATTGGTACCTATTCTAAGAGCGAACGAAGTATACTAATAGGTATTTACACAGATTACAGAAAGTGATACCACAGTCTAGTATATACAGCCACGAAGCTTCAGTTGTTGAGGGTACTAGGAACAATAGACTGTGCTGGTACTATTTCGCATTGTCTGTGATGAGGCGATAGTAGCTATCCTAGTGGTTAGCAATTATGTATGGATGCATATTCCCTACGTAGGCCTATTGAGCTTTGTGACTGTATATATACTAGACTGTGGTGATACTTTACTGTACGAGTGAAAGACGAGGGCAGAATTTCGAAATGAGTACGGTAGACAATTTCGTATCTGTTACGTACAGTATTTCATTTCATACTGTAGCATTTACTTCTTTCTTATTGAAATAAATATAATTATAATTAATTTTGAAGACATAAGCATAAGAGAATATTTAAGATAAATAACTGAAACTGTGGCTGTATGGAGAACATTGGATTTGTTAATTATGACGAAGGACGTGAGAATTGTTTTGTAGAGAATTGAAATTGTTTGTTGAATCTGAGAGATTTAAAAATGGAGAGAAATTTGCAAAATAAGGTTCCACAAGAGATTATCAATAGATTTAATGAAGCTCTGATGAACTGAATCGCAAAGAAATCAAGTGAAAGGTATGAAAAGTAATCTGATTTATTCTTTGCAAATTAGTGTCCAATAAGGTAACATATGTAGTAGAATAAAGCTCTAATTTCCGGACTGATTTTACCAAAGTAAACTTGTCAAATGCGAGTTAGTATGAAAAAATACAACAGTTTAGCACGGATTTTTTTTCCCAACAGCGAAGCTTTCGTTGTAAGGCTAAATCTAAGGAATACAGAGTATTCCCAACAGAAAGTTACATCTGACTCATTTATATAACGTATCTTCATCTTGTCCCTTCATCCATCTTTTCTTGAAGTTTGCAGTTCACCTCGTTTCCTTCTTCCACGTGGTGTCCAATGAAAGATAGGCTATCTTTATTCATTCCTATATCCTGTCTTCTCAAGATGTGTCCGTGCCACCATAACGCACATTCTTCTATTTCTTGGACAATACTTCTCTGAATTATATTTTGTTTCATCGTTTCTGGTTTCATTTTACCTTCAAGGTACAACTGAAAATTTATAATATCAATTTATAAAAGAGGCAATTTATTTTTATGTTCCTGCTTGAGGATAGGCGTACAAATTTCGACTGAGTAGAGAAAGAAAATGTTAACCATTGTGTATTTTAAATTTGGTGTTTTACGTAATGGTTTTTCTCCATAAAATTGAAATAAGTAGGTAAACCAATCACTTTGATGACTTCACTATTTTACTTTGGGTCTATTACGTTGAATCATTGAAGTAGTAGAATGGAGTATCGACAACTGCAACATGGCTCGTCTACAGTGCGAGTTTGCAGCCATCTTCAAATCCATCGGAGGCAATACAACCTCAACGCCATGGCACACTCAATAAAGGAATTAATCACTCAGCATAAGCTAACATCTGCCTTGTCTGGCTAGGAGGCATACGGGCATAACAGTGAATAGACTTCTGACCAGATGAGGCAGAAGCATCTTCATTATTACAATACAAAGACAATATCTATCCTCTCGTAAGGAAGAAAAAAAATAGATCTGTTGAACGCAAATGGATCAATAGCTCTAATTAAACACTAAACAAAAGTCTGTTCTTCACTACTACTCCTGAACAGATAAAGAGTAATATCGGTAGCTTAAAACTTGATTATATTATTACTGAGTTCATATCAGGATATATAAATATTGAGAGTTCTTTCCAAAAATTAAACTCTAATGTTGAAAGCTGTTATTTGTGTATAATATTACATAAACAACTCGCATTTACTTACTTACTGGCTTTTAAGGAACCCGCAGGTTCATTGCCGCCCTCACATAAGCCCGCCAACGGTCCCTATCCTGTGCAAGATTAATCCAGTGTCTATCATCATATTCCACCTCCCTCAAATCCATTTTAATATTATCTTCCCATCTACGTCTCGGCCTCCCCGAAGGTCTTTCTCCCTCCGGCCTCCCAACTAACACTCTATACTCATTTCTGGATTCGCCCATACGTGCTACATGCCCTGCCCATCTTAAACGTCTGGATTTAATGTTCTTAATTATGTCAGGTGAAGAATACAATGCATGCATTTCTGCGTTGTGTAACTTTCTTCATTCTACTTTAGCTTCATCCCTTTTACCCCCAAATATTTTCCTAAGAACCTTATTCTCAAATACCCTTAACCTCTATTCCTCTCTCAAAGTAAGAGTCCCAGTTTCACTATCATACAGAACAACTGGTAATATAACTGTTTTATAAATTCTAACTTTCAGATTTGTTGACAACAGACTGAATGACAAAAGCTTTTCATCCGAATAATAACACGCATTTCCAATGTTTATTCTGCGTTTAATTTCTCCAAACAGTCAAACTAATGGTTTCTTCCCAATTTCTTTAAATATTTTCTGGAAGTCGTGTCTTGTCTTAGATGGTAACTAAGCTGTAACCGATGCGAACTTGAGACGAAGGAATTTTGTAATTTCATCAATCGCATTTCAGCAACAATCGGTGAAAATAACGTTAAGATTTGTATGTCTTAAGAAAAACGAAAACATCTACATAATAAGCACATAGTACAAATTGGTACATTAATTTTTTTAAACAATAATAGGCGTAAAGGGGTAAGTTAATTCAACAAAATTCCGCACAGGAAAATAGTTCTATGATACTCGGTCATAAATGACCGACTATAAGTGGAGATTGAACCACAGTCTAGTATATACAGTCACGAAGCTCAATATGTAGTAAATATGCATCCATAGATAGTTGCTAACCACTAGGATCGCTAATATCGCCTCATTACAGACAATGCGAAATAGTACCGGCACAGTCTACTGTTTCTAGCACCCTCACAACTCAAGCTTCGTGACTGTATATACTAGATTGTGATTGAACCTCCTGACGTTACGCAAGAGACAATAACATACATACATACGCAACGTTGTCAGAGCTGCAGATAGTCAAACACGAGCGATGCGTGTTTCACGGAGGCAGTCTAGCGGGCGACGATGGAGGTAATGCGGGCTATTTTTTGTTTTGAAGAAATACTCGTACAGAAAATGTGTTGGTGAATTTCAATGGCGTTTTATACAAGCTACTAGACCAATTAAAATTATGGTTTGCAATCATTTAAATGTGTCGAATAGCAGATTCGGTTATCAGTAAAAGAAAATAATGTTTTTTTTTAATTTTATTTTGCTAATGTCGTGTACTTGACTGGAGGTGATTTAAATTGCCTTCAAGGGGGCTGTTTATCTTTTTGTAAGTACGTAAATTGCCTCCTGTTTACTAGAGGTATTGTACGTAAATTGGCTCTCATTTGTCTATGACGTTGAACCTTCAAATCTGTCACTGAGTGCATCTCGCACGGTACTACTTGTTCATCCACCAAAATGACGTCATTCTATAGAAATTTAAGTCTTTTCAAAGCCAGCCATCCAAATAGATCTATTTGTTACTTCATTTAAGTTCTTAAACAAATACAGAGCGAACCCTACTTGTTGCTTAGAAGCCTGGGCAAAAGGAATAATCTGTTTTGTGTAAATAATTATTTTATTCCTGCCTGTTATTTAATGTTTTAAACACATTTTAAATTTCATGACGAAGTTTTTCTAACTGAAGCTTACAAATATTTTAACTATATTGATCCACATTTTTAAACATACTAATTTGTGCTAGTTATGCATGTAAGCCTACATTACTGACAATCCTACGTCTACAAATGAGAAGGAAAATATGTTTATTACAGTGACGTATTTACAAACAGAGAGCATTCTCACTCTCTCAGATAAAGAGGAGGCAATTTACGTAATTTTTTAACTCGGGAGTTGTGTTGGGTATTTATTTTACCGTTCTGTAAGCTTACGAATATATAGAAGCACCTTTCACTATTGCATATTCAGTTTATGGCTCTACACTCATAGACCTTAATATATTTCGACTATTAGACGTTGACAACCAATATTAGAATTAATATGGAAATTGAGGATAAAATTATTCCAACTGGAATAGTTTTATTATTATGAAATTGGATATTTCATTTTGGTTCTTTACCGTCTCCGCTTGAATGTTCGCCATGCATCCTATTAAGCCATTTGTGTAGACTAATTTACAGACAGAGTCGTTGCCCAAAGTGCGCCATAGGTGGCTGGTCTATGCTACACCCTTGATGAGATGAAATGAGATGAGATGAGATGAGATGAGATGAGATGAGATGAGATGAGATGAGATGAGATGAGATGAGATGAGATTTGTTGGAATGCCATAGGGTAACCGGAGATTTCGGAGAAAAATCCTGTGTTACCGGACCATGGGCTTCCCAACACAACTTATTAATAGGGGAGGTGAGCCGGGGATTGAACCCGGGCCCACAGAAATACGTATACGTTCAGCGCTTTAGCCACTGGATCACTGTGGCGGCTAAAAGAAAACAACGTTGTAACTCAATAATACATCAGAAACATGTCTTTTGAATTGCTATTTCTACTCCTAGGGCAAAACTATTGCTCAGTCCTCATCGTCATCGCCATTATCATTATTTCCATCATCTTCACTTTCATTAACGTAGTCATCATCATCATCGTCAATATTATTGTCATGTGTCACTGTCTACAATGAGTTAATACGTCCCACTATTTTGACGCCACTTGCTTTGTAAGGGATCAGACTCTAGCCTTGACATGGTGTTTGCTGGAGGGATGGCTTTACTTTTTTTTTTTTTTTTTTTTTCATGAATTATGTTTAATAATTTTCTTATCACAGACCCATACTAACGGCTCTCCAATAAATTTGTTCACACGAAAAACACAAATTTTGTAGTATATATTCAATAAAGTAAGAAAGGAAAAACAATAAAACACATAATTTATATTCAATTTATTTCACTCTGAGTCACGTTCATAATAATTATAAATAAGAATCAAATTCTTTAAAAATCTAAATATCACAATAACACACATAACCAAGGGCGCAATTGCATGGATCTTATGAAACCTTTGTGACTTTTTAATATCCTATTTGTCCCTTACAAACCTCACTTGAACCTTTTGGGACTGAAATCTGGTCATATTTTGAGAAAATCGTCCTTCTGCATATTGAGTCTCTTCCTGTTGGACTTCATGGTCTGTATATAACAGGACGAAAATTAATTTATTTATTCAGGGTCCCTTCGACGATGTGTGTAAGAGAGCTGTAACCTCTCCTACACTGCTGAAATTTCAGAAAGAGAAGTGTTATCCCCTTGAAAATCTCGAATTTTTTTTGCGATGGTTATACGCCGCTATTTTCACATAAGACAAATGATCAAAGTTGGCGGATTGCAAACTTTCTTCAATTTTCCATCTATCCCGTACGTCAAGTTATGAGAAAGTTTTGTTACACATTTCGCATAATATAAATTTGTCTCATTTTTACAATACCACTATTCTGCTTATAGAGATTTCTTACGTGTGATGAAGATATAATGTTTGAAAACCCATATCTTAATTCTTTGAATGGAATAAAATTGTCATTACAATAGAAATCTACGAATAGAAGAAACCGATCAATCACAGATAGAGGCGGGGTTTAATATAGCCTATCGTTTTATCAGCCCTTTGACGGAGTAAAAACGACCGACCACATCGTTTCCTAGTATGTATGTTCAGAAGAATACAATTCATAACTGATTTCAATGTGCAGTGAAACCTGTCTAAAGCGGCCATCTGAAGTTACCTTGTAAAATGGCCGTTTTATCAGGTGGCCGCTTGATTAAGGTTGCGGTTTTTTATGAATCAGCATAAAAGTACTGAATTTCATTGACTTTTTAGTACTGTGCGCACACAACAATCGTACATATTAATGTCAGCCTCTTCCATTCTTGCAACTAGCCTTTTCAAAACTCAATTTCTTCGCCCTCACACACTTGAACCATTGGTAAACGAAATCATTCACATTACTAAACACAGATTCTCTCTTCTTTTTTGGCCACCATATATATTTTCCTCCCATTCTTTTAATATTTCATCTTAATTATACCGTGTATTTGTGTCCTTCCACACTTCAATATTTCCGCAATTTTTCTCGCAGATGTTCCTTTCTCACTTTCTTCAATCATTTTTCGTTTCACCTCTAAACTTAATAGGATCACTCTAGATTTATTGTTAGACATGACTTCTCTCTAAAACTAACGTCACGGTTCCTCTGAATCAACTGAATGAAAAGAAGAAAAATTCGTAAAAGCTGGTCCAAATAGAAAAAGATGGAAAAAGGAGAAAAAAAAATAAAATTCGAATGGTTAACTACTGACCTAAAACATACTGTGACTTTTCGATAGAAAACGTCTGTGTTTCAATCCTTCAAAAACGAGTAAGAATTTATAGCTGTGCAGGGTCGGAGTGGAAAGTGACAAAAGAGTCATAAAACAGTAACCAACTAACCCCAAGATATGGAGGGTGTACTGTTGTACACTTAGCTATTGTCCTCGTGATATTGCTGTCTGTCCCCTAACCATCGAAAAAATAGGTCAGACAGTATCCGTGAAAAAATTTTTTGTTGGACAGTGACTGTTATAGTCAGGTCCCAATCCAAACAGACCCCGGCCGCTGGCCGAAGCATGGGGTGGCCGCTAAATAAAGATACAATTTGTATTGATCTTATGGCAAATCCAATTGGTTCCAGAGAAAATTGGCCTTTTGGCCATGTGGCCGTTTAAATGAAGTGACCGCAAAGGCAGGTTTCACTGTATCTAATAAAATGTAAACGTATCTTTTTCTTTTCATTTTTAACGATAGTCATGAGGTAGATATCCCTTTGGCAATAAAGGTTTGCCTGTGGCAATCTGATGTTTCATATTAGATTAGAAACTTGATTTATACTGAGCCCATGTTAATTGTAGGTATAGGCATAATGTCTAAAGTTGCACTCCGTTACAGAACAAAAAGATCTGAGAAAAATTAATAATTTTGTCTTCTGCTCACGGGGCATATTAAAGGCAACTTTTTAGCCAAAGCTATTCCAAGTTACAAGGTTTCAAGTGTGGATTCGCATATTCCTATGCCATAACGTAGACAGCCAGAGATGTTGTTTCAGGATTCTTGACTGTCAGTTACAAAACTTATTTCTCAGTTACTCGAATAGCCGAGAGAATTCATAAAATAAATGTATTTAAATGGGAGGATTTACAATTAACGGGGAAGCTTGCCGGAACCCAGGAACGGGAACGTGAAAGTTAATTGAGAATGCTCGCATTTAAATACATTTTATTTTAAAATGTTCTCGATCTCATTGTCGTTTCCGTTCTCGGTTTATTGTGGACGAGTCTTAACCTTGTAGACTGGGACGCGTGTGGACTTGTTAATTTCCATACCTCCACATACAGTATATTTTTACTTTCCACTGTCCACTGATGTGAGTCATTTGGAGTAACAAACTTTAAATAGGAAGAGAACGAGATCATTTGTAAATATAATCTTTCACTGAAAGGAAAAGTGTCTCTTTGTTATGAGGAATTTTAATTGAGAAGAAAGAATAATACTGAAATGATCAGGAAGACAAAAAGAAATTGGCTGGGTCACTGACTGAGAAGGATGCACTGGAAGGAATTTTGAATGGGAGAAAAGTTCTGGTCAGAAGAGATGCTTCATGAGTAGGACCGGGAAGTTCATGCATTTGCATAATTATATTTTTACATTGGTTGTAATTAATTTCTGATTAATTATCTTCACGAATCATCAACATTTAAGCTTATCATACCAAATTTTATGTTGCACATATTTGTATATTTTGGTCTTTTTTTATATAAATGCATAATATTTCATGATATTTATATTATTGTGGTAGGCCTATATTTTCTTCGTTAATCTAATTACAGTTCATTCTATGTTGTATAAAAATGCATAGTTTGAATTTTTTAAATGAAACCATCATATTCTATTTTTGAAAACTGGTATTGAGTGAAATTATATTATAATTTTTACCAGAAAAGTATTGAAAGTTTCACGGCATACCTAGCGAATCTCACGGCACAGTAGTGTAAGTTTAATCTCGTCTAGTTTGACTTATAATGTTATTACATTTATTGCTTATCATCATCATCATCATCATCATCATCATTATTATTATTATTATTATTATTATTATTATTATTATTATTAAATGTCCACACCTGTGGAGTAACGGTTAGCGCGTCTGGCTGCGAAACTAGGTAGCCCGGGTTCGATTTCCGGTCGGGGCAAGTTACCTGGTTGAGGTTTTTCCCGGGGTTTTCCCTCAACCCAATATGAGCAAATGCTGGGTAACTTTCGGTGCTGGATCCCGGACTCATTTCACCGACATTATCACCTTAATCTCATTCAGACGCTAAATAACCTAAGATGTTGATAAAGCATCGTAAAATAAACTACTAAAAATTATTATTAATGGTATTATTAATTTATTAGTGATATCAAGAAATATAAAATATTAGTGCATATTTATTGGCATATTTTAAGGATTTTGAAAGGCATACATGCATACATATTTAGTAGGTTTTAAGGCATGAACTTCCTGACACCGAGCGGGATAGCGGCGTGGTAGAGGGCTGGCCTCGCATTCGGGAGGTCCGGGGTTCGATCCCAGGGGCCGGCAATCCTAACTCAGGTTTTTCATGGTTTCCTCAGTTATTTCCAAAGATTGTACCTCTTGAAAGTCCTCCCTTAATCCTTTCATATGTGTGTGAGTGAATGATGTGTAATGTATTAAATGTTTGTGTTGTATCGGAGGTGGCCCTGGTATTGAGCTTATCCCGCATCCGGAGAGGCCCTCCATGTCTTGTGTAGTCAAAAAAGTATGTATGTGATCCATAGATTAATTCCTCTCGCAGGAGGTCGCGGCCCAGTAAGGCCCGGGTGGCGTGGGTCGTGTAAATGCACCTAGAAGGGAGAGGTTAAACTAAGAGAAAGAAGAAGAAGAAGAAGAAGAAGAAGAAGAAGAACATCCTGACCCTAATTATGATAGACATTAAGATATGTACGTCGTATGCGGAGACTAGGAAAAGTATGAAGATTGGAGAAAGCTGGGTTTCTAGTGAAACCAGCATTCTCCCGTCAAAAAAAAGTGTGTTTTATTATTTTATTTTTATTACTTTGCTGAATATTCATTCATTCATAGTGTTCTACACAAGGACAGGTCTTTTACTACAAATCCAGCATTCTCCCGTCTTTCCTATTTTCTGCCTCCCTCTTTGTCTCTTCATATGATCCATAATATATATCTTAATGTTGTCTATCATCTGATATCTTCTTCTGCCACGAACACTTCTCCCGTTCACCATTCCTTCCAGCGCATTCTTCAGTAGCCAGTTTCTTCTCAACCAGTGACCCAGCCAATTCCTTTTCCTCTTTCTGATCAGTTTCAGCATCATTCTTTCTTCACCCACTCTATTTAAAACACAGCTTCGTTTCTTACTCTGTCTTGTCCATTTCACACGCTCCGTCCTGCCTTTGCACCCCGCTGAAGATTGACTTAGTTTATTTACAAGAGCAGGTCATACAGTAATCACTCTTCGATTCCCTTCAAAACAATATTGTGCACTTGGTCTGACCAAGAATAGGAGGCTTTCGAAGGTCTTGGTGTGTATTTACTGAAGTCTGCTCGATTGTTCTGTACAGCGAGAGGATCTACTATGTTGACAAATACGATTAAACGCCTCTAGGCATATACGCACAAACAAATAGGCCTGAAGGTCTGTTTCATCGTTACCTCGTGGCTAATGGAATTTATAATTATCCCAATACACAACTGCAGCTCATTGTTACACGAAAAGAGTTTTCCTCTTACGGCAACAGAATAATCTTTGTCACAGAACTCAAATCAGGAAAAATTCGAACTATAATTACGAACTTCAATGTATTTATCAGAGATATTATACACTGTTTGGGAATAAATAAATGAAAGGATTTCGTTAAGGGAAACGACTATAATTATTTCTTTGCCGGAAGATTTTTTTTCCATATTAAAAAAGGCGAGATTATCAAAAGAGAGACAACTTTATTTCTATAATGCTATCCCATAAACTTGTGGAATTATATTCTGCAGCTACAAAGAAGAATCATTTCCTCTATCATGTGCTGAAATAAGTCTATTATATCTTTTCATGTTAAAGGTTCTTTTCAGATTTGTAGTTAAAAGGATTCTCTATACAAGATAAAACAAGTCTGTTTATACAGAACTCTGCGGCAGGCTATGATAATTATATAAAATACTTGCTTTATTGTTCTTCATCATGATAATATTTTCGTTCTTTAAAAGTACATATCCGTCTAAAACACTATTAAGTATCAGAAACAGGATTATTTATTTTACATTTTAAAGCGAACTTCAATTATATGATACGGTAATTATTTTGAATATAAAATATCAAATTACATGAAGTTTAAACTTCCCACGAAATAATGTTGTCCTCTATATGCAATACATACAGTACAGGGTTCGATACTAGGTCCTCTATTTTTCCTTATTTATGTAAACGATGCACAGTAGTTATCACTTAGTTGCACTGCTAATATGTTTGCTGATGATACCAATGTTTTTTATTTTTATTATTTTATTAATTATTATTTTTGACAAGTATAAGAGCCAATATAATTAAACAGAAGAATTATTGGAATTAAATATTAACAATAAATTCTCAAACGATTGTCTCTATTGCATTTCATAAACACAGTTGTGAACTAGATATTACCAAAGAAAATTTTAATTGGATTATATCGTTAAAATGAATTGACCATATAAAATATTTACAACTAATAATATTTGATTACTATTTTGTTTTACAAACTTACCATGCATTCCAAGTTCTGCCATAAGACGAAGTATACCAGTCAATTATAATATGAAGTGTGATATTGAATTTAACAAATGCGATTGCAATTAGATATTAAACAAACACTAGAGATAACAAAAGATATAGAAGAAAAACATTCTTACAGTTGAAATGCACTGAGATATGTTAAGTAAATAACATTTCGGTATAGATATTTCCTTGGAATCAACATTTTTCGAGTATATGTAATCAAACAGCTGGAATTCTTCATAAGTAAAGAGGAATGCTTCATATAGACTATATCAAATCTTCGTATTTATTTAATTTAATATATATTTAATGTTATTAATTTTGGGTTAAGCCTCTAAAACAAGTATACATGCTTTCGAAAAAACTAAAAAGTAATTAGGAATGTACTGTATTAGAATTAAATTATGTAACTCTTACCTCGATTTTGTATGAACAATGATATTCTTCCTTTAGATGTCTATAAAATTAAGCGTTGAAATTTATATGTATAAAGTAATGAATAATAAAACGTGCAGTATTTTTTGCTATAGAATATTCCTAAATATACATTCACATAACACTGGACAAAAACGTAACATTTATATGCGTCATACAGAATCTGTTACTTTTGGAAAAACATTTTTAATGTTATTTAATAAAATGTATAATGAATTACCATAAGAACTCACAGATAAAATAGACTTTATAATACTTAGAAGTTAAAAGTATTTCTGTGAATTGATCTTTCATTCTTCCTAAATATATATTATTTTGTACTCATTTTTATTTCTATTTCTTTTCAAGACATGTTTGATCCGATAAGTTATGTATATTTTGTTTTGAAGTTCAGTCAAGACTTATCTGTGGTAAAAGAAAGTTGTGATTTATTCGACAAATGTTATCGCTCGTTCGAGCATTTTCAGGTCTTAGGTGTATATCTGTACTGCTCGGGAAAAGTGGCACAAGTCAAAAATGTTAATTTTACAGGTAAATGAGAAAAACTGTCTTCACACTGGTTCATGTCGTTTTGATTTTCTTCTGTATGAATTATTGTAATGGGAGAAATACTTATGTCTCTTTTCCCAAGCGAGCAGATGTTCCTTAAGTTGTTAATAAATTATTAAAAACTGTTTGTGGAAACTGACTTATGCCACTTTTACCAAGCACTGCAGATATGTGAGAATGCATTCTTACAATAGTGTGCACATACAATCGAAAACAATGACACTTACACAGTGATGAAGTATCAAAATATTTGTACAAAGATTACATACATTACATATTGTTGTGTGTACTGGTAGTTGACAGCAAATCTGAATAATATTTAATTTTTTTTTTTTTTTGGTCCTACAGAATACAGTATATGTTATGGTAAGAATTGATATTAGAGGAGAAAAATTCGCTCCGGCGTCGGGGATCGAATCCGGGTCTTTGGTTCTATGTACCAAGCGCTCTAACAATTGAGCTACGCCGAAGTTCAATCCACAGCACCGAATCGAACCCCTCTCCTCCAGTGTTTTTCTCTTTCTGGCTTGACTCCAAGTTCGACATGTCGCGAACGGAAATCTAGACCAAAAGTGAGTCACGCCTAGGAATCACTGGCCTAGACAGTTTATGAGTGAGGACTGATTAATTAATTATCGAATGAATTTATGATAGGATGAGTGCGTGAATTAATTGTAGAAATCAATACATGGATATGTATTAGGTTCTCATTTCTGTAGACATGTCTTCCAAAAAGGGGGTGCCTGTAATTTTATCAGAGAGGATCTATTATTTAGTAAAATTGATATATCTGATTTTTGCCTTGAACAAGATATTGAAATCTGTGGAATACAAATTGGTTATGAGATATCAAATTTAATTATCTTATGTGTTTATAGGGCGCCAATGGGAGATTATAAGAAATTTACAACTAACTTAGATTCATTATTGAAAAGACTTTATAAACCACATATCGAATTTGTAATCTGTGGTGACATAAACATAGATTATCTATCAGAAAGCTCACGTAAAAGAAAATTAAACTCACTTCTTGAAACTTATAATCTTAGTCACACAGTAAGTTTTCCAACCAGAACACAAGCTGGAAGTAGTACTGCCATTGATAATATATTTATAGATAAAAGTAGATTGAATTCCTATTCAACAGTACCATTAGTCAATGGCCTGTCTGATCACGATGCACAAATTCTAAGTGTTTTCAATATGAGTGAAAAATTCCAAAGTGTTAATCTAAAAATAAAAAAAAGGATTATAAATGCTGAATCCCTTCATCGTTTAAATACATGTCTACAAAATGAATCTTGGGAAAATGTATATAGTACCGATACCATTGATATTAATACTAAATTTAATGCATTTTTCACTACATTTACGAATTATTTCAATGAATTTTTTCCAGTCAAGGTGGTGAAAAAATGTAAAAGTAAAAACATGTGGATAACTCAGGGAATTAAAATATCATGTGCTAGAAAAAGGAATCTATATTTAGTGAGTAGGAATAGTGATGATCCTCATGTTCTTAATTACTACAAGAATTACTGTAAAACTTTGACAAAAGTTATAAAAGATGCAAAGAAAATGTATCTGAATGAAAAAATACAAAATTCAGATAATAAGATTAAAAGTATTTGGGATATTATTAAAAATGAAACTAATCGATATTCAAAGAGTGAAAATATTACTTGCATTAAAATCAATGATAGTAAAATAGATAACCCAAAATCAATTGCAAATCATTTTAACGACTTCTATATAAATATTATTCAGAACTTAAACATTCAAGATTGTGCAGAAGATGCTGCACTTGGTTACCTAACTGATGCATTTAACACTGAGTTTTTAGGTCTCAGATTTATTCCCACTACCGCAGCAGAAATCATGCATGTGATAAAACAACTAAAAACAAAATATTCCTCTGGATATGATGAAATTCCAAGTAAAGTTCTGAAAGCTTGTTCTGAAATATTATCCCCTCCGTTAAGCTATCTATGCAATTTGTCAATGCAATGTGGTATTTTTCCAGAAAGACTCAAATATTCAATAGTAAAACCAATATACAAAAAGGGAGATAAATGTACTATTGCTAATTACAGACCCATATCATTATTAACAACATTTTCAAAAGTGTTTGAGAAAGTTATGTATAATAGATTATATCATTACCTTGAGTCCAACAATATATTAGTTTTAGAACAGTTTGGATTTAGAAAACAAAAATCGACAGAGAATGCTGCTTTTAGTTTGGTGGATGAAATACTAAATTCATTAAATTCGAAACTACATGTAGGTGGGATTTTTTGTGACTTGGCTAAAGCATTTGATTGTGTAGACCATAGTATATTAGTAAAAAAATTGAAGTTTTATGGTATTAAAGATGAGATGTTGGGTTGGTTTACATCGTACTTATCAAATAGAAAACAAAAAGTAGAAATAAATGTACCAAATAGTCATAAAGTTACTTATTCAGAATTTAAAAATATTAAACATGGTGTTCCGCAGGGGTCAATTTTAGGTCCATTGTTGTTTCTAGTTTATATTAATGATTTAGCCTTGACCTTAAACAATTCATCCCATGTAATTTTATTTGCAGATGATACAAGTGTAATTATTTCAAGCAAACAATACGATCATTTTATAAACACTTCTAATACAGTGCTGAATCTAATGAATGAATGGTTCCATGCAAATAAACTAGCACTTAATGTTGATAAAACCAGTGCAGTCAAATTTAGTACACACAATAGTGCTCAGGTTTCCTACAGTATTCGATTAAATGGAACTCATCTCAAAGAATCTATAAGCACAAAGTTTCTTGGTTTAGAATTGGATAATCACTTGAACTGGAAAACGCATATAGAATGTATTACTCGTAAATTGAGCTCTGCCTGTTATGCATTAAGATCCTTATCTACTATTGGTGATATAAACTTACTTAAAATGTCATACTTTGCATATTTTCACTCTGTAATGAAATATGGATTAATATTCTGGGGTAACTCGTCTGAAGCTAAACACGTTTTTGTTTTACAAAAGAAAGCTATAAGAATAATGGCCGGTGTGCATAAAAGGACCTCATGTAAAAATATTTTCCGAAACTTAGAAATCTTGACTTTACCTTGTGAATACATTCTTTCCCTAATGATGCTGTATATTAAGAACCAAGATAAATTCAGTACTAATCAAGACATTCATCATTTTAATACAAGACATAAATCAGATCTTCATCTACCCTCTGTTAGTCTAAGATGTTTTAAAAAAGGAGTTCGCTATTCATGTATAACAGTCTTCAATGCACTGTCTAATTATCTTAAAGATTTGAAGAACAACGAGAAAAGGTTCAGAAAAGAATTAACCAAATTTTTACATCCTCATACCTTCTACACAATTGATGAATTGTTTATGCTTGTGAATTGAATTATTCTACTTAAATGACATGTACAATTTTATATAGCTCAACTAAAATATGTTTTTATATTGACTTAATCTGTTTACTATGTATTGTATTTTTTGTTTAGCATAACTGATGAATTGTATGTACTGTAAATTGAATAGTATACTGTATAGGTCAACTGACGAATTGTTTAAGCTTATAAATTGAATTAATCTACTTCATATGAATTGTATAGCTTAACGAAAATAAGTTTGTAAATTGAACTAATTTGATTGTATATGTTTGTATAGTTTGGCTGATGAATTGTATATGTTCTTAAAATGATTACTACTCTGTGTAGCTCTACTGATGAATTGTATATAGACCTACTGTAAATTGAATGGTAATATGTATAGCTCAACTGATGAATTGTTTATGATTATAAATTGAATTAATCTACTTGATATTAATTGCACAAATTTGTATAGCTTAATGAAAGTATGCTACTTTGTATTGTATATATTTGTATAGTTTTGGCCGATGAATTGTATATGCTTTAAATTGAATAGTAATCTATATAGCTCTACTGATAAATTGTTTGTGTTTGTAATTTGAAGTAGTTTGCATGATATGTATTATCAATTTCTGTATATCACAACTGGTTGAATTGTTTATGCCTTAAATTTAATTAAATTGTTTTGTATTATAATATAGCTCAACTTATGAATGATCGTTTGCGTTTGTAAATTTAATAATCTGATTGGCTATGTATTGTATACTTTTAGTAGAGCCATCGATGTTGCTCAGTCGACAGACTCGCTGGGCTGCTGATCCGGAGCTGCGTTCGGGCTTGGGTTGGATCCCCCTTTGGACTTTGGTTTCTTCGGAGGTTTTCCCCAGCCGTGGGACTGAAGCCGGATGGTCTATGGCGAGTCCTTGGCATCAACCCCTTTGATTTGATTACCCCCTTTGATTTCATTACCTGGTTGGGTTTTTCCGAGGTTTCCCCCACCGAAAAGGCGAATCCTCGGACCTCATCTCATCTCACTACATCTCGCCAAAATGTAAAAAAAACGTAAAAAAATTGTACAAAATTGTAAAAATTGTAGAAAATTACTAAATTGTAAAACTATAAAAATTTGTAAAAATTGTAATTGTAATATTGTAAAATGTTGACATGTTCCACATCTTAAAGCTTCATTGCTCATGTAAGATCTATGGAATAAAATAAATGAATGAATGAATGAATAGAATGAATGAATGAATGAATAGAATGAATGAGTGAATGAATAGACGGACGAACGCGCGAATGAATGAATTAGAAGCTTAGTGCATAGATGAATGAATGATGAATGAATGAATGAATGAGAATTTGATTGTATGAGAGAATTAAAAGCTTAGTGGATAGATGAATGAATAATGAATGAATGAGAAATTGAGTGTACGAGAAAATAAAAGCTTAGTGGATGTATGAATGAATGAATGAGAAATTGAGTGTATGAGAATTAAAAGCTTAGTGGATAGATGAATGAATGAATGAATGAATGAATGAATGAATGAATGAATGAATGAATGAATGAGAAATTGAGTGCATGTGAGAATTAAAATCTTAGTGGGTAGATGAATGAATAAATGAATGATGAATGAATGAATGAATGAATGAATGAATGAATGAGAAATTGAGTGTATGAGAGAATTAAAAGCTTGGTGGATAGATGAATGATGAATGAATGAATGATAAATTGAGTGTATGAGAGAATTAAAAGCTTAGTGAATAGATGAATGAATGACGAATGAATGAATGAGAAATTGAGTGTATAGCAGAATTAAAAGCTTAGTGGATAGATGAATGAATGAATGAAAGAGAAATTGAGTGTATGAGAGAATTAAAAGCTTAATGGATGTATGAATGAATGAATGAATGAATGAATGAATGAATGAGAAATTGAGTGTATGAGAGAATTAAAAGCTTAGTGGATAGATGAATGAATGAATGAATTAATTAATTAATTAATTAATTAATTAATTAGAGAATCTGTAACAAGTCAATGAATCATGACTTGGCAGCAAAGAAAAATCATTAGCGAATTGAAGATTATAGGGGAAATGTGATTAGGCCTACTTGTTATAGATTTGTTTCAAATTGAATTGTCAGGAGTAGACCTACAGCTCGTAAAATACGCTGTAGGTTTAATCTCTATCTTCTCGCCAGAATACATCATCTGACTCAGCTACAGCTGAGACTGAATGTCTTCAAATAAAGAAGTGACAAACAAAAACAATTGTAATTGTCAGGTTTTGGTTCCAAGCAATTTTAATAAGATTCGGGTATGCAAACGAATGTGTCGAGAATCTAGGAGAGAAGAAGACAAATATAATGACGCCCAAGAAGCTAAACTATGAGAAGAGATTTCTGCCTTTCCTCCCCGTCTCTCGCTTCCTCTTCCTTCCATCGCAGTCGGTAGTTGGACCATGATCAATCTACGTCAGACCGACTCTGTCTCTCCCTCACTTTTTTCCTTCTGTGTAAATAGAACCCCTCTCGTCCTGCCCGAATTTCTCCAATCTCTCACTGGATTTCATCCAGCAATCTGTAGGTGTTATTAGTTTACACTGGATCGCCATAGGCTGCCTATAATTCACTCATTGCATGGTACCGATAGGACTATCCATTATAAGATATCGGTCATTCGTGAAACCCATTTTCCTTAAGATTGAGAATTTAGTGGTTGTGTGCTTTTGCAACTGTGCTTGAAGATGGATGACTGAATTTTTTACCTCTTATTTCGATACATAGAAATCCCATCAAATTAATTTTATTACTTTCCATGACGCGTTACAAATATATCTCCCGAAATTCTTCTTCACATACAATCCGACGGCATTTCTTGTAATATCCAGTTAGCTATATTCTTTCCGGTTTCATATTTACCACCATAAGCAATGGTCGTCGGTTCGAATCGTTCCTAGAGCACAATATGATGGTGATGATTATGATTGTTAATGTTATTATTATTATTATTATTATTATTATTATTATTATTATTATTATTATTATTATTATTATTTTAAGTTATCGTGATTATTCATGGATTCCACAAGATTAAGGTCAGATTCAGAAAATCTTATTGATTATATCTGATCTCTCACTATGATCCATATGATATGATATTTATTCCACCAGCTTATATCGGTCGTGATGGCCCTTCACATTTCTGTATATAATTCCATCATATCCCTTGGATAAACATTCTGCTTACGCTTTTTTAAACATCCGGCTATTACATATAAATGACCCTGATCACTTTTCTATCACTTCTCTCACCTCTGTTTCCCTCCCTTCTTTTTCTACTTACCCATCCCTTTCCCAGTTATCTATCTTATTCTTACTAATCTCATTTAACTAAACAATCACTTCTCTCAATTCCATATTAATTGTTCCCAAATTTTTACATTAAGTTGAACTCTTCCATAGTTGTCATCGTATTTATTCATTTGTATCACTAACGTTCAATGACCACTTATTCCCACTAATCTAATATGTATATTTTCAGATGAAGTAGTTTCTATACTTTCATTACACTTCCATTCCCAATTTTCTTATTATATTTGTATCACTACTTACTTATTATTACTCCCTGGTTATTACTTGTATCTTATCCTTTTTCACTATTACTCCCTTGCCTTTGCGTCTTTTCTGTCACTATCACCATTTTCACTTTATCACTTTCCTAAGTTTTGTCACTCATGCATACTATTTTCACTTTATCACTTTTTCATGTTTTGTCACCCATGCACCAACCTCATAAGTTGTAACTTTTCTATCCCTTCTCCCACTGACGTACTTCTATTCGGTCTACAATCCATATAATATTTTGCTTCGGAGGAGGTTGCATATATATCTATTATTCCCTCTTTAGGAGTGGGCACGGACTGGGACTGTCCTCGCACGCAGGCTGCTCGAGTGGGCCCATTGTACTACCTGGGATGTAATGCGCAGATCCCACTGTGCGCCGCCTCCGAACTCCCTACAGCCATCGCAATCCCTTTACCTTTCCAACGAGTTACCGTGGAAAGCCCATGGTGCTAACGCTACCACCAACAACGATGACCACATATCCACGGGGTCCAAGTCCAGCGGCAGCCCGCAGACAACTCTACGTCGCAGCATCCCCGAAACCTGGGAAAGAAACGGAGATGATGATGAAAGAGGGGAAGTGTAATTATGATGGCGAAAAGAGTCCGAGGTCCAACGCCGAAAGTTACCCAACAATTGAAGGGTTCAGAACCATAGTGAGCCAAGCGCCATTTACTAAAACCGTAGAAAACAAGGGTTGAAATGAAGTTATTACCATAATTCAATTGAAACATATAGCAAGTAATATAAAGTATACACATTAAAGCTAAATGATATGTCAATCTTCATTAAATTGTGGTACAGTATTCACTTAACTTTAACCCTTGCTTTCTCCGTTTTTAATAAATGGCGCTTGGCCCACTATGACTCTGGACCCTTCAATTCTGCTTCAGTTTGTTGAGGGAAAACCTCGGAAAAAATATCATCCAGGTAACCCGTCCTCACCAGGATTTGAACTCGTTTAACGGTCAGACGTGTTAACGGTTACATTTTGCAAATAACCAACACATCAGTTTTCTGCAATATCATGAATGTCTTTTCCAGGCATTATTAGGAGTCACCTCCAAAGTGGGTAAAATATCGCTTATTACTGATAAAATTGTTGTTTAGATGTGCACATTAGTTGGTTACTAAAGTTTTCCAATACTTATTCTAAATTGATATTTTGTTTATACATCCACAGTGTCAACTTGATGTGTTTTGGATTGTCACGTTTATCAGAAATAATTTACGTTAAAATTGTCCACAATTGGAATATCAGCCCGTTTGAAATCATCCATTATTTGGTTGCCTCTGATCTTGTCTTTACGGCCACAGTACGGATATTTCGAAAAGACACTGACGTGGTAAAGGGTTATTTAGAACAATAGTGCTTGAAGAATATCTCGTCATGAGACGTATTGACATGGTTAGCTTAGGAGAACTAGTAGCAGTAGCAATAGCTGAAAAATTGAAGGGTTCAGAGCCATAGTGGGCCAAGCGCCATATATTAAAACGGAGAAAACAATAGTTAAATTTAAATTAATATAAAGTATGCGCTTTAAAACTAAATTATATGTCAATCTCATTAAACTATGGTATTTACTTAATTTTAAACTTTCTCCGTTTTAAGTAAATGGCGCTTGGCCTATTATGGCTCTGAACCCTTCAATTATGATATTGAGTGTATCTTGTTTACATTTTCTGTAACCTCTTAACGTGGAATTCAATTTCATATTTGTTTTAACTTGTAACTAAAGTCATCATGCTGCATCCTTACGGCATGTGCTGAATATTTTCTAACGAAGTTTCTGTTCACTGCATAAATCAATCTCTATTCCCATTTCAGTTATAAGTTATATTTATTCCAATCATTTTATTGCAACACGAAATCCTGAGTAGTTAAAATTAATCCTTCTCATACTACAAACAGTTAATAATTTGTTAAGTCTTTCTTGACATGT
Organism: Periplaneta americana; assembly: GCF_040183065.1. NCBI lineage: Eukaryota > Metazoa > Arthropoda > Insecta > Blattodea > Blattidae > Periplaneta > Periplaneta americana. The sequence continues at coordinate 64,955,236 of NC_091133.1, read as the reverse complement.
ATTGTTATTATTATTATTATTATTATTATTATTATTATTATTATTATTATTATTATTATTATTATTACTATTATTCTCGGGATTGCACTTCTCTGCACTCACGTCAAAATAATAAATGAATATTTCCTTTAACCTCTTCTTTGTATGAGGAAATAAAATTCTACCTTCTCAATACAGTAAATTCCTTTGTGAGAATTTCATACTACGACTCAAAACAAGCAATTCGCTGAAGATTTGATCAACATGTAAGAAGGCTACAGCAAAAATAAAAAAGACAACGTGTACCTATGTAGACCTATGTAGTGCTGATGAGAGAGAAGTTCATTTTTCGCTGTCGAGGGTAGGTATATGAGTTATTACAGAATGGACGGAACCATCCCTTGCATACTGCAGTCTAAGTAGCCTTATTGTACATGAGTTATGTATCAGTTACGTGCAACTATAGTTCATTAGATGTGTCGAACCACGCGTTTCTTTATAGTATTCTGTACTAATAAAAACATTCCCTGGTAATTTCATCTGTATGTTAACTTACGTCTTGAAATCTCCCAGGCGATAGTCTTCCGTTTCACAAGATCTCCGGATCATCTAGTGCCGGGAGAACCCTGAGAGAAAAACTCTGGAAACTTGTCTTCGTCCACTACTAATGTCAAGTTCGTTTCAGCCCAGAACTGAATCGTGCATAACATTTCACAATTTTAAATATATATGGGTTTATTACCGTCAAAGTTATTTATCAAGAGCAATCTTTCAAGTCATTAAATTATGACATAAGGTAATACATAGTGAAAGACGAACGTTTTCGCCGTAAGTATGGCATCTTCAGGTCTCATGGCGACGGAAACACAAGATGAACACTTATGTCTCTGGTATGTATACAATCATTGGTGTATATGTCTAGACAAACAAAATTAAAATGGTAACCAACTCAAACATATATGGTTATGAACGCATGCGTGACAACAAAATCTAAAATAACTAAGTAACAGCAGTAAAAATGACGAACAATGTGCTGGTGGTGAAAATGTTCAATAAGATAAAATAATTTGGCAGTCTTCAAATGCGTGTAGTCACGGATTATAATGCAGTGGGACATGCTGTGATATAAAACTCGCTCGTGTATATTTAAAATTGTATTAATTATACTTATCGGATCCAACATGTCTTTGAAAAAATAATATTTCACGCTATATATATATATATATATATATATATATATATATAGGATGCATTGGTGTTGTAACTGAAATCGCCGTTTTAATAATTCCCTATTACCCACAACAATATTTGTGTTACCTTTATGAAAGAGTAGGATTCACATGAAAAAAGGCGTGGAAACATCCTCTTTGAGAAACATATGCGTTTTCGTTCGGATGGCCTTTGGGGAGCCTGAAGTTGATCGCCGATTTCTTGTGTCGGAAAAAATAGAAAATTATGACGACTATTACTGAAGAGGGAGTTTCTGCACTCCCGCTGTGAGGTCTATGAAGCGAAACATATTTGTTCTTTCATTTTTTGTTGTGAAAAATAGAGCAAAGTTATATTCTTTCCCTCTCTACCTACTTACAGTATTTATTACTAAACTCACAATATAGTAGCTTTCACGGTGTTCTTAGTTTCTTGAAAGAGATTCCTTTCTGGTGAAAAAAACAGTTAAATTTATTAAGTGAATGTAAATAGGATTAATTCTTGTCGAAAATTCAACAAGTTATTATAATTATTAGGGCCCGGATGTTTGGGCATTTATTTTGGTTAAAATAGGCAGGCATATATACACTAAAAATAGTAAAAATAGGCAGTGAAATATGTATTTAATATTCATAGAAACAGACAAAAAATAGACAAATACTCACTTTCCTTGCTTCCATGTCACAACAAGACGCTTTTTTAACTTCTCAACTGTCATAGTGAGCGGCCTGTCAGAGAGAACGTTTTTCGTGGTGGAAAAAGATCTTTTTATTTCTACTGAAGTGATTGGAGCAAACTTAAAACAACTTATTTCAGAAGGACTGTCTCTACTTTCTTTCAGAGATCGGGAAAAACCGACTGTGTTTTGTCTCAAAAAGAGGGGTGTGAGAAGGGATTAGAGACTTCAAAGTACGCGTGAAATATGTAACAGTAACGAGACCTGGAGACTTGCTTTTAATACTTCCCTCATCCCCTTTCTTTCGCTGGTAAACCCCGAAGTGACCTGAGCACTGAGGGTTATACTATTCAAACATCTTTCTTAAGTGACATAAAAGATGGAATCGGTAGGGGAGAAAAGTTTACGACTTCCTGGAAATAAATAAATAAATAAATAAATATATATATATATATATATATATATATATATATATATATATTGCTGGAGAGTAAGATTGTCAGCAAATATTTGTGTGAGGTGAATATATATTTTTAATTTGTACAACCGTTATTTTTTGTTTTTTGATTTAATTTATGCGCGATTTATTTTAAATGCATTAAAATGTAGAAAATGTACAATAACGACGTAAGAAGGCATTTAACCTTAAAATAGTCAACGGGAGCTAAAATAGACCAAAAAAGACAAAAAAATTGGACCTATCGTCCCCAAATGTATGGAAACGTGTGTATCTCTAATAGGTCTTTCATACATACACTCAGTATAAAAAAGGCATTTCGCCTAACATCCGGGCTCTAATAAATATTAATATCTTTACTCTTCATTGACCTCAAGCAGTAACGATATTCCTGAGAGGGAAAAGTGATTTTAGAAATTCTGTCTGTGTTTGTGTACAAAAATTTTCATAAACAATTGGAATGATTTTATTCATATTAACAATCTACGGTCTTTCTTCCCGGGAATTATGAACATGATAGATAGAAATTTTAGTAAAAAAATGTAATGTTCATGTACCGGTATTTGAAATCACAAACAAAATGGAGGCTTATTTCAAAATTCGTTACCACTGTTCTCTTTATTATTCTTATTGTTTTACTCAGAATAATCTGACAAAAGAATCGGTAAAGTTATTAAGGACGAAATCGTTATAAATCTCATAGACGTCTTACGTCTTCAGACCTTAAGAAGCCGAAGAGTGCCGGCCTGTATGGCTCAAGCGATAGAGGTACGGTATGTCTCAAAATCTTGATCCGAAAGTTTGTGGAGTCGAGTCCCGCCTTGGTTATGGGTGTTGTGTACGTATTAGTTTAAGAAAGCGGAAAACAGGAAAAGAGAAATGAAAAAAGAAAGGGAAAAAGAAAAGAAAAGAGCTCTCTTGTGTTATAAATATTAGATTACCGTATGGTTGAAAAATATTTGTTATACTTAGGGTTTTATCTGTGAACAAATCTTAAATTACGAATTTGAATTGTATAATTCTCACAAGGGTGAAGATGCGGTGTTCGAAAAGGACCAATAGCTGAAGACAGTTCAGTCGTCATTGTTTTACATCGAATAGCTGTTTTGATTTCTACATCTTATGTAAGCTTATTGCGAAAGTGAAAGAAATTTCTTTAATGCAGATGTGTATTAATGCTTGGTAAAATTATTGGCACCCCTGTTGCATAGCTATTCCATGCAGGACTGGGACCCACGTTCAACTGTTTTTCTGCTGCTGCTATTGAAAGCGAAGGAGCAGTTGGCAGCTTAGTTTTTCGCAATAAAGTTAAAGCCCAGCGGTAATATTGAAGTACATTCCTTTATTTTCAGAACGTGGCAAATATTACCCTGCATTGAATATACATATTTGAAGACTTCCAAATGAAAGATGGTTTCTAAAAAACAAAACAAAAATAAAATCCTCGTACACTACATAGCCATGAAACCTTTCAACATCGCAAAATCGTTAGTCGGCCCGGTTTTAAGTCGTGTAAACAATAGTCTTAGTTCGTTTATATGGCGCCATGCATGTTGGAAATAGGGATTTGTGGTAGAATGACGAGTATGAAGTATTTTTAATACAAAGGGCAATGGTTAGCTCTGTATATGAACTTTGATATCGTCTATATATGAAACAGTTTGTTTACTTTACTGTTGCGTGAAAATCTCCTTCTAATAAAGGAATAAAAATAAACGAAAACAGAGTTCGCTTTCATTCGTGTTATTGAAGTTTATAAACTTCAGTGCTGTGAAAGTCTGTTAATAATGTCCTATTATATATGTACAGTACGTAGTTCAAACTCATACATATTCTTCACTTACAGTGAAAGTTACTGTATTTTTATTGCGCGGATTATATGCATTAATCTTTGAATATTACAACCGTTAGAAAGTAGAAAACCTTTGAAAGAATCACAAGAAAATTATTAAATACTTATGTTCCATTCTTACTTTCGGCTGTTACAGTGAAAGAATTGAATTATCAATACCATGAATAGTATCGGAAAGTAACTTGAGTTGAAATACATATATTAATATCATTCGATCATGGCCACATAACAAGAAGATACAATATTTCGCGTCGACCTGAGTAGCGCAGTCGGCATAACCCTGGACTTCTGTGCTCGAGGTTGCCGGTTCGATTCCGGCCCAGGTTGATGGCATTTAAGCGTGCTTAAATGTGACAGGCTCATGTCAGTAGATTGGCTGGCATGTAAAAGAACTCCTGCGGGACAAAATTCTGGCACACCGGTGATGCTGATATAACCTCGGCAGTTTTTTTAGTAGGTTATTTTACGACGCTGTATCAACATCTTAGGTTATTTAGCATCTGAGTGAGATGAAGGTGATAATACCGGTGAAATGAGTCCGGGGTCCAGCACCGATACTTACTCAGTCTTTGCTCAACCAGATAACTTGGTCCGACCGGGATTCGAACCTGAGCCACTTGGTTTCGCGGCCAGACGCGCTAACCGTTACTCCACAGGTGTGGATTCCTCGGCATTGCGAGCGTCACGTCGTTAAATAAACCTTATTTTTTTCTTACAATATTTCTCCCCCCTCATTGAACCAAAATGTAAAACTGAGGCAGGTCTAAGTCACAGTTCTAATTTCGGCCCAAGATTGTACAGCATAATGATTTTATAAAGAGGAATAAAAGATTATTAAACAATAAATTATAAAAAAAATAAGTGCTTGAACAGCTTTTAAAATTATGTTCATCATACAAACTCTTATTCTTTATTTTTGTAATTTTAACAATGTCGTATTCTTGACTTAGTATGTTTATGTAGGCCTATAACTTATGTAATATGAATATGTAATATGCTTTCTTTTTTAAATTTGTGTGTAATTACAGTTAACAGTTTAATCGCAGTTGTAATTAATTCTTTTTTCGAAATATCAATATTTGTCACAACCGATCTCAAGGATGTTCCTTTTTCGGCTATGATCCAGTTACAACAATTGTAATATGTATATTGTAAAATAAATAAATAAAATGAATATAAAAATTAACAGAGTGCCACTATGCTGGGCTTTGAAGCGTAATCCGGTTTTCCTATGACATCTCTACAATTCCCTATCATTATACATTACGAGTGCAATATAGAGTCATCGCCTGTTGTGACTCTGAATGGCCTATGACGAACTGAGTAGTCCACACTTCTCGGTATTACTTACGTCTGTGATTCACGCTTGTAAAGTAGGGGTCAAATAATGTCCAATTAAAGAATTGAATTGAATGGAAAGAGAAGAATTGGGAGGAGAAATTTAAAAGGTACGCAAAACGCATCCTTGCAAAGGGTTCGGGGCTGAAAGAAACTGAATATGTGAGCTCCAAACCTGTTGGCCACTTGTCTCACTCCACTCATGGAGCTCTAGAAAATTTTCAAGGGGTAAAGCCGAAAATGGACGTAGCCTCTTAGGTACCACATACGCGAGGGGAGGGAAATGTGATCAAAGTGATGACGGGACAGGACGAGGAAGAAATGGCGGTAGGTGTAAATCTGCACATTGAAAGGAACTTTGTCATTTCCAATTAAAGCCTCTTCCATTGCATGAAATATGCTATTGCCGCGTAGCTGTTATTTCCGGCAGCCAATTACGTTGCAGCTCCGGTACATTTAAACATGAGCGTCTTCTCATTGGCCGCCGATGACGTTGTGCACTTCCACTGCTGCCACAGTCAGTAAGCAGCTGTCAATTAATATACTGTCCTGCTCAGCGGTAAGCAGGTATAGAATGTGCAACAATACGGCCAACTTAAGACGTAAACAAAAAGGAGGAGCCACGTCGGAAGTAACGGCGACGCGGCTATAACACCGTCTGAGGACGAGGCCAGTTTTCTGAGTCAGGAGATAGATTGCGAAATATATATTCGGAGCATTCGGATGAATTTGTTGCACACTTCGGGAAGTGAGAGGAAGTGTAAAAAAAGGAACAAGTTTTACTAATTAACCATATTTGACGGCGTTTCAATACGACATTATATGTCCTTAGAATCGCCGTTTCATTCTTGACCTGTAGGTAATTTCTCGCCCATTTTCATAGTCGAGTTAGCGAAGTTTAGCTTTAAATTATATTAAGGAATGATATTACCTCTTCCTAGATAAATTTTAAATAACTACAACATTGTCAATTATATAATTATATGAATAGGGTGGTTCTGAAAATGGTGGTCATCCAGCTCGCTGGGCACATTTCAACGTGACACTTGACTATCTGACGAGTTGAAAGATGGGCTTGTTACGGTGTCTTCGCAAATGGCTCACATTGTGATTAAAAGTTACTCTCTATTGTCCAATTGTATACAGTATTTATAACTTGGATATTAACAACGCTGTATCAACTACTGGGTTATTTAGTGTCGATGCAATGGTGATAAAGGGATGGTGAGACCGAAGATTCTCCGTAGATTACCTGACATTCGCATTACGGTTCGGGAAAATCTCGGAAAAACTCCAGCCAGGCAATAATCAGTCCAAGCGGGAATCGAACCAACGTCCGAGCGCACCTCCGAATCAGCAGCAAAACGCGATTCAGTCTAAGCTACGCCGGTGGCTTCTACGAGTATTTCGTACATTAGATTTGATGAAAAGTTTTGAAGGAAACTGTCGAAGCCATGAGATCTTAGCGTCCAACTAATAGTACAGTAGCGCCCACTCTTAAGGTACATACAATTCAGAGTAATATTGATTAATGTGTAATGCTTTTAAGGACATCTAGCATCGTCGTGAAATTCTGCCGGTTAGGATCTGTCAAAAGTATAAATATTTTGCTATATATCAATCAATTTAAATCTTTTTATTCAATCTTATGGCTTGACACCAATATAATATAAAACAAATTAATTCAGTGTTTTATATATTTACGAGTACATCGTATTGTGTCATCCTACAAACGTTTTCGCCCTCATGGGGCAACTTCAGGTACGAAGTGTTTACAATATCAATCTAAAATCAATTAAAATAATCAGGCGTCATGTTTGAAAATAATAATAATCTTATTGAAGTGATAGTATATGTAAGTATTCAGCATAGTGACAAATTTTGATCACACAAATTATTAAAACATAATCATGTCAAATGTTAAAATTCACAAGCCTACATGGCTATAAAATGTTACTGAAGAAGAAGAAGTAATGATGACTCATAAAAGTTAAATCTTAATACAATAATATCATAGGTGCATTGTGCTATTTCCAATAAACTTTCATTAATAATGACTTATCCACATCTGTGGAGTAACGGTCAGCGCGTCTGTCCGCGAAACCAGGTGGCCCGGGTTCGATTCCCGGTCGGGGCAAGTTACCTGGTTGAGGTTTTTTCCGGGGTTTTCCCTCAACCCAATATGAGCAAATGCTGGGTAACTTTCGGTGCTGGACTCCGGACTCATTTCACCGGCATTATCACCTTCATCTCATTCAGACGCTAAATAACCAAAGACGTTGTTAAAGCGTCGTAAAATAACCTACTAAAATAAAAAAATGACTTATAAACATATTGTGTAAGTTTGTGTATCAGTATATTGACCAATAATAAATATATTATACAATTATTTTATAATACAAACGTACAGTATTACTGAATGTTGAGTCGTAAAGTCTGAAGTCAAATGTTGTCATTGACTTTTTCTGATGGGGCAAGTGGGTTGTTTATATATACTGTATATATGTATATATAATATGATTTTTCTCATTCTAAAATGAAAAAAAAATTATCCTTAGCTTAATGATACGGAATGACATCATATCAAATACCGCAAATTATTCAACATTTAGGAAATGTCTGACAGTGTGACATGTATCTAAAGTTACTGATTTTTGGAGTAGTGGTAAAATATGTTGCAGATATAGAAAGTGTAGCTGCTGAATTAATGTCTTCGGTCTGATGTCATTCGTTAAGAATACTATTGGATGTCTGGCGACTCGGGTGACCTTCCACATCTCATTTGATTTCTGAGATCTACCAGTTGATTTTTTTTTCTTTTTTTTTTTTGCATACGTGTTGTAGGTTATGATTTAGGGGTACTGCTATGTCTGTTATTGATACTTCTTGTTTGTTCTTGTTGAAAAGTGCATGTCTGGTCTGTTAGCTTGAATATTTGTATCGGTCCGGATTTTATCTACTCCAATATATTTTGATGTTTTCGTTTTCTAGGGCATCCTGTGGCTCATATTTGTCGTAAGGGCAGTTATTATTGTTATTATTATTATTATTATTATTATTATTATTATTATTATTATTATTATTTATTATTATTATTATTATTATTACTTGTATTTTTATTGGTGGATTAACAGTTATTCATATTTATCTCATTTGATTCCGTTCATTAGACAGGCTTAAATCTTACATCGAATTGTTTTAATTAACCTAATTCCGTTACGGATCCCCCAATTCCTACATAGACTTTACGTGCAATCCTAGAGATCTCTTCTAATCCCTTGTCACTTTTTATCTTCATTTTATATTGATCAATTCTATAACTGACAAACAAGTCTTTTGTTTTCTAGAAAAATTATCCTAAGCAGCAGTCATCCTCTTCTGTATTTTTCATGTAGACCTATTGATAACAATTTTGTCATTCAACTAAAATATATGAAATGACGAATGAAGGAGGAAGTGAGGTCTACAGGAATTTGCTAATTATTTACAAGCATTATGTAGACTGCATTGTTGCTGCTTCCGGCAGCGCATTTGCGTTCAGAAATACTGGCTCATTGTCAGCACAGCAATGTAAATCTGACTCTGAGAGATTCAGGTGTATGTGTGTGTTCGTGTGCTGCCCTCACTAGTCCGGAACACGAGGTTGGTTGAGCTCTCAATTGTTCGCACAGCAACATTCTCCTATTGTCAGCGCCCATTGGATCGCATTCAATTATTTGCATCCAGTTCATAATATCAATCCCACCCGCAATGTTCCGCGTTTTGCTAGAAATTAGCTGTCAATTTACTACGTATAGCCGGGTCATTTAAACGTACAGATTCCACTGTAATAGTGTTACAAATGTGACAATGATTAAATCCAAAACTGTAGAAAAATTCAACGTTTTAACTATAATGTAAAGTTCGAATTTTCCATAACGTGAGTTTTGTCGAAGTTTGCTAACGTATTTGATATGAAGGATTCAGAACCATAGTGGGCCAAGCGCCATTTACTAAAACCTTAGAAAACAAGGGTTAACGTGAAGTTATCAACAATAATCTCACTAGAGGTTTTGATTTATCTAGAGAAAATCAAAACTAGAGTGGGATTTAATTGAATATTACACGATTAGAAGAAAGTATATAAAGATTAGAAGTAAAGAAGTACTCCAATACAATAAAATATTGACTACGAAAATACAACTGTCTTCAAATGTATTATTGTACCATCCCAACATTACAAATATTACGGTAGATGCATGCTAGATGGCAGAGTTAGCTGTTTTCTTGATATCAGGTGTGCCAACTATGGAATCTTCATTGAACTCTGTAGACGGTTAGTAGTCAAGAAGGCTTTGTTGATTCAATTTCATTTTTATTAATACAGTTGCATTCCACTTCAGTTATGCGGATCCGAGTAATCAACGTCACTTTACTGATGATTTTCAGTAAATCTTAGTATTAAGCAATCTCTGATACGTGACTATCCATAATATCATATAGCAGAAGCTATAACATAACATAAATAATATAAACAAGTGTTAGAAAAGTTTTAATTAGGGATGATGAAATAAACAAGAATAGTTTTAATTAACGATGATGACATGAAAAATAAACAGGAATAATTTTAAAAGAAACAATTATTGAAAGTACAATTTTCAAATTTGAATGTTTTAGTGGTTGTTGTTAGTGTTTTATATTAGACGTGTGCGTAAAAGAAGTGGAACTCGTTGATGTAAATGGTGTATTCCTCAACTTATTCAGGATTTCCGAATGGTGCTCTTCATTTATTTGTAAATAGGATATCAGGGAAGATGCATAGGTATGACCAGTGATCTTTATTAATTCTTGTTCTTGAATGTCAACGCGAGTCATATTTGAAAGTGGTGTGCATCGACTGGAGTAGTTTGTAATTTTTTTTTTAACCAATACAGTTTGAAATGTTGGCAAACAAAGAAACAAATGCTAGGGTAGTGATAAAATTAAACAAATGCTAGGAACGCGATAAAATTGTGCGATAAGCAGCCATGATTGGTTGAAATACGTCCTTTCGTACCGTTTTATTGGTCAAAAGTAGTATGCCGTAGTAAAAGTGTAATAGCCACCTTATTTCAATGGAAACATATAGCAAGTAATATAAAATATCGTCGCTTAAGAACCAATACCGCGTAACTGACAAAATGTAAATTTTACAGGAGAAGGAAAAAACCGAATAAAAACCATAAAAATAACGCAATAGTCTTGAAAAGTGGTATATGGCTATGAAATAGCTTAACTAATTTGTAACTAAGTGAAAATGGATGATCATGGCTGTAGACATTTAGCCATGTCACTTACGCGGTATTGGAACTCTGCCGTTGACTACATTTTGTTAGTTACGCGGTATTGTGAGAGACAACTTAGCAGCTTCAAGACACATGTTGACAAGCGTTTACTTTACGTTAAAACTGCCTTCTGGAAATATTATTCGTGCTCTTGTATATGTCAATGTGTTATCTGAATTGTTGTCCTACCATCTGACGAGGTCAAGGTCGGTAGGCTGTAGCTTGAATCAGCACTAGATTACATTCCAGACAATGATTGCTGCATTCTTAGTCAGTCAAATGCTGAAACTATGGGAAAGGAAAAACCAAGTCACAGTTCAATGTTTGTTATAATAATAATAATAATAATAATAATAATAATAATAATAATAATAATAATAATCTGTTACTTGGTACTTTATTTTCACACTACGTATTTGAATAGGTAAGTAGAATTGTTACTAAAACGTTGCTGAGAAGTATAATTTTATAATAATAATAATAATAATAATAATAATAATAACAATAATATTATTATTATTATTATTATTATTATTATTATTATTATTATTATTATTATTATTATTATTGACAATGGACTTGACTGACTTGCGAATAATGAAAAGAAAATCATATAAAAATATAATAATGATGATAATTTTTCAGGCACAATATTCGTTAAACACAATAAAGTTATTATAGGCCTATACTGAAATCACAAAAAGTAATCCTTGAGTAACCCTATTCTGGAATACTATCATAAAAACTATGGCACAATCGGTTCTACATACAATAATGTGACGGTAATTTAGGCAGGCTACTAATACTCTTTTTTTCTGTGCTTTTGCACGAGAGCATTACTTTTTTTTTTTACTGAAGGGACGCCATCAGTAATATTAGCTAACCAATATCGCACAGTTCATTCTTTAATTCCCAATGTACACAGAAACATCATTTTGCAAATCTGAATTTTTTTCTCATCAACTTTTAGATTGTAGACAAATGTTCTCTTTCTTCTCGATTCAGAATTTGTACTGCCAGGTCTTTTCGTAGGAGTGAAATTCACAAGATTTAATACGTGAACGGTCCTCTGTTCCTAAGTCATAGTTTTCCAGAATGCCTGAAAGATGTGTCTTCTCTCATTAGAAATTAAATTACAGCCTCTTACTTTCGAATTTTGGCACATTTTTTATAACTACACTCTGGCCCCAAATTCCTTGCATCTCTTTCCGTATCATGTGTCACTTTGCCATCTTTCGACCTCTTGTAGCTAAGATAAGCTTCCTCTTCCATTCTAAGTTTTCTATTTTTCATTTTTTTCCACTTACCCTTGTGTGGCTTTGAATTTCTTTTTCTCTTTTCTGTCAAATTTCAGTGAAACGCTTGTAGATTCTTCTCTTTACCTTTTTTCTGACGAATGTAAAGATGTAGAATAAGTAGTACTCACGAATTCTTCGGGGTCGTCTACATCTGAAGACGCATCCGAAATTTGGTGTAGATCCTTCATTGACGGGGTATTGTCTTCAGTTTCTGTCCTATCCTATTTCTAGCGGTATTATTTTAATAGTGTTGCTTTAAATCATACCAGACTGCATAATATGATCATAACCTTACCGGTAACACTGGACGGACAATGCCTGATCTGCAGCAGCCCATTTTCAGAAGGACGGTTTTCTTTTGCATTTGAATTATCAGGCAGTACACCTACGAATAAGATGAGATTACTAGTGTTTATAAATGTAATGTAAATGGATTAAAACATGTGTAGTAAATATTATCATCAATTTAGATCTTCCTCCTACCGGAGGAAATGGATGCAACAAGCTCAGAACCACTGAATGTAGCGTAAATTATTTTAGCGGCCCATTCATGATTATTTATATTACTTAAATTAAGTTTGCTGTTATGATTCCGTAACTGAAGAAAAATAAATGTTTAATAACTATGATACTTCTTATGCCATACCTTTGTTAATGTTCACAGAAGTTTCTTCCTTCTTGAATGCAGAACATAGCACAGATAGCATTCGTTCTCGCTAAACTGACCGTCGCCTGATTCCTTGTCCATTTCTTTTCTTGTACCTGTAGGCCTACATAATAATAAAAAATTAAATGTACTATATTTCATTGAATGAACTTGCAGTAAGATTCTGCGTGAATTCAGCTCAACTGACATTCAATTGACACTAGTGAAATAATTCTATTATATTTACGTTCTAAATAATTGAAACTGAACACTTCTTTAATCTTCTCAGAATATTACACACTGTTGATACAATTTTACAAGGCAGTAACGAGAACCAGCTTCCGTACTGAGGGCGCGCAGGGAGTAGACATAACAGCCTATCTGTTGTCAGATACGCGGTATTTCCTACAGACTTCTCGTGACTTCAGATACGCGGTATTGTACCCCCCTCCTTCGCACGCAGGCCATTCATGCAATCAAATTCCCGCGCTTGTCAATGCATGCAGATGACAGTGGAGGTACCATCTATGCAAAAAAACAGTTTTGACCAAAAATGTCAGTTACGCGGTATTGTTTCTTAAGCGACGATATACACATTCAAACTAAATGACATGTCAATTTTCATTAAACTATAGTATTCACTTAACTTTAATTCTTGCTTTCTCAGTCTTTAATAAATGGCGCTTGGCCCACTATGACTCTGAACCCTTCATACAAAATCTTCGAACTCGCTTTCAAAGCCACATGCTTATTTGGCGTATAAAATAAATTTCAGTCGTTTGAATAGATTGTGTGATAATTATGGAGGAAGCTCATAACTTAATCAAAATATAGTAAAATCTCGATAAAACGCTCTCTGCTTATAAAGCTTCCCGGACTTTAACGCTCAATTTTCTCAATCCTTTTACGCACCCCATAAGGGATTATGTTAAAATATCTCGCATATAACGCTTCCGTTCCCTACCTTCAACGAAAGAGTAAACTTTTTCACTTCGCTAATATAGATAACATCATTTGCTACCAAAACATTTCTCCTATATTGTATTTTATCAGAAAAATGTGCACTACAAGCCAACGCTACGCCCTAGTATAGTACACCCGTTGACACGAAAATTGGTAGCTGTTCAGAGACTAAGTTCCACTTCGGAATATTTCGGGAGTCATCGTGTGCACTGTGTTTACACGCGTGCGTTTTGCGCAGAGAGATTTGAAGCCCGATCTTTGTAACGAGAAGAAAGAATTCTACCGCTAAGCTATCAAAGGCTTCGTAGGGAATATGTCGTTTCGTGACATACAGATACGTCATTACAACGACTTGATTTCATCCTCGGATCTCGATGCATAATATTTCCCCATGTTAACCCGAACGACACTTAGGCCTATATTACACTATCAAATTTATGTGTCACAGAAGTTTGATAAAATATATACGATAAAATCTTTTACAGTGTAATATAGCATCTTTGATTACATCTAGCTGTGACATAGTTCCGTGATACAAGTTATGGTCATCATCATACCTTTGATAAAATCTGTGACTGAGAAGAAAGAAAATGGCGGACATTAAGTACACATGGTCTGTGAAAACCACAAAGCTTTTAATATCGCATTATGAGTCACAAGAAATGTTTCATCATCCATTATTAAATATTTAGTATGTATAGGATTTCACATCTTCACACTGGAGTTCTCTCAGTAGAGTTTGATGGATTCCGTTTGTATCTTTTCTCCCTACCCCAACCTTTAACCCAAATCGTCGGCTTAGAGTGTAAACCTGCTAACAAAAAGGAAATTTTACAAGGAAAACAAAAAACTGTCCACACTTGTGGAGTAACGGTTAGCGCGTCTTCCGTGAAACCAGGTGGTCCGGGTTCGATTCCTGGTCGAAGTTAAGTTACCTGGTTGAGGTTTTTTCAGGGGATTTCCCTCAACCCAATATGAGCAAATGCTGGGTAACTATCGGTGCTGGACTCCGGACTCATTTCACCGACATTATCACCTTCATTTCCTTCAAACGCTAAATAACCTAAGATGTTGATAAAGTGTCGAAAATAACTTACTAAAAAAACAAACAAAAACTGAGTTTAAATTAACTCTGAAACCTGACATCTGTACTTTGGATTTGGTCCTAAAGTTTCAGAGTTTACTTATACTCCATTTTTTGTTTCCTCTGTAAAATTTCCTTTTTGTTAGTTAACAGGTTTACACTCTAAGCCGACGAAATACATTTGATCTTTGATTTCTTCTTTAGTGTTCATGCAATAACCATTACTGCATTTACAGTTGCAACAAGCATAGAACTGTTGTGGATCCATTATTAGAACTGTGATGAAAGATAAAATAAAAGCTTTGACATAGTGTAATAAACTCAAAATCTTACATTTGCTCATATACATTTGATAAAAAATTGTATCATGTTCTCTGACACAGAAATTTGATAGTGTAATATAGGACTTAGACAAATTCACGCTAATGACAGCGACCATTTTCCGTATCAAAGGGTGTACAGCTATTACGCTCGCATCCACCAATTTGAACTCAGGCACGCTAGTTTCACAGTCTAGCATGCTAACCTTTACTTCACAGCGATGGACATAATCCTTATTAGTAAATCAAAATTGAATCGGTAAAAGCTAAAAGGAACTAATTCAAAATAAACAGTTTTTGGGTTATGGCAACAATTTGAACAACGGATGTCATGCTCATCGAACGGTGGAAGAAGGAACTAAGTCAGACTTTTAAATGTTCTTTGGTCTTCTATAACATAAAATTTTGTATATTTGTGGAATGTTTTTGCTTCTCCTGAAAAGTTGTGAAAAGTGACTTATAGTTCCTTTTAGCTCCGATTGATTCAATTATTATTGACGTGTGCCACAATTGCAGCACAGTTTTGCATCCCTGTTCTAGACTAGTCGGCCCGGGTTCGATTCCAGGCGGGGTCAGAAAGTTTCATGTAAATTTCTACCTCGGTAGTAGGAGAGTTGGCGGTGCACAACTTCTAATCACTAACTTTGTACCAATATGTCTGGATTAAATCCCAAATTTCTCCACATTGCATATAAAGAGAAGGCATATGTTACTGTTGATAGTGTTTCGTCCGTCGGATAGGAACGTTAAACCTGGCAGTCCCTTTGGGGCTATTCGATGGGAATGGCTACGTGCCGGCACCGGTTTTTCCCTTCTCCCTTCTTCACCTTCATCATCATCCTCACCCATTCTCTACACTAAACTTACTCGTACACTCTCCCTAGTACACGACACAACTCTTCACAGATAGCCTACATAGCCTATCATATACAGCGTGGCCCGCCGAAGTGGTGTACAAATTGAAAATGAGTCATAGTCCTGCCATCTATTCGCAATATGCAGAACCCAAACCACGAAAGTGAAGTGGGTAGGCATTAGACACACACACATATGTATATGCTTACTCTGATTGGAATTCTGATAGCTATTGAATTTTCGTAAGATAATTAATTGTCTCGGTAATTAAGAAATTTCTTTCTTCAGCGTTTCTTCCTTATCGATTTTTGTCTATAGAAGCCCTGAACAATTTTATAAGTTTCTATAATAGCGAGTGGGACTCTTGATACAAGACTACTGGTTTCGAATCGGGCTGATCGCCTGGTTGGGTTATTTCTTGACGTTTACCTCTACTGTAAGGCGAATGTCATATAATCTTTTACTAAAACTCTCACCCTTCTTTTTTCTCTATTTATTTGTACCATTTCAAGCTTCGAGATTGATATATTTTGTATACCGAACATTAAACAGCTACACTTTACAAGGCTTCGTGGATGTGGTGTCAGTATGAAATAGGATCTTTACCGAGACAACATAGCACAATCATAACACAACGGACATATGCCCAGTCCCGTGGTATGAAGAAACATTTCTTTATTGATCATACGGGAAATATAATTCGGGCCACCTGCTTAAGAAGCGAATACGTTACCACTGAGACATCATCTCGCTTTTACAAATCATACCAGAGCTAGAAAACTGTTTAGTAAATACAACAAAGCGTCTAAAATTTAAATGAAATTTGTATATTAAATTTCTATTGACTGGTTCTCATTTAAAGTTCTCCGCTTCTGCTTTGCTGTGTTTCACTATCGATTGAATCATTTGTAATCCAAATTTAAATTATTTCAAGACCAGAGGCAAAATTAAGACACGACTTGAAATATTTTCACAGCCAAGTAATACAATATTGTGCAAATTTTTAGAGTAGACTGAAATTAATTTCCTGGAGGACTGATGTTTTCGTAACTGGTAATACTACAATATCGAACAGCATCTCCGTGCAGAATTACTGTAGCATCATCTTCGCGACCGCGTCTGCTTCCAACAACCTCACTATACACCTACCCCCGTCACACACACACCCTCTCTCCCTCTAGCCGCCACCCCTCAACTTCTCCCCATCCTCCAATACAATGTAGCCCTTGGCCTATTGCCTGCTACTGGTAATGCCAGCCAGCATGCCTACCGTATATGCAAATCCAAAATAATGTTACATCCCCAAACGAAATGTTCTCTACTGAGGGACCGTTCGGGGAGGCGCCAGAACGTACATTGTCATGGGAACGCACCAGAATAGATCGTCACTTGTCTCCGCTTGTATCAAGTCTCCTGCAGAATCATGCAAATATGAAGACTGAGAAGGGCTTGTAGCAAGATAACAAGAGGAATGCGTTATCATTTTACAGGCAGGAGAGGTTGGTAATTGATATCCATAGCTCTCTGTATAGCATGCACCAAACCACGGAGAAAATGTCTTTTGTTCTCTACAGCAAGAGACTTACGAGGTCAGAATCATGAACATTACCCCGTGTATAAATTCCGTTCAGAACCACATGACACTTTGTAGCCTGCTTATAATAGCTTAATCATTCTTGCAAATTAGTTTCACGTGTACAAGCTTTGTAGCGAGAGAATGGAGGTTTATTATATTACAGAATGTACAGTGCGTAGCCTACACAGGCTTGTGTACGTACTTAAAGGCTGTAACGAAATATTGAAATCAGTTGATTTTATGTAACATTTTAAAAATTATGTTTTATTTAACGACGCTGCAACTGCCGAGATTATATCAGCGTCGTCGGTGTGATGGAATTTTGTCCCGCAGGAGTTCTTTTACATGCCAGTAAATTTACTGACATGAGC
The DNA here is from genome assembly GCF_040183065.1 of Periplaneta americana. Taxonomy (NCBI): domain Eukaryota; kingdom Metazoa; phylum Arthropoda; class Insecta; order Blattodea; family Blattidae; genus Periplaneta; species Periplaneta americana. The sequence continues at coordinate 64,937,309 of NC_091133.1, read as the reverse complement.
CTGTCACATTTAAGCACACTGGGCCATCGACCTGATCCGGGATCGAACCCGCAACCTCGGGCACAGAAGGCCAGCACTCTACCGACTGCGCCAACCAAGCCGACTTAATTTTAGTTCATATACACGAGATGCCTCGTCTATGGATCAGAGCTACTGTACTCCAACCAGGAGAAAGTCTCAGGGGAATCAGACGCAGCGGGGTAATGCTGTGAATGAATGTTAATGTCATAAGATGTCATAAGGTCACACACGTGGGTACACGCATCTCCATTGGCTAACTCTCAAAGCACAAACGATAACACTGATACACACATAGCCTATTTATATTAGCCTAGTTACAAAATTAGATCACGGTTAATCTCCTGGTCTTTTAATCCCTTCATACAGGAAATAACATATGCAGGAGAGCGCATGTTTTTAAACTGACGTTATAACGGTAATATTATCTATCTACTTCGCTCCAATAGATGACGCAATATAAGCACATTCCTTTCACGGCTAATCTTCTGGTTGGAGAACTACATTGCACTAGTCTTCAATCCAGGCAACCCGGATTCTGTCTCCGGGCTGGTCGTGATGAAATTGGTAGTGGATAAAAGCAATGTTGCACGAGGCTTTTCGGGGATACTCCCTTTTCCTTCTTTCATCTCACCAACACTCTTCATCTTCCGTTAATTTCACACAGCAATTAAAAATGTCTTGGGATGAAGCCTTAAGACACTACAACCAAGCAAAATTACTTTACGTACAATAACAAATACTACACCCAAACTGAAGGCCTACCCATGGGATCGCCCATCTTCAGCATCCTAGCCGAAACGTCATAATGTGACATATTGACATACTCTGTATCCAGTTGATTCGAATCCTATGCAATGTTAAGGTCTCACTTAATAATGCATCAGCTGATAAGATTGTACAGAAATCCAAAACAAACGCCCGCCGCTCAAGTTGCAATCCAGATGACGTAATAGCTAGTAGAAATAGATGGAGAAACATGCGCCTGGTTCCACCTTAAGTCTTCCCCCCACGGCTTGAATAGTACGATTATTTAGTCCTGACAGTCCCCGGCAATGTGCGCCTGGGTCAGGCGAGTCCATTTAGTTACGCCAAGGGGTGTTTGGATTAGTCAGTCACTTACCTTCAGAGCGATCGGATGTCATGCGTACGGTAGAGCGGTAGGTTTCCAATACAGTTAAGCTCTACTGCATTCCTTTACTGACCGCTCGTCCTTATCTCTACTCCGGAGCTCTCCCCACTACTCCTATTACTTCCCCTCTTTCGCGTCGTCGAGTTGTCAGGACTAAATAATTGGTGTGTACAGTCCGCTCCTTATGAATGAACTCATAATAAAATTTACATTTAAAAGATTACTTATGTTTAAAATTAATTAACTCGGAACAAATATTAAATTTACAAAAAAACATCTCTATCAATTAACTCACACACAATTTCCCCATGTTCTGAATTCAGTCATTTTTACTATCCGTTTTTTTGGATTTCTGTTTCGGCATTCTGATGCAACCTGACGTCACTTAAGCAGGTCTACTATTGAGGAGAATCGGATGTTCACTCCATCTGCTCCTTACAGACAGTAGTGCCACCCGGCAACGCGACGCATTTTGTAAACAATTTATGTAGAAATTATTTACTACTCTGATATCAGTATTTTTCTTCAGCCTTACTGATAAGGAATGATTTATCCCTTTGAAGGTTTACGTAAAGTAGACGATTTTGTTGCAAATTAAATAAAAAATAATAATACATCATTATTTCCTGTCATTAGGAAGTCCGGCAAACCTACTGCGGTGAATAAGGGACGGAAAACTGCTATTGAGAACGATTGCATGTATGTTTTCGTACCGGTACTTATTAATTTGTAGGCCCTACATCTTTCCTGAAGCACTCATCCAGCTTCAAAATTGTTCAAATTATATTAATAAAGAATAAACGTATACTAGAAAACCTTGTAATTGTACACTTCCTGAAATGAGGAGGAGCTGTCGGAATGGGTTAAAGACAAGCCGACACTCTTTTCTGTTGTGATGTCACCTTGAAGAACTGAGTCTTTCATCAGAGCTTGTTAGCGCGTTACCTTACTCTAGTCACCCACGCAATGCCTAGAATGAGGCATTAAGCAGCTTGTAACATAAGTACAGGGGCGGGCGGAGTCTCTGCAGAGCTACGAAATAATCAACCTGTCCTTAATTTACTGGCGCACAGTAATCAGTAGCGTCGCTCAATTAATACGCAACCCATATCCTGTTCACTTGTGGACAGTTACCGTATCCAGTCGCTATCGGTGGTCGAGTGCATTAGACCGACAGACGCGATGTTCACGAGTATAAGCGTGGTTCAGGGTGTTGGAATGTAGCATCGTAGGCACGGTTTTACGCCACTATCTAGGGGACAAAGTTTGTCTTTCTATTTTGTGTGTGTGTTTTTGCGCCATTTACAAATGTGTTACCAGGAACGCTTATTGGCAACAATTTCGAAAAATCGTAATAATTGCAAACGTAGTTAACCATACTAAATTTTGGATCCGTAACCCATAGGCGGAGAGAGAACCGTTTCCTTTGGGGGGAGGGGCAAAGTAAAACCATAGAATCCCGATATAACGAGATTATGGGGGACATCATTTATCTTCTCCATCATTATAGCTTGACCTTGGTATAGTATATCGGAATATGATTATTTAATAAAGGTATTGAAAATAAAGTAAAATTGTAACAAAATATACAGACAATTTTTTTTTCCTTTTGTACGGAGGAGGTACCCGAAGGATTGCACTGCAGCCTGATGCTTATTGTGCTTATCACTCCTATTCTGTGAATGATTGGGTATCCGAACTGCCGCGCTCTTGTACAAGTACAGCACGCCACACCGTGAACTTAAAATGAGTCCGAGATCCAACATAAAAAATTACCCAGCAATTCTGCTTCAATTGGTTGAGGGAAAACCCCGCAAAAACCCTAACCAGGAACTTGTCCAAACCGCTCGTTTCATGGCCAGAGGTGCTAACCATTACTCCACAGCGGTGGACCAATTTTACATTTACTTTATCTGTTTATTTTAGAAAAGCAAGATATCGTATGAAATGTAAATTCTAATTACTTTATTTCATCCCGTCTTTAAGTTTGCACATTATACGGGGATCACTTTTATTTTTTCTGCATTGTTGTGCAGTATGTTGATCATATTTCTTCAAGTAGCTGTTTTGAACACCTGCAGAGTTCTAACACGAGCACAAGCTGTTACAAAAGAAACATTACAGTGCTTCCATTTCTCAGATGACGTATAGAAATTCTTATTCTGTACATTCAGAAATTTAAAATAAATATTGTAGTCCAAACACATGGTCTGAAGACAGTAATTCGTCAATTTAAGCACAGAAATTTAATCATAAACAAAAGCAAGAAAAATCTTTTGAATTCAATATTTTTTAACGTTAATAGAAAAAAAAAGTTCGGCCAAGTTTGGGGGGGGCAGTGCCCCCCCCCATAACTCCGCCTATACCGTAATCAATAAGTCTAGGTCTGGACGTCAAATAGCTACATACCCTGGCTCCAAAAACTAACTTATTAGCACATCCCATTTTGTTGTAGTACTGGGTTCAATTTAAGACAATTGAAAATGCAGTTTATGTGGACAAAGATAAGGCAGTTAAACGATTTTAATTACGAAATTATTCAATGATACGATAAACATCTTTCCTAGAAATAATAATACAGGCCTAGTATTATAATCACCAAAAAATTGGCACAATGACGCTATCGTACGTTTCTGTCATTTAAACTGGATTAAACGCAAGAACATGTTATTATACTTTCACAAGGCTTGTTTACTATTAAGTCGTAAATCTGGTGTGGTTACTGTCAACATGGGACCGAAGAAAGGTGAACATTATCCTCTGTTTGAGATAAAGCTGTGTTACTGCACTCACAAGGAAAAAGTTACAGATGGATAGGTAGAATATTTCTAGAAGTTTCTTTACTGTAAGGTCTATACCACATAAACATAGAGAACAAGGGATATACACAAAACAAACAGGGATCTAGTAGCCCATGAAAACTCACATATCGAGAGAAAAGAACCATCATACGTTTGGCCCAAAAGAAACCTACAGAAAGTGCTGCCTCTTTAGCTGATGAAATCGCAACAACATCTAACAAGAAGGGAAATGCTCAGACAGTACGAAGTGTCTTGAATGGTGATGATATTCATGGCAGATCTTCCAGCAAAAACAATAATATTTCGGAAAACGTATTAGAGTCTTTCACGTGTTAAATTTTATGTTACCTTGTTAACTTCTACACAGGACAGACAGGGAGATCATTTCAAACACTTTACAAAGAACACATCACAGCCATGAGAAAATTACAAAACACTTCCGCATATGCAGACCACATCACAAATGCTAACCACACCTACAGAGACATCAACACAGACATGGAAATTCTACACATCCAACCAAGAAGCCAGAAACTAAACACACTAGAACAATACGAAATATACAGACACACAGAAACACATCCAAATGAAATTCTCAACACACAACTCAATTTCAGAACACACACACTCTTTGACTCCACATTACATTACACAAACACACCATCACAGGAAACAAAACAAAAGGCGCCAAGACCAGCAACAATCAGTTCTGAAGATGGCCAATAGCAGGCCGAAACATGTTAACGAGGTAACATAAAATTTAACACGTGAAAGACTCTAATACGTTTTCCGAAGTGATACAGTATTAAAAGTTGTGTAATCAAGATGAATAATGATATTTCCTAGGTAAACAGGAAGAAACTCCTTGAGTTTGACAAGGAATATTGTGGAATTCATTAGAATTCTGGGACACTCTCATATTCTCAGACGAATCGAAGTTCAACTTGTTCGGTTCTGAAAGACGGAAGAAAGTGTGGCGAAAACCTAAAACAGAATTACTATAGCAACACATAATTGCAACAGTAAAACATGGAGGTAGGCGTGTTATTGTTTGGAGGTGCATGGTATCCTCGGGAGTTAGAAATCTGGCGTTTATTGATGGAGAAATGGATCAGTACACATTCATTGGTGTGTTGCGAGTGTGCACAAGCTCGGCCTGGATGGGGTCTTCCGTTTCCAATAAGATAACGACCCCAAACACACCGCTATAAAAACAAGAGAGTGGGTGCTATATAATGTCTCCAGAAGACTTCTTACATCACCACAGAGCCCAGATTTGAATCCCGTTGAGTATTTGTGACATTATCTTGGAAACGGAAAGACCAAGTGCCGCCCATCTAATAAAGAAGAGCTTAAGAGTATTCTTGGATATATGATCTGAAATTTCCCCTAATACAACGAAAAGTTTGGTTCCTTCAGTACTGAGACGTCTGGAAGTTGTCATCTATGCTAATGGCTTGCATACAGGATACTGAAAATACTTTACAGAGATCTACAGTGCGTTCGCTTCCCCCTGCGGCCGGGCGATGAACAGCAAGCACGCGGAGCAGCAATAATATAGCCTACCAACGTGCTGCCACCTTGCTTAAGAATCATTCAACAGCTGTCCATCATTTAGCAGTCAGCTGACCTAATTTCGTTCTGTTTCAACAATCAGTTTGCTTTACTGAAGCGCTTTAAAAAACGCCTCAAGTCCACCCGTGGTGGTTTCCGTGAGCAGTCAGTGTGTGAATGGAAATTTTATCAGAAGATGTCAAGAATGCATCAATGCATTTTCCACTTTCAGCATCTTTTGTAACAAGGTTAGTACTCAAGTGATAACAATAAATGAGTAGGATAGGCTTGAGGATTGATACACGTCGCCAACTAATGCTCCGCGCTTGCTGGCCGGCCGCAGGGGGAAGCGAACGCACTGTATTATACGTATTAGTATAATCTGCCAATATTTTTTTTTTTTAATCAGAAAATAAACTTTATTTTGTAAATAATTATTTTGTGTTATTGTTATTGTAATTTTATTGTAAGATTTTCAGTTTTACATTATATTAAGGAATAAACATATTATTTTCTTAAACTTGTCCTTTATACAGATGCTATAGGGAAAATATTGAGTGTGCCAATAGTTTTTGATGTCAGTGTATAGAAGGAGAGATAGGTAAAAAATCCAATCAATGTAAGTCACGAGATGACTCAGAATTATTAATGTTTTAACCCTCCTGCTATCAAGAAGAATAATAGGATTACCCCACTGATGATTTTTCAATATTATTTTCATTTCTCTCCATATTGCTTTTTAAAATTCCATGTATTTGTCCGTTATATGCAGACTAACAATTTGAATTAAGGTTAACATAAATAATTAATGTAGGCCGTACTTCAAGTTGTAACTCACATTGTTCTTGTAACCCCCCCCCCCCTTGGTAGTTTGTGTCATGAAAATTCCAGGGTATAAAATTGAATCTGTAGTTAATTTTCTTCATTTCTAAGTTAGTCTGCTTCCAAATTATTTTATTTTGTGTTATTTATTGCAATTTTTATATTGTATTTGTAGCTATTATCATGACGTTTTGTTCGCAACTTTTTATTTCTGTGTGTTATGGTTTTTTCTAAACGTGACTTTGTTTGAAACAATTATTGGTGGAGCTTCTTTTCGAGATGCTAATGCAGCGGTCATCAGCACAGTGGACTCTCGGGCTTGCGTCACTTACTCGCGGATCAGAGAGGCACTAGCATGCATCCGTGGCTGCTGGCGGGTATGCAGTATCCCTCTCCCTTCTGCACGATGGAGCATACTTCGTTACACTCCTTACCCTTTAGCAATTTCAGCGAGTGCTGACGACCACTGTGCTAATAGGACTTAGTTTTATATTTTTATTTATTTATTTTTATAACTTCAAAAAACTTTCATTCCAATTTTATTTTATTATAAACAAATATTTTTTAGATACTCATAGTTGTATATATGATACTGTAATATTTAAATTTCAAGAATTAACTGAAATGATTTCCAATTTATGTTATAGTGTACTGTGACTTTCATTGGTTACAAATGTGTTTCTACCACGTCAAAACTATATAGAATTGAGCAGTTTGCCTTCAAACGAAAAGAAGGTGAATTTAAATTTAATGTATATCTTACCTTATAGTGTCACGGTAACATATCTGAAGGTCATTAATTTTGGTATACGTTTTGAACAGAGTGGAAGAGGGCTTTTGAATCACCCTGTATATTTAAAAATAGGATGATATTTTTTATTTTTACATTTTTTGCAAGTTTATAATCAACAGAATAGAAATAGAGAAGAAAGTGTTAAGTGAAGAAGATAGTGTACCGTAAGAGTGTAGTAAGATAGGCATACAAAAATAATGAATAAAAGAAAATTAAAGTAAAAGAACATCTGAACAAATGTGAAGTGGAAGAGAGAGAAATTGTAAGTGTAATTAAGTGAATTAGATATTTCATGTTTTCCAATTTTGTGGGTTGGGAGTAGTATCAGGGGTACTATAACTGTAGGAGTATTATAGAAATAAATTTATGGAAAGTGGTAATAAAAGAGGAAGTTTAGAGTGAAGTGAAGAGAGAAAATTAAATACGTAAATAAATAGAGGACAGAATAGTAGGGAAATAATAAGTGATGTGTTGTAAAGTAGAGAAAAAAATAATTGCGGAGAAAATAGCTTGAAAATAATGATTAAGAGTAGGTAGATTTGAGAATAGAGAATGAAATAAATAACTAAAATAAACTGTTAAGGAAGGGAATATGCAATAGTTAATAGGAAAGCAGAACTGGAAGGGAGACAGTCTAGGTATAGGATAGGATAGGATAGGATAGGATAGGATAGGATAGGATAGGATAGGATAGGATAGGATAGGATAGGATAGTGAAGAATAGATAGCAATTCATTTAAAACAGAAGAATAGGGAGTAATCAGGGAATATTTGGAAAATGAATATATTAATAGAAAAGGTTGGTATGTATTAAAGGGATGGTGGATCGAAAAGCAGAAATGTGATTGTCCACCATAACTATGAATTGTAAAGTCGCCTGACAAATAAATATATCATATCATAATTATAATCAATAGTACATAAATTGTTTATATTACAAATGCTTAACTAGGATCGGTATATGATTTTGATGGGGGTAGTTGTATTATCCCCTTTGGCAGTAGAAGGGTTAAATTTAAAGCTTTGGTTACACGTAATTCGTGAATTAACACAACTTCTACCAAATTCATTTGTAGATTTATTGTAGTGATATTATCCCATAAAATGTTGACGAAAGTACTCCTTATGCAATCGTATATTTTTTAACGTCAAAATAAAAAAAAATGATAAGATTTGTCAAAATCCGACTGTTTTCAGTAGGGCATCGCTTAAATAACATTGTGTATGTGGATATACTCGCTTGTATTCAGAACAAGAGGGCTTTCGTAAGAAGAGTTAAGTTTGGCTATTTTCAGAATAAGAGACGAAGATCTTTTTAGGTAGAAGAGAGGAAATGAAGAAGAAATAGTTTCATTCAGTGCCATCAAAGAATCTTATTGTTATATTGGAACAAATGACGTCTTTCGAAAGGGGCCGAAACCTAAGTAATTTGGTTCAGAGGCCAGCATGATAACCATTACGTCACAGAGAAGGACACGCCAGCACCATATTCCATCATACAACGAAGCAAGCAAGCAAACACATGAAAACAAATAGAATTATGCTTTAAGTAATTTGTTTGGTAATGGATGTCTATTTCCTATGAATTGTGTTAAAATATAGTTTCCCAGCTCTTGCAAGCGCTGCTAAGATCACAGAGCACTCTTCTGTACACAACATAAATAATTAAATTCATGGCAGGAGAGCTGTGTTATTAATTTATTGTCTCATTCCAATTCCCGTGCCTATATTTCGTCTCTTTGTGAATGTCGCTTTCCTTCCTCCCTTTCGCTTTTCTTCGTTCGCTAAGGGATCTTGAATGCTATTCATATTCTGTATTTATTACAAAACATAAAGTAATACTCAAGAAATGTAACAGAGCACTTTAAATTTATTCAGTCTTACAGGGCGTTCTAAATAACAAATTTTCATTTTGCGTTATTTTCAGTGCACTGAAGTATTTGTCAAATGCAAGAAAACCTATTATAATATTTAATTTAGCTAAAAGAGAAGTATAGATTCTTGTGATTTTTAAAAAATGGTCCTGTTGTCAAAAGATTACCTTGTTGGCTATTGGACCCGGAGTTCGAGACTTCAAATTTGGTTTAGGTCGGTGCATTTTTCAGGGGGATCAGAACTTTTAAAATGTTTTATTCGGAACGGAAATAAAACCATGACTGTAGTGTTGTCGACTTACATGGTGTCAAATAACCCTGTCTCTCTTTCTCTCTGAAAAAGAGACTCGAGGCAAAATATATATATCATTTATTGATTACATCTCTCCACTCTATCGTAGATATTGAATTCTGCCAATTTGAAAATTGGACTTGAACTGTTATCGAATTATACAAATCTGGCTTTCAGGTAGTAGCTCCCTGTAAAGCAGGTTTGAATAATTTCAAGAAAAAATTGTTCCGGGGCCGGGTATCGATCCCGGGACCCTTCGCTTAGCGCGCGATCGATACCCGGCCCCGGAACAATTTTTCCTTGAAGTTATTGAAACCTGCTTTACAGGGAGCTACTACCTAAAAGCCAGATTTGTATAATACATTTGTTACTGGAGGTACGTTTAACAGAAAACCACAATTTAAGTCACAAAAGTATTTGTGTGCACTCATAGTTGAGTTCTGGCGTCTTGTCAGCTCATTTGAGTCGTGTGGATACAAAGGAAAAATTGTGACGGTGTCGTGTATAGTTCCTGGGGTAGCTCAGTCGGAAGAGCGTTCACGTGCTAAGCGAAGGGTCCCGGGATCGATAACCGGCCCCGAAACAATTTTTCCTTGAAAATGTTATCGAATTATCAATTTTTTTTTTACAGATTGTAATTGATCATTACTGAGTCACTGAAAAATGGTAACAGCACATTTGTTAAACATTCATTGTATAATGGTGTAATTGTAATGGTAGTGGTATTAGAAGCAGTAGTAGTACTACTAATATTAGTAGTAAAATGGTGATAGTGGTAGTAGTAGTGGTGGTGGTGGTAGTAGTAGTAGTAGTAGTAGTAGTAGTAGTAGTAGTAGTAGTAGTAGTAGTAGAAGTAGTAGTAGTAGAAGTAGTAATGGTAGTAGTAGTAGTAGTAGTAGTAGTAGTAGTAGTAGTAGTAGTAGTAGTAGTAGTAGTAGTAGTAGTAGTAGTAGTAGTAGTAGTAGTAGAAGTAGTAGTAGTAGTAGTAGTAGAAGTAGTAGAAGTAGAAGTAGAAGTAGTAGTAGTAGTAGTAGAAGTAGAAGTAGTAGTAGTAGTAGAAGTAGTAGTAGTAGTAGTAGTAGTAGTAGTAGTAGTAGTAGTAGTAGTAGTAGTAGTAGTAGTAGTAGTAGTAGTAGTAGAAGTAGTAATGGTGGTAGTGGTAGTAGTAGTAGTAGTAGTAGTAGTAGTAGTAGAAGTAGTAGTAGTAGAAGTAGTAATGGTAGTAGTGGTAGTGGTAAAAGTAGTAGTAGTAGTATTGGTAGAAATAGTGGTATTGATAATAGTGGTAATAGTAGAAGTGGTAGTAGTAGTGGTATTAGTGGTATTTGCTTCACTGAGGGGTAATAGTAGCAATACCTGCACTTGAGGAGTAATAGTAGCAATAGCTGCACTTGCGTGGTAATAGTAGTAATAGCTGCACTTGCGTGGCAATAGTAGCAATACCTGCACTTGAGGAGTAATAGTAGCAATAGCTGCATTCGAGGAGTAATAGTAGCAATAGCTGCACTTGCGTGGTAATAGTAGTAATAGCTGCAATTGCGTGGCAATAGTAGCAATAGCTGAACTTGCGTGGTAATAGTAGTAATAGCTGCAATTGCGTGGCAATAGTAGCAATACCTGCACTTGAGGGGTAATAGTAGCAATACCTGCACTTGAGGAGTAATAGTAGCAATAGCTGTACTTACGTGGTAATAGTAGTAATAGCTGCACTTGCGTGGCAATAGTAGCAATACCTGCACTTGAGGAGTAATAGTAGTAATAGCTGCAATTGCGTGGCAATAGTAGCAATACCTGCACTTGAGTAATAGTAGCAATAGCTGCACTTGCGTGGTAATAGTAGTAATAGCTGCACTTGCGTGGCAATAGTTGCAATACCTGCACTTGAGGGGTAATAGTAGTAATAGCTGCACTTGCGTGGCAATAGTTGCAAAACCTGCACTTGAGGGGTAATAGTAGTAATAGCTGCACTTGCGTGGCAATAGTTGCAATACCTGCACTTGGGGGGTAATAGTAGTAATAGCTGCTCTTGCGTGGCAATAGTTGCAATACCTGCACTTGAGGGGTAATAGTAGTAATAGCTGCACTTGCGTGGCAATAGTAGCAATACCTGCACTTGAGGGGTAATAGTAGCAATACCTGCACTTGAGGAGTAATAGTAGCAATAGCTGTACATGCGTGGTAATAGTAGTAATAGCTGCACTTGCGTGGCAATAGTTGCAATACCTGCACTTGAGGAGTAATAGTAGCAATAGCTGCACTTGAGGAGTAATAGTAGCAATAGCTGCACTTGCGTGGTAATAGTAGTAATAGCTGCAATTGCGTGGCAATAGTAGCAATACCTGCACTTGAGGAGTAATAGTAGCAATAGCTGCACTTGCGTGGTAATAGTAGTAATAGCTGCAATTGCGTGGCAATAGTAGCAATACCTGCACTTGAGGGGTAATAGTAGTAATACCTGCACTTGAGGAGTAATAGTAGCAATAGCTGTACTTGCGTGGTAATAGTAGTAATAGCTGCACTTGCGTGGCAATAGTAGCAATACCTGCACTTGAGGAGTAATAGTAGTAATAGCTGCACTTGCGTGGCAATAGTAGCAATACCTGCACTTGAGGAGTAATAGTAGCAATAGCTGCACTTGCGTGGTAATAGTAGTAATAGCTGCACTTGCGTGGCAATAGTTGCAATACCTGCACTTGAGGGGTAATAGTAGTAATAGCTGCACTTGCGTGGCAATAGTTGCAAAACCTGCACTTGAGGGGTAATAGTAGTAATAGCTGCACTTGCGTGGCAATAGTTGCAATACCTGCACTTGGGGAGTAATAGTAGTAATAGCTGCACTTGCGTGGCAATAGTTGCAATACCTGCACTTGAGGGGTAATAGTAGTAATAGCTGCACTTGCGTGGCAATAGTTGCAATACCTGCACTTGAGGGGTAATAGTAGCAATACCTTCACTTGAGGAGTAATAGTAGCAATAGCTGTACTTGAGGAGTAATAGTAGCAATAGCTGCACTTGCGTGGTAATAGTAGTAATAGCTGCAATTGCGTGGCAATAGTTGCAATACCTGCACTTGAGGGGTAATAGTAGCAATACCTGCACTTGAGGAGTAATAGTAGCAATAGCTGCACTTGAGGAGTAATAGTAGCAATAGCTGCACTTGCGTGGTAATAGTAGTAATAGCTGCAATTGCGTGGCAATAGTAGCAATACCTGCACTTGAGGAGTAATAGTAGCAATAGCTGCACTTGCGTGGTAATAGTAGTAATAGCTGCACTTGCGTGGCAATAGTTGCAATACCTGCACTTGAGGGGTAATAGTAGTAATAGCTGCACTTGCGTGGCAATAGTTGCAAAACCTGCACTTGAGGGGTAATAGTAGTAATAGCTGCACTTGCGTGGCAATAGTTGCAATACCTGCACTTGGGGAGTAATAGTAGTAATAGCTGCACTTGCGTGGCAATAGTTGCAATACCTGCACTTGAGGAGTAATAGTAGCAATAGCTGCACTTGCGTGGTAATAGTAGTAATAGCTGCAATTGCGTGGCAATAGTAGCAATACCTGCACTTGAGGGGTAATAGTAGCAATACCTGCACTTGAGGAGTAATAGTAGCAATAGCTGTACTTGCGTGGTAATAGTAGTAATAGCTGCACTTGCGTGGCAATAGTAGCAATACCTGCACTTGAGGAGTAATAGTAGTAATAGCTGCACTTGCGTGGCAATAGTAGCAATACCTGCACTTGAGGAGTAATAGTAGCAATAGCTGCACTTGCGTGGTAATAGTAGTAATAGCTGCACTTGCGTGGCAATAGTTGCAATACCTGCACTTGAGGGGTAATAGTAGTAATAGCTGCACTTGCGTGGCAATAGTTGCAAAACCTGCACTTGAGGGGTAATAGTAGTAATAGCTGCACTTGCGTGGCAATAGTTGCAATACCTGCACTTGGGGAGTAATAGTAGTAATAGCTGCACTTGCGTGGCAATAGTTGCAATACCTGCACTTGAGGGGTAATAGTAGTAATAGCTGCACTTGCGTGGCAATAGTTGCAATACCTGCACTTGAGGGGTAATAGTAGCAATACCTTCACTTGAGGAGTAATAGTAGCAATAGCTGTACTTGAGGAGTAATAGTAGCAATAGCTGCACTTGCGTGGTAATAGTAGTAATAGCTGCAATTGCGTGGCAATAGTTGCAATACCTGCACTTGAGGGGTAATAGTAGCAATACCTGCACTTGAGGAGTAATAGTAGCAATAGCTGCACTTGAGGAGTAATAGTAGCAATAGCTGCACTTGCGTGGTAATAGTAGTAATAGCTGCAATTGCGTGGCAATAGTAGCAATACCTGCACTTGAGGAGTAATAGTAGCAATAGCTGCACTTGCGTGGTAATAGTAGTAATAGCTGCACTTGCGTGGCAATAGTTGCAATACCTGCACTTGAGGGGTAATAGTAGTAATAGCTGCACTTGCGTGGTAATAGTAGCAATAGCTGTACTTGCATGGTAATAGTTTCAATACCTGCATTTGAGGGGTAATAGTAGCAGCAGTTCCACTTGAGGGTAATAGTAGTAGAAACTATATTTGCGCGGTAATAGTTGGAATACCTGCACTTGCGTGGTAATAGTAGCAATACCTGCACTTATTAACTTCCTTCTCGAGGTTTTTATAACGCGTTACAAATTTCTAAAATATTTCCTAAGATGATCATAGATCACAGACCAATAGAGAAAGTGCTACAGGGTAGGTATACCCTGGGTCACAACAGTAACAGTATCACTTTCAGTACCAATAGTGAGATCTATTCTGTATTCATGTTGTGTTCGTTTTAGCTGAGCATATCCGTTCTATTCACTTCAGGCTCACTCTGTATATTTATCACAAGAAAAATTATACAATGTGAAATGATAAGAAATGATCAGTGTGCTTTTTCGAAGGTCGACTCGCATATTTTCCATTCTTCTTCGTGCTCTGTGTTTCTGCTCGTGACACCGAGTCGTTAAGGAACTGTCTGCAACTCTGTGATTAGCCACCCTTAGTTTTTATCCCTCTTGGCATCCAGTGGCTCTAATCTATCATTTGTTGATTACCGACTCCCCTTGTTTCTGCCGATACAAGCTCTCCAATTGTTAAATTAAATCCTCATTTTCAAGGGAATATTTGCGGTTGAAGTGGGTAGCAAGATCCCTTCACCGGGAAATTGTAATGACTTTAGAATCGTAATCATCCATCATCATCAATCATATTCATTATCATCACATCTCTTGCATTTCAGTCCCTGAAACCACGCAGTATAACATAGTGCTAATAAGATCTTCGCTATCGGAAGTAATATCGCCGGTGGTATTAATCCTGAAAACATCACAACTATCAATATATCCTTCATTAGCACTAGCATTAGCACCATCATAATAAAAATCACCATAGAAAATCATCACAATACTTTGTCCCAGGAGACTACAAGGTTAAGTATAACTGGAGTTTTTATTGTAGTTGACGACTTAATCCACCACTGTGGTGTCGTGGTAGCGCGTTCGCTCCCGAACCCAGCGGGCCGGGGTTCGATTCCCCGCTTCGGACGAGTTGCCTGGGTGAGGTATTTTCGGGGTTTTTCTCTCACTCCTATGCACTCCTATGGATGAATATCAGGTAACTTTTTTCAGGCGTATGGAACTCCACTCATCTACCACTTCTTTTCCCCCCTCTTGGTTTTCATATCGCGCTTGTGGCGGCCCTCCGAAGCTCCTGACGCTCTCGGCCGGCCTCCATGGATGTCAAAACATGGTAACTGGTGACCCAGTAGCGGAACCCACTACCCTCTCGACGGAAGGGGTCCTGTACACCTCAGACCGTTGACCAGACGGGAGGGGTGGTCTACACCTCATACCGTTGGCCAGACGGGAGGGGTGGCGTACACCTCTGGCCTTTTGCGGGGGAATGACGGGACTGGTCGTTAGAGTGTTGGGGGTTAGGTCGGTTGGGCTACAATTCAACCCAGGGGCGCACAATAGACCTCAGGTCGCGGTGCATAGGGATGTTCCCTTCCCGGCCTCATAGAGAGAGAGAGTAGCTGATGACTTGCTGCATCTAGCTCACGCGATTGCTGTTTGGCCAAGTTAGGCAGAAGAAAACATAGATTACTTTAACAATTACACTAATTATTGCAATTTATATCATTTACACTATGTAAACTAGAATACTCTACTTTTACTACATACACTATGATGTAGGTCTACATTGACCACACATTATTTACACCATTACGTACATTGTTGTGTATTATAACACAAGGTATTTTATTTCATAATATTATAGCCTACTTATTTTATAAATAGTGTATAAAGGATTTCAGACTACTACTTTCAAAAGCCGATTGTCAAAAAGACCACTTTTCGTTTCTAGAACACAATCTTTCTACAAATATAACTTTGTCTAGTTGTAATCTTAAGACTCAGTTGCTCATAGTAAGTTGTTGTTTATTCAACAATCCGAAGACAGGTCTGAACCTCACAAGTGATACCAAGAAGGCAACACTTATGAGACAACTAGGTCAGGAGATAATGTGGTAGGGTGGCTAGTTCCTTTCACTTTCCATTGCATACATAGCCGACAAGCTACATATTACATTAATCAGACTTCAGATTTATACACATTACGTGGCCTTGAGGTGACGTAATATCAGCCATTTGCGATTCGGTCCGCTCTCTCGGCCCACACCCTAAGAGAACGCACTGTATTGTGATCAATATTATCATTATTATAGACACAGAAAATATTCATTTCAAAAATTGTCTTCCAGAATCTTTGACATTTCCGTCCACTTTATTATTTTCGACGTTTAGCTATATTATAATAATTATTCCGTAATATTCTAATGGTTCTTTTCTCAGTCTTAATACCGCGGACTCGGTTTATATGATGACTACTTATTGAAGAGAGCTTGGGTTCGACTCTCTATATGTCAACTAACATTGATGAGGGATAAAAGAGCTGTGAGAAATTTTTCCCCTGGTTCTTGAGTTTGCACTAGCGTTCTCACTCCATTATCGTTTTCATTTTAGTAGAAAAGTGTTAATAAATATTTAGCAATACCGCTGGTATTAAATCTATTCAATCTTGGCTTTTCAAATGCACAATATCGAATAGTTAATAATTACACATTAGGTATTTAGGAGCTCAGACTTGGATACCCCTGAGAGTGACTGAGCGATATCAATGGCATTTCTCATGTTTCCTTTGCCTCAGAGAGCAATGGAGCGCCTCGTCTGCATACAAATTCCCGCTGGATGCAATATTTTCTGCTTAACCCACAAGCGCTACAACAAAAATACAATTTCACTTGTATTCAGTTTTCAGATTTTCTACGCTATCTTTCTGCTTTCAGAGATTCTTGTTTGTGATTCCACAGATTCAATCGCTTATTCAATTATTTCTTATTCATAAAATGATGTATCATCACTTCCATAATCAACAACATCATTATCGTCACTACCTACTCCTTGAAGCAGTATAATATACGTAATTTAAGGAGTTACATACACCGTCCATTCTTAAACATTTATTATGTTCAATGAAAACGACAATGAAAATTTTTATTATAATTTCTAATTCATTCCCGAGATCAAACTCTCTTTCTTCTAATCTGGTGCAAATACTTTAAATACATTTATACAGAGACATCATTTTATTTTTACTTCAATTTTTCTTGTACCTGAGTTTTTGAATGTACTTCACTCCCACCCCTTCTACTAATGAAGTTCAACCGTCCTCCACACAGATCCAAGACCGCATATACAGTCATAGTAGCCTTACGGTCAGTGAACAGTACGTTCCAAAAATATGATCGCGTTTTCCAGTGACGAAAGAACGTTCAATATTGAATCATTTTCCCTCAGGTACTATCATCCATTCGCCTACGTCGTATCCCGGTTTCCCCGACCAGCTTTTATTCGCCAGCTAGTGGCTGGGCTGTCTTAGCTCTTTTCTGAGAACATTAATTTCTGTTAGGAATTGGACATCTACGTAATATTATACAACTGTTTAAAATAACTGAAATAAAAGGGCCTCGTTAAGTAATTAATTGTTCACGCGATTTCCTCCCTTCTACGACCCTACGACATAACCACTTGGACGAACAATAGATAGTATGTCTGAGTAACTTTATCTTTTCGGATCGGGCAGAAGTGAAGATTGAATTTACAGTACGTAAGGTACTCTTTTATAGAGTAGGTACAGAATTATTTCAACATGAGTTACTAGTACGAAGGACGAAACTGGTAATTGGGATTAGGTACAATAGTCTATAGTGCGATAATATGCACATTAGAACTGAAGCCTGTATCGAAATGAACGGCCACCATTTTCAAAAATGTGTTCAAATATCCATATTATAATTATTTTTCAATTTAACTTCATTCTCTTTATTGTACGCTAATGTGATGTAGACAGTATAATATACACTTCATAATGAATACGTCTGAATCGATAGCTCAGTTCGTGAGTAAAAATACTCATTGTTAATACTGTATTGTATTTTGATTAAACAAAAACCTAATGAAAATTATCAAACTTAAAAGCGCGATATTTCCTAGTTTACGTAAATGGATGAACTACTTTTCTTCTCTCCTATACCTAGTAAAGTGATTTGTTTGTATATTACGTCAGTGTCATCGAACTCCAGCCGTGGAAGGGGGTAGCAAACAGCGTTGATTCAAAGGTATAGGCAAGTTAATATTAAAAATGTTAGTAAAAATAAAATGATGTCCCTGTATATTCTCAGAGCATTTTTCGTTGGCTGCTAAAATGAAACAGTTTTCAGCAAACTCATCTCTCACATAAGGGCTTAATATTTGTTAGAATTTGCTGTGAAATTCGGGAATAAACTGAGTCTTACAATGTTGTCAATATTGACTTCGAATGGTTATTACTAGGGCTGAAGAAAAGTATTGGTATCAGAACAGTAAATAATTTCTATATAGGCTACATTGTTTACAAAATGCGTCGCGTTGCAGGGTGTCTCTACTGTCCTCAGTGAACATTCGTCACTCTCAATAGCAGACCAGCGTAAGTGACGTGAGGTTGTATCAGAATGCTGAAACAAAAATCCAACAAAGAGCAGATAACACGGCGACTGTATTCAGAACACGGGGAAAATGTGTTTAACTTAATTGATAATAATGATATTTTTTGTAAATTTAATATTTGTTCCGAGTTAATCAATTTTAAACACAAGTAATCATTATTATTTTATTTTACGATGCTGTATCAACATCTCAGGTTATTTAGTCTGAATGAGATGAAGATGATAATGCCGGTGAAATGAGTCCGTGATCCAGCACCGAAAGTTACCCAGCATTTGCTCATATTGGATTGAGGGGAAAACCCTGGAGAAACCTGAATCAGGTAACTTTTCCCGACCGGGATTCATTCATTCATTCATTCATTCATTTTATTCCATAGATCTTACATGAGCAATGAAGCTTTAAGATGTGGAACAAGTCAACATTTGACAATATTACAATTACAATTTTTACAAATTTTTATAGTTTTACAATTTAGTAATTTTCTACAATTTTTACAATTTTGTGCAATTTTTTTTGGGCGAGATGTAGTGAGATGAGGTCCGAGGATTCGCCAAAATATTACCCGGCATTTGCCTTTTAGTGGGGGAAACCTCGGAAAAACCCAACCATTTAATCAAATCAAAGGGGTTGATGCCAAGGACTCGCCATAGACTCGCCATAGACCATCCGGCTTCAGTCCCACGGCTGGGGAAAACCTCGGAAGAAACCAAAGACCAAAGGGGGATCCAACCCAAGCCCGAACGCAGCTCCGGATCAGCACCCCAGCGAGTCTGCCGACTGAGCTACATCGATGGCTCTACTAAAAGTATACAATACATAGCCAATCAGATTAGTAAATTTACAAACGCAAACGATCGAACCCGGGCCATCTGATTTCGCGGTCAGACGCGCTAACCGTTACTTCACAGGTGTGTTTAACTATAAATCCAAAATGATTAAAAGCACAATTTTGCTCATATTGTTGTGTTTTATTTTGTAAATATTACTTATAATCATTGTAGAATTTATTTATTATATTATATTATATTATATTATATTATATTATATTATATTATATTATATTATATTATATTATATTATATTATATTATATTATATTATATTATATTAATTAGTTGTTTTAGTTGCTGTTTTATAATTATTAATAATTATTATTTAGTAGTGAAATGTTATTCGGCTTCAATGGTTTCTTATATTATATTATATTATATTGATAACACGTATTTTTCAATTATTCTGCTGTTTATTTGATCGATAAGTCTCTAATTAATTCGAATTACTTTTTTATGTGTGATACATGAATATACAGGTGCCAGTAATAATGCCAGGATTTTAGTTGTTACTTTTACCCGAGGATGTCATGGAACTATTGTTCTGGAGACAGTGATTGTACGTACAGTAGTTAATTTCTCATAGCTATTGCACCGGTGTCGAGATTGATCATAAATTATGCATGAAGGTCCGCATGACGATGCGAGAAACGGGAATATGTATAGAAAATATTCCTTAATACGAGTACCGTTTCTACCACAAAGTTAACTTGGTTTCGCTGAAATCACATGAAATTGTTCTCATGGGGAAAACGGTGTGGCTGAATTGGTGATAATTATTGCAATATTACTGTGAACAGTGTGGCCCTTTGAGAAACTCGTGGACTGTCCGCGCTTCTTGGTATTGCTAATTGAAATCTAAATCATTAATTTTCCATACACATTTATGTTAAACTAACACATACGTACATTTATATTGTTAGTGCAGTATTCATTTGTTTTTAGATTGAAGTTGAGCTAATGTAAGTTTAATGTAACCGTTATAGAATAGCGGAGCAATTAGATATTCCATCAGTAGAGCGCCAACGTCACGCTATTGAAATCTGTATTTTGTTTGGCAAAAGTGGATGAGAAACTGTTCATCTCATTAATGAATACTGCGCTAAAGCTCACTGAAATATCACCGATTTTCAAATGTTGGAAAAACATAACGATGGCGTAACGAATTTAAAGGATGCGTCTCGTGCGGATAGGCTTCGCTCTATAGTTACAAATTACCATTTGGACAGTGAACAATAGCTATTGGATGTAGAAAATTATCAGCAAAGGGATCGTTGTTTACGAGTACTTCCGAGTATTATGAGAAAGTATACGTAAGGATTAATTTTTGGTCCTACAGAATATATATGTTATGGTAACAATGATTATTACTTACGTACTTAATTACTTACTTACT
The DNA here is from genome assembly GCF_040183065.1 of Periplaneta americana. Lineage (NCBI taxonomy): Eukaryota > Metazoa > Arthropoda > Insecta > Blattodea > Blattidae > Periplaneta > Periplaneta americana. The sequence goes on along the minus strand of NC_091133.1, from coordinate 64,916,722 downwards.
TACTTACTTACTTACTTACTTACTTATTGGCTTTTACGGAACACGGAGGTTCATTGCCGCCCTCACATAAGCCCGCCATTGATCCCTATCCTGAGCAAGATTAATCCAGTCTCTACCATCATACCCCACCTCCCTCAAATCCATTTTAATATTATCTTCCCATCTACGTCTCGGCCTCCCCAAAGATCTCTTTCCCGCCGGCCTCCCAAGTAACACTCTATATGCATTTCTGGATTCGCCCATACGTGCTACATGCCCTGCCCATCTCAAGCGTCTGGATTTAATGTTCCTAATTATGTCAGGTGAAGAATACAATGCGTGCAACTCTGCGTTGTGTAACTTTCTCCATTCTCCTGTAACTTTATCCCTCTTAGCCCCAAATATTTTCCTAAGAACCTTATTCTCAAACACCCTTAATCTCTGTTCCTCTCTCAAAGTGAGAGTCCAAGCTTCACAACCATATAGAACAACCGGTAATATAACTGTTTTATAAATTGTAACTTTCAGATTTTTTGACAGCAGACTAGATGACAAAAGCTTCTCAACCGAATAATAACAGGCATTTCCCATATTTATTCTGCGTTTAATTTCCTCCCGAGTGTCATTTATATTTGTTCCTGTTGCTCCAAGATATTTGAATTTTTCCACCTCTTCGAAGGATAAATCTCCAATTTTTATATTTCCATTTCGTACAATATTCTGATCACGAGACATAATCATATACCTAGTCTTTTCGGGATTTACTACAATGATTATTAAAGGATAAAAATTCGCTCCGGCGCTGGGATCGAACTCAGGTCCTTCGTTCTACATACCAAGTGCTCTAACCACTGAGCTACGCCGAAGTTTAATCCACAGCACCGGATCAGCCCACAAAGGGAAAAACACTAGAGGAGAGGGATTCGATCCGGTGCTGTGGAAGTCTGAAGCGGTAAATCATTATGGAAGAGGAGAGACATATACCATTTTTACCATCTGAAGAAGTACATTTTTTGTATTCAATTAGCAATCATAACTTAAAACCGTAAATTTCTGACTTCCACCCTTTTACCGCGCACCATAAATTTATAAGAATTTTGTTGTCTAAGTGAAACAGAAACTTACCTTTCTTAGAAAATAATGAAAGACACGCGGATGAAAAAAATGGCATTTTGTTTCGAGGAATAGACTGCTTCAAGATAACTGAAGGTTACACAAGATTGAAATACAGTAGAAGTGACAACACTTACCAAAATCTCTGGAACAACTTAGGACATTCAAATTTCATAGCTTACCATATTTGGAATTTTTGTAACTATTACATTCTTCGGAATAATGAAATGGATCATCGATCCCACTAGACAGAAGTTGGTGTAGATTTTCGGCATCGATAAACTGGTTGACGTATTCTACGTGCTGGTGTATCCTAGTAGATTTTTTTTTTTTTTTTATCTGAAGACGAAGATATAGTCAACCTTTGAAAAGCTGCGAATTCCATATTTATTTATTTAAAAGGCAATGGATTGAGTCCAATCTCTAACTTCTTATTTACAGAGTCGTTACATCGATGAGGTGATAGAGTGCTAATAAATTGAAGATGATAAAGAAACTAGAAGCATCTACGGAAATCTGCTTCAAATCAATTTTTCCTCATAATATATATATATTATATTATATTATATTATATTATATTATATTATATTATATTATATTATATTATATTATATTATATTATATTATAAAACCTCATTCCCGATATATTTGATACTCTACCGCCTGGTTTAAGAAATATTATTTGCGAAGAAGAGCATATTTTAAATTATGTGCAGACTGGGAAGATCAAATGACATACCTATTCTAGTAGAACTTGAAAGTGGTTACTATTCTTGTAAATTAATTATGTACTGTTCTATTTCAATTCTTTTATACTACGAATAAAATTAACCCACGTTTTCCTCTTTAAAATTTAATTTCACCAACAATATTTGCTTTTCATCTTACTTTGGTGTTATACGATGGAGGAGCGGAAAGTAACGCACAAAATTTTTTTACGAAATTTTATTTTGGTTGGCACATAGATAGTTTCAATCTTGCGCTACAGAGAGCAATAGCTCGATCAGGTATCGCCCTGACGGAACAAGCGGTAATAATTGAATAAAAATGGCGTGTTTGCTAGTATCGTCTACGTGTGAAGAACAGCTCAAATATTGACAAAATTGCTTCGCGCCCTTCGAGACAAACGTCCCAACGAAACGCTGCAATGTCAGACTTCTTCACGACAATACTCGTTCTCATGCTGCGGCTTCTGTTCCTGGAAAAATCGAGACATTATTTTGACTGGGAGGTGCTCAATCATCACCCTACAGTCCAGACCTCGCACCATCCGAATTTTATCTCTTAGGACCAATGAAAAAATTCCTAGGAGGTCAACGCTTCGATTCGGATAAAGAAGTGAAATCGGTCGTGAGCAGGTGGCTATATTGCCAGAAAACGGGGTCCTATGAACAAGGTATACTCAAATTGGTGTCACGATGGTACAAATATGTCGAGAAACTTAGTTCGTATGTCGAAAAATAGATAAAACCTGTAGTTGTGTTGTGCATAATCTATTTTTTTAAATATTACCTATTAATTATTTTGCGAAATAAAAAAAAAATGTTTTGTGTTACTTTCCGATCCTCTGTCCTTAAAGAAACTGACTCAACTTGGCGTATGAGATTAATGACACCAGATGGAGATAGCAAATGGAAGTGCAACTCCTTTTTGCAACATTAATGACCATAACTAGTGCTGATAAAAGGAGAAATATTTTGCAAAATACCTTGGAGACTCACAGTTGGCGAGAGATTAACTTCCTTTGGAAAATATTCAGAAAAAGGAAATAAACCAAAATATACTTCTGATATAATAAATAGGATTGTGCTTCATCGTAAGCAACACTGAGATTATAAGTTAAATCGAGTTATCGTTAAGAAAGTTTCAAAATCTCCCTTGTAATATCGCAGAGCTGTAAATCTACCTCGACTTTCTTTAGGGTTATCCCGGCTTCTCAGGATGTCATACGTAAAATAGGTCCAATTGTCACAGTACAAGAGAAATTCCATTCAGTCTGCTACGTAAAAGAAATAAAAGTGGAAAATTGGAGGTAAATTTCATAATATGTGAATTCATATGTATAAAGCCACAATTCAATTGATCCTGCGCCTAGGCTACATAAGTGAAATATATATATATATATATTTTTTTTAATCAATGGCATTTATACATTGTGATATCGGTAATTAATAATGGAAAATATTAAATTGAAGACCTCCGGAAAAGATTTATTCATTTAAATTCACAAAGTTAATTACTATTCCATCATGATGTGTTTTATGAATATCCCGCAGGTGCAGCAGAAGTTAATAAGCTTTAAACGTATGTGTGGTGTTTCTTCAGGCTTATAGGTCTACTGATTGCAATTTAAGGTGTAAAACGAAGAATTTTATATCAGACTCGAGGTTCAAACAGCATCAAAATAATTAAAGAACTTTCTAATCTTTCTCTATGTCCGAGGATTATTATAATCGTCATGAAATTCATGTGTTCAAACCCTGTTGATGAAAATCAGTTATTAAACAATTTTCGTAATACCGGGTGGCTACACGGTCTAAGAAATACTTCCCTAAGGCGACGCGATCCGAAATTTCGTGGGTTCGAAGACAGGTCTAAACCTCACAAGTGATACCAACATGGCACCACTTATGATGCAACTAGGTCAGGAGATAATGGGGTAGGATTGCCAGTTTCTTTCCCCTTTAATTATTGAAATAAAATTGAAGCATTGAGATCAATAACCTTTCAAGTCCATTTCTGATCATTCATTTTTTGAAAATTTGAAATTAAATTTTGGATATTTCCACAAGTGTTACGACTTTAAAAGTTGGTATACTACTCTGTCTTGATCTCTAAAACAACCAGAAATATCACGTGCAAAAAATAATAATTAGGTAAGAAATAAAAAAAAAAGTTTCTTGCATTTTTCTCGAAACTTGTGTAAATGGACCTGAATGGTTATTGACCTCCCGCTTCAATTACAATACCTACTTTTGAGTGCTTTCTGTAAGGTGTTGATAAAAGATGTATATTCAGTATGGAAGCTTTTCTTGGATGTGTTATCAATAGAGCTAGGAAGTTGGAACCAAAACTGTTAAGTTGTGTGAACTTGGATTATATCTCTACCGAGTGAAAAGTAATAGATGTCAGTGAACCACAAAGACTAACATGTACAGCTGAGTGGTAACCAAACATGTGCTCCAATCGTGCACAGCCTCAGAACAAGAAAATAATATAAAAATAATAATTTGTAATTATAAAATTCGTAACTCCCAATCTAAATTAATTTACCCATACATATAAAAATAAAATATAAATTATAATTCTATCCTCATAACAAATAACAATGAACATTTCCATTTTATCAAAAGAAATACTCCTTTTAGGTTAAAAAAAATATTTATACTCTGAAAGTATTCATTCTACATCATAAAAAGAAATTAACCTTTTATTAAAAAAAAAAAAGAAAACAATATTTGTATTATGAAAATATTCGTTCTACGTCACAAGATGTTACTGGAGCAAATCTGAAATATGATACAGCGTATCGTACTATCATCAGGTGAACAACTATTTTGTGAATCTAATAATGTATCTCGTATGTGGCACATAATATTAAACCCATAATCGCTTTCAAGAAAATGTTTCGTTTCTATTGTAATGGCAGCTGGAAAGTTCGTATCGTAATAATTCTGATGTTGAACTTGGACTGTAACGCAACCGAATGCATAGCAGCACGAGACGTCAACATTTAACGAAGAATAATCGGGGGAAAAATAAACGTGATATACACACTCCTGTTTGCATAGTTATTTAATAACAGACGAGTTTACTTTTTTGAAATCATGTATAATGTTCATTTACGTAAATAATACAATAATAACAGAATAGCTCACTTTCTTCAGAACCTAAAATATTAATATAAATTAACAATATTCTTCAAACTATTCACGACTCCACACAGCTCCACAGAATGCCACTACTGTATTCCAACCAGGAGAAAGTTTCAGGGGAATAAGACGCAGCGGGGTAATGCTGTGAATGAAACAGCGTATTCCGAATCCCACCGGTCCGGTGGCATCAATGACGTCACGTTGCAACGAAATAAGGAACAAAACTGCTGGAAGGATCGATGCTGTCATGGCGACTGTGTAAGTGGTTATGTGTGCTACGCTAGCAAAATTTTGCGAAATTTCCGTACTGCCATCTCGTTCAAAGAAAAGAGATCATAAACAACTTATTTCTTGAATCGGTAGTAATAACTGATCCGTTGACATGTTCGCTCATAAGCCATTAACATATTGTTTTTGCGTTGTGGTCATTACAAACAATACAGCAGAACTAAAGCAGAACACACCGCCATGACACAACAGTGCACGATGTCATTCGTCTGCTAATTCCCGCCCTATACAAGAACCAATCAGATTCACTGATGGCGACTGATGGAGACTGCCACCACCTCTGCAAGTTGATGGCACCGGTGCGACACCGGTGGAGCATCAATGACGTCATCGGTGGAATTCGGAACACCGTGATGCCATCGGATTGCTCACCGGTGAGATTCGGAATACGCTCAATGTTGATGTCATAAGATGTCATAAGGTCACACACGTAGGTACATGCATCTCCATTGGCCAACTCTCAAACCACAAACGATAACACTGATACACACATACTTATACTACTCTAGTTACAAAATTAGCTCCAATAGATAACGCAATAGTAAACACATTCATTTCACGGTTAATCTCCTGGTTGGAGAACAGTATGCGTTGTTTATGCGTAGATACTGTATATCGACTGTAGCGAGCGCGGGCAGGGCGAGGCTTGGGTGACATCTATAGTCTTCGCTATACTCAACTGGAATCTACTTCTTTGGTACGAACGTCCTACCTATGGTTATCTACCTGTGGCATATTGAAAAATATTTCTTAATGAACTCAACTATATTCTTCAATTTGACTACATAATTGAGGAGCAAACTTTCAAAATCTGACATATCCATTTTCAGAAAATGCTACAAATATGGGTGTGTCTGTAATAAACGAAGATTTTCTAAGATGAAATTTTATACAAATCTATAGGAAAAAAAATACAACTTCAATATTGAACCACGGAAAATGTTTTTTTTTTTATTGCGTCGATGTAGACATCTGAAGTGTGTTTTCTGTAAATCGACATGTCAAGTTTTGAAAGTTTACTCCTCATATGGTATTGAGCTTTAATGAGGTAAAATCACAAGTCCCAGGTCAGTTGAATTGGTAGAGATTACAGCTATGGTCTAAACTAGTGAGGGATCGATTGTGGACGGCGGCAAAGGAATTTAATCGTTGTCATAACTTTCAGAATTGCTCTGGCGCGCTTAATTAGAATTATATAAAATTATTATCGGAGCCTTTACCCTCGGGAAAGAATAGCAAACGGAGTTCCGCATCTGCTAATTTTCCGGATAGTAATTAATTATAGGGGTTGCAGAATCCTACTTCATGTTTATATACCTACATCCACCTGTCTATATACTTACCTGGCTTTGTATATAGATACCATGTACACATTTATGTACAGTAAGGCGCATAATTGTTGCGCGGACGAAAATGTTTCAAGATCTGTTAGCGCTTTTCATAAGAGGCTACAGTTTCAATTTCTCCTCAGCATATACAAGGTGATTCATAAGGATTTACCGTCCTTCACGGAGCTTATTTCAAAAGACATTTTGAGCAAAAAATTCTCAATATTTTTAGAGTTACACTAATTTAAAGTTGATTGTAAAATACGTTTTTTGTTTAGTTTGAAGGCAAAAGAATAATACAAATAGAGAATGAACCATTCAGAAGTATCATTTCTTTAATTGGCAAATATTATGATGCTAAAAAATGTGCTGTGAACTCCTTAGCTGCTTCGAACAGACATCTTTTTTTCTATTTTAACTACAAAATTACATTAGTCTTACGCACTTATCATAACAATTGAAGCGGTGAGTTCAATAACCATTCAAGTCCATTTACACAAGTTTCGAGAAAAATGCAAAAAAAAAAAAAAAAACTTTTTTTTTTATTTCTTGCTTAATTATTATTTTTTGCACGTAATATTTCTGGTTGTTTTAGAGATCAAGACAAAGTAGTAAACTAATTTTTAAAGTCGTAACACTTGTGGAAATATCCAAAATTTAATTTAAAATTTGCAAAAAATTAATGGTCAGAAGTGGACTTGAATGATTATTGATCTTACCGCTTCAGTTATTGCAAATCACACCACTTCCATCGACTTAATTATTTGCAGTTCAATTTTGCATCCTAATTTACAGTCTTGGAGAGTTTACAACACATTTTAAAAAATGTCGCCGTCCGCTTGAGTACACTTGGCCGCACACTTGTGAACGGCACTCGTCGCGCTACGTAACTGCATACGGCTATCTTTGATTTCCGTAGCGCTCGCGCTGGCTGCTGACTGCACGCTGACCAAGATCACGCGTTCACAGCAATGCGTTCCAATAACGAAACGTAACTCTGTAAATATTGAGAATAGGACTCATGTTTATATGACATTTTTTGCTCAGAATGTCTTCGGAAATAAGCTCCGTAAAGGACTGTAAATCCTCTGAATCACCCTGTATATGTAATATTTACACATAAAAACGAAACGAATATCTCGTGACCGATAAACCATTTACTTTTGATCCGTAGTGTTCGCAATGTGGCATTCTTTGACTTAGAAAATACTAGAGTCACTCATCGTTTATACATAGCATAATATATGAAGTAGACCTATGGATGTATGTACTGTACGTATACACAAAGTGGAAGTGATATATCTCTCCAGATTTAGGGACAACAAAATATATTAAAATAAAAAAAAACCTATTATGCGTTTAAGTGCATGGTTATTAGAAAATTAGATTGAAAGTCTGCGTAGTTTTTGGCAACTTTGCATTGATGGCTCACCTACGAAAGCTCACACGCAGTACAGTTGCCATACTTCTTAATGGCAGGAAATAACTATACGTGTTAATCAATTTATTTAATTTGTAAGGGAAACGTTCATTTTATTTTAACCTTAGATTGCATACCGGGATAACGCGTCATCCAACAAAACATAGGCTATATTTTGTTGCCATATCTTTTAGAGAGCTTTCAATAGCTCTCATATCACAGGGATTAATTCACTATTTAGAGTAGTTTTCAGTACATAGCTACGTTTCACGAGCTTCGTGGAGTGGTTAGTAACCCCAGGTATACAGGCAGGTTTGGAAGTTTTTATAACCGTTTTCTTGTCCTTGTGTTAGTGATGGCTGTAACGGTGATGATATAAACTTTGGTGTATGTATTGGGGCATGATTGAAACAAATTAAACAATCTATTTTTACTTTATAACCCCACGCTAAAGACAAGAAAAAAAATTTTCTTGTGTGAAGTGTACCAAACTGGCATATTCAGAATACAGGAGAGATATCTGCGTTGAATGTGCAAAATGAGGGTGTTCTTATTCTATAGGCCTCAAAATAATACTAAGAATATCTCAAAATTATGCGATATTTTTAGAAACGTAACTCTTCTGGAAATAGTGTATTCAATTATAAGCAAACTGTAATGTATTATTATATATTGCAACTATTTGCTATAAATATTTAAAACGCATTTGTGTTTCCAGCAATCTCTATGTTTTAAACATAAAAGTAATTACATAATTCTATATTCGATCAGTTATCAGCAATTTTCAAGCCTTGACATTTCCATTACAGTTATTAAGTTCAGATATTCTATAGTTTTGTAATTTTATAAAGTTAATTTCTCTTTTCAATTTAAAATTTTGGCCAACGGCGTAGCTCAGTCTGCTAAGGCGCTTGCCTGCCTATTCGGAGTTGTGCTCGGGCGTGGGTTCGATTCACGCTTTGACTTATTACCTGGTTGGGTTTTTTCCGAAGTTTTCCTCAACCGTAAGGCAAATGTCAGGTAATATATGGCGAATCCTCGGCTTCATCTTGCCAAATATCATCTCGCTATCACCAATCTCATCGACGCTAGCCTCATAGTTGATACAGCGTCGTTAAATAATCAAGTAAAAAAATTCAAATTTATTTTTCATAATCTGAAAGTCCTTGCATAACATATACATAAAGAAATAATACAAAATAAAAACCATTACATAATAGGCCCAAAAGAGTATGTGGGGTGATTAGTAACCCCAGATAAACAGGGTGATCCGTTTGGGTATGATTAAAATAAAAACACCTTAAAACATTTACTACTGAACTTTATTTTGTTGTAACTTTGTGCATACAACACTGAAAGATGAGAGATTCCTCAGAGCTCAACATGAACCCCATTCCGCACCCTACACAACTCAGCCCATGTGACAATTCAGCCCATGTCCGTTGTAACATAAGAGGGGTGATTTCTTGAAAAACTTGAGTAATTTTTACTCTCAAATCATCAATGTTCCTAGGTTTCTGTGAATAGACAATGTCTTTAACAAAACCCCACACGAAGAAGTCAGGAGGGGGTTAGATCTGGGGAGTTTGGGGACCAAGCCAAGTGATAGCTGCTTCTCGTACTGGGTTTCGCCTGCGACCTCCTGCATGTTTTTTTTTTTTTTTAACACAGAACCTGTTTCTACAAATGTTCGATACCACAACATTATGGAATCGTATTTAGGTACTTTACGCACACCATACGTCGAAATTCCCTTTGAACTCTTTTAACACTCTCAAATTTAGCATACCAAAGATGTTGATTTGTAGTAGCCATTATAATCATCTACGATTGCCATTTGTCATATTATGTGGAAACTCCCTTCTTTTAATCATAATATACTCAGCAAGAAATTTTTCCTGCTATCATAAAAGCTTTATAATAATAAATTAATATTATCTATACCCAAACGAATCAGACTGTAGAACCAAAGCTGTCAAAAAAGGTATGAAGTCCAGGATTAAAATGCAAAGGGATAAATCATTTCTTATCAGTTTCTCTAATGATAAGGGTAAAAACAGTATCGTACGGATAGTATTCATCGAGTAAAATTATGGTAACATTTAGGGAAACATTATTTGGGACTAATAAGTTACTGACATTTTTTGTTGTATTCTATCCAAAGAATGCGCTGTTAAAATCTACGTAGTGAAATTACTTCCACCCATTATAAATGTGCATACATATATCCACTTAGATATACATTCGTTCAGTAAATACGATCATACACTCATAATTTTCTGACTAATATTTTAATATCTTCCAGCTACTTCAAGTAATTCTTAACTTACTTCATTTTCTCAATAACGCTGAATCTCATATTTTTGGTACGAATGGTAGTTCCTCTTTATCCCCACAAATGAATTTATCGTAATAAGAAGGGAATATGCTGCAATTTTTCAGTTCCAGGGAATAATGATGTGGTGGAAATATAGTCGATGACAGCGAATTTGCATTATTTAGAACGAAATAGGGATTTCATAACCCACTATATTCGGTTTTATAGAGGAAAGAAAAATTTACTGCGTTAGCTTGGCTCGGTTACAGCGGCCGATAGTAAGAATTATTGCAAGAATTTGACTGGTAAGTCTGGATGTTTTACGACCTGAATTCCAACTCCACATCAGTTTAAGCATCCGCCTCGTATTCGAGAACATTTCACATAATACAAGTCTTGAATTCTTGTCATTACTAAACGATTAAATAATATATTATTCTGTTCAGAGAAGTTTTCTCTTATGGATCAAGTAGCAGCTTATAGCAAAGCCGTCACCCAGTCGGTTTCTTAAAATAGAAGTCGGAATTAATCCTTTGGGATTTTGAAGGATTTTCATAAAGACTCCTTTTATATATTGCACTACAATTTGTATTTTTAACAAAATATGAAACGAGCTAGAAATAGGCGAAAGGTGAAGGAAGAAGACCTAACCTACGTAAGCAGTCGAACTATAGAATGTCGAACTTGATTTCTGTCGAACTTAAGAGCTTCCACTGTACTTCAATTTATATTGTCGAGTAACAATATTTTAACAAAAATTTTCTTATTACTGCACATTGCCAAATGATTACTTTCTTGTTATATGCACTCATGAATTTGAACATATATGTGACTTTAGTACATCTGTTACTGCAAATTAGATTCGTTATGTTTTTATTATTGCTATTTTTATTGTTGCTATTTCAAAATGTACTTTATAGCGATTTACGACAAATCTTATTAGAGGGATGACATCCCTCGCCTCCCTTGCAATAAAGCTGATATGAAACTGTCAGTTGAACACTTCTACATGAAAACAATTTTATACAAAACCATAATGAGTTTGAATCCGATTAGTGGAATGTTTGTTCCCTTAATTTCAACGCATTAAAAATCATAGGTCAGGACAGGTAGCGTTCTAAACCGATCGCGTGCATTGCTCGTTATCGATTTAAAGTCACATCAATAGAACGCCCAGAGGCGCATTCATTAATTTTATTACAAACCGAATTACAATATTAAAAGATCGCAAAAGGCATCAACCCTTTGTGACGTTCTGTACATTTCGGTACAAAAACTATTGTTATAATGTTTTCTCTATTTTATTCGGTAGGTAGAAATTTTTTATTTCAGTGTAAAAATATATTCTGTTTCTGATACCACCAGAAGTAGAATATGTACACCGCCTCCAATGATGATAATCTTGTATTTATAATAAGTTAATTAGTACTTTAGCTGGGAACTATAGTTGAACAGAAAAACTATAATATTATGAAACATTTTTAAGCTTCACATAAAAAGTAATTGATGTTGGAATGAAATAAAAAATATTTATAATATTCATAATACAAATTCTTTCGGATATAGGCCTACTGTTAACTCTTAGAAGAAAATAAATACAGATACTACTCTAATACTGAAAAATCAATTATTTATGCAACGGGAAGCACTGTCTCAAGCATGGCTTATAGTACTATACTCTAATTTTGTACTTTTTCCATAAAGTCGAAATATAAAATTGACATAATCAATTCAGTTCAAGACTATATTTTTGCACTATCGTGTTCTTTTTTTTTTGTACGTGAAGAAAAGAAGACCATCCATGACCCTACAATTGAATACTTTAGGGATTGTTATTATATACAAGGACAGATTGAACTATTTGGATTATTGTTCGAAGCTAGGGGAACAATTCCAAAGTTTTCAGTTGAATGTTTGAAGTCTTTTGGAATTCTTTCAAAAATTTTGAAAATTATTGCTGTAGACGTAATGAAATATTCTGTTCAGATTTTACGTAATCACATGTACACCTAAATTTCTTTATATTCTATCTGTTTAGTAATAATTATAGAATAAACGTACTTTCCCAAGGGTAGCTTCCTTTTGAAAATAGCCTAATAATCATAACACAAATGTTTATTTTTATTTTTATTATTATTATTTGTTTAGTATGCTGTGTCTTTTGGCAGCTATCCTTGTGATACAGGTACAGGATTGTTGTTAGGCCTTGAAAGTTGGAATTCCCACACAGAAACTTGTTGCTATGGAAACCGTTCTTCATAACATAAAAGTATACCGAAATAGATCCATTACAGTGCACTTAGTGTTACTTAGTTACCTAGTTAGGCCTACAGTGCAGTTTTGCGAAGAGTTTGGAATAATATTGCTCTAAATTATTGATCCAAAATATTTTGTATTTGTAATTTTAAAAATAGGATCGTGCAAAATATTATTGTGTAGTACACGTTTGTGAAGTGTATTACAAAATTTCGGAAATTGAAAAACCCGCTCTGCTCCTTTCTCAAACTTATCCTCGATTTTGTGAAAAGCACTTCTCAACCTTGTATCGCAATATATTATTATGATTGTTTTAGTTACTTCTTAATATAATCGTCTCTTTACTAAAATTACTAGGTCACCGGCATAGTGCAGTGGACAGAGGCGCTTTCTTCTGATCCGGAGCTGCGCTCGGACGTGGGTACGATTCCCGAATAAGCTGATTACATATAAAGTTTTCTTTCCGAGTTTTCCCAAACCGTAAGGCGAATGTCAAGTAATCTATGGCGAATCCTCGACCTCATCTCGTCAAATAAAATTTCTCTATCACTAATTTTATCGGACGCTAAATAGCCTTGTAATTGATACAGCGTCGTTAAATACCCAAATAAAAATACTAGGTCCAGATGTGCGAATTTTTCTCAGATGGCATTTATAACGACAGAAAGGGCCTTGGGTATGTAAAGCCGAAAGACTTTTCATCCCCGAAGATACCACCGAGATGTCGTAGGTATAACCGCAACGGTCACCAGATAAGTAACACAGATCGCTCCCTGAATATTAGCAGTTCTCCACTTAAGTGATCCTCATACCGTATGATTATTCTTTACAGTAACGACCGTCTCTTGACATCGTAAGCGTCCCTCTCCAGCAAAAGAAAGATTACCTGACCTCATCAGCAAAGTTACTTGTCGAACTCCCCTATCTGGCTAGGGATATAGTCGTTAATGTTCCACAGAGAAGCAGTAATTATTATTTGCTCGCCTCAACTCTGAATCTCCGAAACTCGTACGTCTTACCCTAAAACTGTGGATACGCATGGAATCGAGCTATAGGAACCCTTATCCTTCAATCTTGCCCACACTGCCACACAGATCGTGGAGTTATAAGCTCAAATGTTAGCATTCAAATATCCGAAGGACTTGCTTCGCAATCCGTAGGATCATTCACTCATCTCGTCTATACTTACTGGGAGTTGTATGCATAATGGACTTGACTGTAGGATCATTCAGTCATCTCGTCTATACTTACTGGGAGTTGCTTGCATAACGGACTTAACTGCATGATCTTCAAAGATAGGACTTTCGTCCGCCCGTACCGCACATTATAGATCTACACATACACAGAAGTGAGATGTAAACCTGAGACCAAGAGATATCATTCACGTGAACCAGTACCTGCTTTGATAGGCTGTCCATATAGGCCTACTCTTTGGATCTTTTTCGATCGATTGTCTACAGTTTTATTTTCGTTTGGCGAACACTATCCTGCGAATTTATTATCCATTCGTAATTACATTATTTTCTATTAAGATCAGCAGAATTTTACGATACTTTAATAACCCGTGTATTGTATTCCAGACCATTTCTAGTTTTATAATTTTGCCCAACACATTTAATTGGTCGAACAAGGGACGCTTAAATATCAGGACGAATTTACCGTTAAAAGCTTGAATACTGGCGGTCACAGATACCTGACCCGTACTAATCGATATTGATTGATAATTTATTCGTGAAGCTTAATTAATTATTACTTCTACGAATAGATGACCGAAATAAGAGCCAGTGTTACCAAAATGTATATAAATATATCCGCATTATGGAATTCAAAATTCCATCCCATTATGCTCATTTAAGAAATATAGGCCATCTGGTCGTCAGGGGAAGAAGAAAGTGGGCTGAGAACTTTCCCACTCTCGCTACGCTTCTGGTTGTAGGTAGAGAGCTCACTTACTCCCACCATAACATTCGTACTGTATGCTACGGCGCACAGAAGCATTTGGTTTCACGAGATAACGAATGACCTATAAAGGTACTAGGTTTAGCAGGAAGCCGCTGATATTACCAACTATGAGAATAATTTATACTTATTCTGTATCTTCATTTTGACTTTGAAATAATAATATTTGAAAGCAAATGTAAACATTGAAGTAGTTGAAATTATTAACTAAGAATGATGTATTGATAAGAGAATGCAGAAGAATATAAGAATGTTTACAATTAGGCATATACATCATAGGCGAGGTTCGATTAGTTCTCGCCAGATGTCATCAAGATATGTAATATAGGAGAATATAGATTATAGGCTCATTCACAATGAAAATTAAACATAACCGTAACATAAACACAGATGTTTACGACCATGTTATCAAATGGGATCATTCACAATGATTCACATAAACACTGACATTAACATTGTCTTTAGACGTTAACATGAAAGTTTGCGAACTCCAAACTTTCATATTTATGCTTACGTGATTTTCAAACTGTACACAATCTTGGAGCGCTGAAGTATACGAGAGAATATGAGGAAATGCCGTCGTTGTTATGTTTCCATGGTTACCAAGAATCTTTGCTGTTATGTTTATGTCCCTATCATGAATGATGTGATTTTATTGTAATGTTTACATTCTTAAATTAACGCTTACGTAATGTTTAATTTTCATTGCGAATGGGTCTTAAGACTTTATAACTGCCAGTGTTGCCAACTGGACGAAAATTCCTCCTAAACTGACGGAATTTCAACGTAGTGGACAGAAAAAGAGTGGCTTCAATGGGTGACGGGTTTTCTGGTGGAAATTACGATTTACATCGTCTTTTTACTTTTTTAGCTGCTGTCACTTTATTTGTTTAAATTTTGGGGGATTTTACTTCATTGAATTTTGCCGTACCACAGTCTAGTATATACAATCACGAAGCTTGAGTTGTGAGGGTGCTAGGAACAAAAGACTGTGCCGGTAATATTTCGAATTGTCTGTAATGAGGCGATATTAGCGATCCTACGTAGTGGTTAGCAACTATCCATGGATGCATATTTACTATGTATTGAGTTTCGTGACTGTATATACTAGACTGTGGCCGTACCATGTTGAAGTATCCCCTGTTTAAGATTTCCTTGTAGTAATCAAGTCAAAAGTTGATGAATTAATATTTTAATCAAGATTTGTAATTAAGAAGTTAAAATGTGTTTTTTATTTGTATATAGATATATTGAGTTGGTCTTATTTTCTTTATTATTTTGACGGTTTCTGATGGATTTCCAGGTGTTAGACTGACGGGGATACAATTTATGTGTTGGCAACACTGAATTAACTGGCCAGAACACTGAATTAACTGCCCACTTCATTATTTGAGGATGACGACGATGGCGATGATGAAAAAGATGACGATTTTCGTATAGTAAAATAATTCTCCATTCCATGTAATGAGAAATCACGAACATGCATGAAGACTTTATCCCTTCTTGAGTGATACTGAAGTATGTTAGCGTGAGTTAGGTTCTCAGCAGGGAGCGTAACCGCACGCTGGTAACGATGTTTCCAAATTGTGGGTAAGTTACCGTTATTGCTCTTTCCGAATCTCGAAGTTTCCAACGCTCCATCACTTGTAAACGAGTCTACGGCCTAGCTTAATTTGTTTAGCCAACTACGTACTATATTGTAATAGTCCAAACTGTGTTAACTGAATATTGTAATGTTGTTCCAGTCTTCTAATGAAATTAAACACAAGACTGAGAAAGAAGTCTTACTGCCTGTTTTAATTTTCTCTAGAAAATTAGGACCTGAATATATAAAATGATAATTCAGCCACTGGTTTCAAGTAAGAATGAAACTGACTCTCCCTCTTTGTGAGCTTCCCTTTGCTGGGGGATCTGAACACAAGGTGTGTCAAAACAAAACATGTGAAAACATACTCTGAAGTCGCAACAACCAGACTTGCTCTACGCTCAACACAATCGATTTCTGTTGTCTAGTGCTTCTCGTACTGTAGGCCCACATGTTTCTGACGACCAGCCGATCGAGAAGAAAGTGTTTTAAAAAGGAATGTAACTGTCTTCGATTAGAAAAATAAACTAGGGCTTCCATTTTTAAATATTCCAGGAACATAAACAAACCCTCATCATCGAGATCAAATTCATAGCCACATAATATTCTTAATCCCTTCAAGTACAATAATTTAAGGAGATATGCGATATTTGCTTCAGGTGTCTCCATAAGTTAACATATTATTTTCATAGATCTCGGGTAACAAAATATAAATATAATCCGGTGTGGCTTAGTGGATAAAGCGCCAGCTGGAAACCCGAGTTCGAGTCCCGGTGCCGGAGAAAATTTTTCTCCGTTCTACCGATTCTTCATCATATGGAAAAGTAGATTTACTGCACTGAAATTCCATATGTACTTCGGTACATCATAGTGATATGATAAAATATAAGTAATCACTTTGTGATTCAAGACTGCGCGATGTTCCGTCGGACCCCGACCACTCAGTCACTCGTAATGAGTGCACCTCTGTACTTGTGGTTGGATTTTGTGTCTACTGTCACACACACTGTGACACGGTACACGAGGATAGGCCAACAAAGGGGAACACAGTAGATAGAACTTAAAATGAGAGGGATTCAATCCGGCATCGGAACTTGAATCAGGTGTGACTTAGAGGATAAAGCGCCAGCACGTAAAGCTGATAACCCGGGTTCGAGTCCCGGTGCTGAAGAAAATTTTTCTCCGTTCCACCGATTCTTCACCATATGGAAACGCAAAATTACTGCACTTAAACTCTATGTACTTCGGTACATGATAGTAATATGATACAGCATGGGTGCCCAAACACCTATAGAATCAGGAGATATTGCACGTCTAGCATGCTCTGCTAAGGTCAATAACTTCCCATATAAAATAGGAAAAACGACCTTAAAGAATATGCGCTGCGGGTTGCTTACGCCAGAGGTTACCTCGTACGAGTTACAATTGGACATCTATGTGATAAAGTATAAGTAATCACTTTGTGATTCAAGACGGCACCATGTTCCGTCGGACCCTGGCCATTTAGTCACCGTAATGAGTGCACCTCTGTACTTGTGGTTGGACATTGTGTCTATTGTCACACACACTGTGGCACGGTACACGAGGGTAGGCGAACAAAGGGGAACACAGTAGGTAGAACTTAAAATGAGAGGGATTCAATCCGTCATCGGAATTTGAATCCGGTGTGGCCTAATGGATAAAGCGCCAGCACGTGAAGCTGGAAACCCAGGTTCGAGTCGTGCCGGAGAGAATTTTTTTTCCGTTCTACCGATTCTTCATTGTATTGAACAGCATCCCATACATTTGCAACATCTGTAAATTTTCTCCCTCCAAGATATATTTTCAGTGGTCCAAACAAATGAAAATCGAATGGGGCTCGATCTGGGCTGTGAGGCGGGTGCTCCATAATGTTCTAGTGAAAGGAATTGAAAAGTTTCTGTACTGTCGGAATGCATTGGATTATAAACAGAAAAAATCCTTAGCATGCAAGGAGCTATTACCGAGGGAGCTTTACCATAAACCCTTGTAGGCTAAAATATCCAGAGACAGTTTTGGAATATCACATATAATCCTGGTATATATTTTAATTGATTCATTTTAATTGATTTTAGCGAAATAATATTTTGCAACAAGAATCTGAGAATTCGCAATACTGAGGGAAAACCTCTGAAAATCAACCACCCGTATTTCCCGTAAATGATGGAAATATAAAAAAAATATTTTCAGCATAAAACCTACCTGTCATTTCCATATAATGTGATTTGGAAATAATTTGTCCTTATTCGGTCATTGTTATCATCTGTTTAATGCTGTGTGTCTCACTACTTTCCGATTCATCCTCAGCGATATTGCACTCATGTCTGAATCCTATAAGCTGTCATTAATTTTCACAAAATCATGGGCACTATATATATATATATATATATATATATATATATATATATATATGCACGTATATTTTTGATAAAGTGTTATAGGTAGTAAAAATCATTCCAGATTTGTTAAGTGTACTGTCCTTTACTTACACAAATATATAATAATTAATACTATTACTAATATTCTTGCTAATATTAATAATACCGATAATATTACTACCTATTATTATTATGATACAATTTATTGTCAGAGTTCCACAATTTACATTCTTGACACTATTTTAATTCTTCCATCACCTTCGAAATATTAAAAAAATTACAATATATGAATCTTTTGTTACTGGTTGTCTTTTACATGTCCATGTCAAAGGTTTGAAATGTCACAATATTATTATTATTATTATTATTATTATTATTATTATTATTATTGTTATTATTATCATTATTATTATTATTATTATTATTATTATTATTATTATTATTATTATTATTATTAGGAATAATTCGGTCAATTACTTATTCTTTTTCAACACCTGACTCTCTTTTAATACTATACTATACATTAGTGAGATCGAAACTCGAATATGCATCTGTAGTTTGGAACTCTATTACTAGTACTGATTCGGAAAAAACTGGAAAATATTCAAAGGAAATTTATTTCATTATGTTCTTACCGATTCCTGCTTTATAACTCTGAGTATAACTATGATAAAAAGTGCGAGCACTTTAAATGTAGAAGCCTGTATGCCAGACGTCATGATCTCGATTACTTATTCTTATGTATGGTTCTTAAAGGTGACATTAATTGTCAATCTTTCTTAAACAGTGTCCGCCTTCGTATTCCTATGGACATGAGACATCACAAACTCTTCTATATTAGAAATTCTAAATCTTTCTCGCCGGTCTCCAGATGTATTAAACATGCTAACTTACATGTAGGCGATTTCGATCCATTCAATATATAGAAGTATTAGAACATGGCAATGTCTTTGCTAATATTAATTGCATTATCTTTCTACACATATTGGTAATACTTTTGTATGAATCAACTCCTTTCCGTAAAATATAATAGTATTAATTCTTGTAAGCTAATCATTGTAATCTATGTTCTTCATTTTGTTGTTATCTCTATTATGTAATGTGTATCATAGTTGTTCATTCTATTGCATTAATTGTATCACTGTGCTGGGCTTTTATTGGCCTATGGCTGTTGTCCAGCACATAAATATCAATAAATAAATAATTAAATTATTATTATTATTATTATTATTATTATTATTATTATTTGAATATATCATTATCGGTAGGTATTTAATAATGTGTAGATTATTTCAAGGAATCTACATTTACTACTATAATTTGAACCCAGACACAAGGCATTGAATTATTAAAATGGAATAATAACTTATTTAAAAACATCTTCCAGGAAATAATTGTATTCCTAAGTATCTAGAAGTGGTAAACAGAATAACATAATATGTATTTCATGTCGTTGAATTTCTGTTTTAAAGTAGCAAAACCAGTAATGATGTGCTGCCACAGGCAGAAACAAATAATCTTATTTTTGTTTTGTGTGACGCTATTGGTCAGTAATGTCAACCAATACCAGTTCGGCATTTATTGATTTATCATTGTTTACGTTTAAAACAAAAATTAGCGTCAATATTAGCGAATACGATACAATGTAAAGCTTACGAATGATTGTCATACCATCCGCTGATTCAAGCACAGAGGAGGCATTCAGCTGTCCATCCCATCGTCATATTTATAAAGTAAATCAGTAGCTGTACTTTTATTAAAATAAAGAAAATTATGTACAGAGGACAAAGTGATACGATCGTGTCATAAAATAAAAGAAGAAGGAACGCTATTACAAGAGATGACACATTATATAAAACTAAAGGTCAAAGAAGAATCATCCCGGACTTCTGACCAAAACTAATCTACCAGAATTTGGAGCAGAAATAGGCTTTTAAGTGTAATTGGATAATGATGAAGTATGAACTGCCTCTATTAATGTAATGCACTTTAATTTCTAAGCTAGATTAGATAGATTTATTGAGCAGTATTATACATATAGATGTAATATATTATCCGAATTTTCTGTTAAATCCAGTGCATGGGTCTTCTGACCGTACGTGCTTTGTAAAACAATCCTATACTTGCTAAGTTTCACCCCCCTCACCTATGATTAGATCCAACCACTCTCCAAAAGAACACACAGATTAAAATGAAAATGACACAAACAAAACACATTACATACCTAATATATCCTAACCTAAAATAGACATAAAAGTGTATAATTGAGTAGGTACCATTATCCCTTCGTCAGTTCGCATCACAAACTTCAACAGCTAAAGTTCTAATCTGCCTCGCCTTCAAGAGGAACAATTCAGTACTTTGATCGCATTCTCTATTCCCCATGAGGTCAAGACATGCAAGCGAACTCCCATTCTGAATTAGATATGTTTTTCGAATATGTTAAAATTCGACACACTGCAATAAAATATGTCTCCAGGAGTCCTTTTCCCCGCAGAGTGGACAATTTTGTTGACAATTTTATTACCAGGGAAAGGATTTATATGTAAATACATATTTACTTATAAAGCTAATATAATTTATATTTTGCATTATCTTTATGTTTCACAATGTGTAGGGTTGAAAAATCCTACTTTTATTTTCCATATTTTTCCATATTTTAGAGTTTAGTACATATTTTCGTTAATTTCCATATATTTTCCATATTTCATATAAAACAGTCCATATTATATTAGGTTTAACAATAAAACAAAACAAAATTCCATTAACTTTTAAAAATACATTTCAACAATAGAGATTTAAACACATGTTCAGTAATCCCTTTAACATCAGAGTTATTTGAAAATTAGCAGTCCTATCAACAATGGGAAAGTAAGTTACAAAACTGTATTAATTTAATTTAAAATTTTTAACAGACTTCAGTTGTGCAGCTCAACAGTTAAATGCCAGTCAGAGTACACATAGGTTCAGTTTTGTAAATCATACTATAAAGACGGTAAATATGCCAAAAGTACGTCATTCAGTCAATTTAAAATCAAAACTAACAAGTTACATTTCAGAATTTAAAGAAGATGGTTTATCAACTGACAATAAAATATTATTTTGTAATTTGTGTCAGTGTGCAGTATCATCTACACAAAAGTTCCTGGTGCAACAACACATTACAACTAGTAAACATCAGGCCAACAAACAACTAAATTCCAAGCAGAGACAATTGTTTTTAACACAACCAACAACATCGAATGTAAGATCTGAGTTTAACATCGACCTGTGCCGTTCTCTCATCTCTGCTGATATTCCTCTCTACAAACTAAAGAATAAGGTCTTCAGGGAATTCCTTGAAAAATATACTCAACATACAATCCCGGATGAGTCAACACTTAGGAAGACGTATGCTCCATCCATCTACGATGAGACAATACAGAAGATAAGAGATGAAATTAAAGATAGTTCAATTTGGGTTTCCATTGATGAGACTCCCGACAAAGAAGGTAGACTTGTTGGTAATGTAGTTATCGGTTTGTTAAGAGAACAATATTCTGAACGAATTCTTTTACATTGTGATGTTCTAGAAAAGTGCAATAACAAAACTATAGTTAAACTGTTCAACGAAGCTATGGGTATCCTGTGGCCAAAGGGTATTATGTACGATAATGTGTTATTCTTTATTAGCGATGCTGCCCCTTATATGGTCAAAGCTGGACAAGCATTATCTGTTGTATATCCTAAATTGACTCATTTTACTTGTGTGGCGCATGCATTTCATCGTGTGGCAGAAGTGGTCAGAGACAATTTCCCTAAAGTAGATTTGTTGATTTCATCAGTGAAAAAAGTATTTCTCAAAGCTCCCAGTAGAGTTAACGTGTTGAAAGAAATGTACCCTGAAATTCCATTGCCACCAAAGCCAATTTTAACTAGATGGGGTACATGGCTAGAAGCAGTTGAATATTATGCCGAACATATAGACTCTATTAACAATGTTCTCCTTGCATTGGACTCTGAAGATGCAGTCTCAATTGATACTGCGAAAACAGTTACCTGTGACATAAGTGTGAAGAATGACTTAGCTCACATTCAGCATACATTTTCATGCATCATAAAAACGCTCAAAAGTCTCCAAAATAGGCACCTTTCACTATCTGAAAGTTTTGAAATTATAAATAGTACTGTGGAACAACTGAATCGTGGTAGAGGTAAAGTTGCAGATGCAGTAAGAGCTAAGGTGGACACTGTAGTTTCAAAAATCCCTGGATATGAAGAACTACAAAAGGTTGTTGCTGTGATGAGTGGTGAATCAACAGTGAAGATTAACTTGGACTTATCCCCAGCAGACATTGTGAAAATGAATTATGTACCAGTTACTTCTTGTGACGTCGAACGCTCTTTTAGTCAGTATAAATCTATCCTCAGAGACAATAGAAGAAGATTCACTTTTCAGCACTTGAAAGAAATGTTTGTAACCTATTGTTATGGTAACAGACAATAAAAATTGTGTTTTGTTGAAACTACATTGGAAGATAAGGTACGTCCATTATATTTTTTGTTTAGTTTGATTAAAATGTACCAATATTTAACGTACATAGTCATTTTTTTATAATTTTAAGTCCATATTTAATTCCATATTTTGGTAAAAATCCATATTTAATTCCATATTTTGGTAAAAATAACTACATATATATTTACATATTTCATATATTTTTAGTCCATATAAATCCGTTCCCTGTTTATTACCCTTCTATGCCTCCAATCTTAGCCACGCTAAACCTGCTCTACTGTCTTTGTTACAAGAATTTATGTAGTCACACCTATCCCAGTTAAGTATGAGATCTGATTTTAAATGTAGAGAGGACTTTTTCGAACATTGGAGCTCAATTTCTTGCCTCTCGCTATCAATTAAATGCATCTTCACATTACCCCCATACATTCCTTCTATTATTATCTCCTTTTTCCCACACCCATCTCATTCCTATATGATGCAGCTCCCTTTGCAGTTTGTAAACCTAACCTATGTATTTTTTTAGTTGGTTATTTAACGACGCTGTATGAACTACTAGGTTATTTAGCGTCGATGGGATTGGTGATAGCGAGATGATGAAGCCGAGGATTCGCCATAGATTACCTGGCATTCACCTTACAGTTGGGGAAAACCTCGGAAAAACCCAACCAGGTAATCAGCCCAAGCGGGGATAGAACCCGTGCCCGAGCGTAACTTCAGAGCGGCAGGCAAGCGCCTTAACCGACTGAGCCACGCCGGTGGCCTAACCTATGTAAGTAGCGTGACAAGTAACGAGAGGTTGAGCATTCATATTCATTAATATCTACGTCTGATTCAAGTTAACAGTTCACCATATTTTTCAATCATAGTGCCGAATTATTATCACTATTATAGTTATTGTTAGTATTATCTTTGCCACCATGTCATCTTTACCACCACCGCCACCACCACCACCACCACCACCACCACCACCACCATCATCATCATCATCATCATCATCATCATCATCATCTCTAATTGAAGCGTCGGCTGGAACAACGTTATAAGTTACATTTGGTAAAATTTACAGGAGCTGCAAAAATGTGTACGCGTACAACGTTGTTCTTATGAGGGTAGCAAACTTTTGAGTGGACAAATTTCACGTACTGCATTGATAGACAGTTGCAAGCCAAGGAGTATAGCAAAGTAACACGGCATACAACATTATTACACGGAAACACGCCGAATGAAAATTTTGTAACTTACAACGTTGTTCCAGCCGACGCTTCAATTATTCTCGATAATGTAGTTTCTCAGTTTTGTATCGGAAGTTCACTCCGAGTTATATACTGTATCGGAAGAGACAGATTAAAATATGAAATATACTTTAATATATGTGATTTTTGAAACCTCTACAATTTTCATCCAACGTTTATGAATTTTAAACTACACAAACATGCTTTCTTAAGCCATCGTTTGTACAACATTTGGAGCCATTAGGGCTAATACTTTCAAAATTATATTTTTAAATATATTTTATAGTGTCTCTAAAAACGCTCCTTGCGACAAATTTTCAAAATTTTTAGTCTATATTTGCTCAAAAGCAAATAGTCATGAGAGTAAAAATTTATCAGCTTTTTGAGCTCATTTTAAATAAAGTCCCATAATACAATTTTAATTTTGATGAATATAAGTTACAGCGTATTTTAATCTAAGTGCAATATGAATATGCCCCGAAGGAACTTAATATTAACCCTTCAGTGCTTGCGCCATAACGTGTAACACCAGTACTCGCGCAGATTATATTTGTAATCCATATATATTTTTTAATAATCAATTTTTTGAACGTATGAATATGTAATTTTATAACATATATTATATTATTATTTTATTGATCTATTAAACTGTTTGCGATGTAATTGTATAGCTCTCTTTGAAATTTAATATTTAAATCAGTGATGTCAGTATAATATAGGAGTAATTAATGGCATTATGATGGAAAGAATGTAATTAAATACTTTATTGTCATTACATATATTTAATTGTTTGTTATTATAAACTACACTCTACTTCACTCCACTCCTAAAATTTAAATCATTATTGGACTCAACTGCAATTCTGTTTCATACGAGAAGAAGTCCTTGTTCTTTATTATAAAAAATGTCCTCATAATCATTTATATTGCAGGATAAAATAGCTACTGCAATAATAGAAAATACATGTAAAATGTCTTATGAACGGCTTAGGGGAATCAATCAAATTACAAATAAGGAAATTGAAAATACGCTATTGAATGCTCTGCTGTTAATAACACTGGCATTAGCAATCGCGCGGATTACATTTGTAATCCATTCTAAAAACATATATATATTGCTACACAGAAAAGAGTCACAATTACATCAAAACTCTCCAGATATCAGGGCTAAACTATAACAGAAAGGTACTGAAAGCTATCAGCATTGAAAGCGGAGATGTTATTACGTAATAAACAGCAGTGGATTACAAATGTATGCCGTGCGAGTACAAAGGGTTAATATTTCATACAAATGCTAATTAAATTTTATTTATTAACATTTAATTCATCTCTGTGAGAAGTTTGGGGACTAGTGTTGTGCATTTTAAGCTCTATGTTCGGTTCAAGTTTGTCGAGCGTGACAAGAACCGAAGTCTGCTTTGAAGTATTCCATAGCTCGCTTGGACTTGACCCTTGTATGATCTGTGCCCTTGAAATTCGTTGGCTTCTCCCACCATCTTCTCTAGAGATGAACAAAACTAACTGCCGCTCTCGATCGCTGTGTTCGTTGCATTTGTCTTTCGAGTCTCGTCTCGTCATTCTCGTGCGCTTCGAGTCTCGCTCATCATTCTCGAAATAGCATTTTGATTCCTTTGACATTTTCAATAATTTCCAGATTTATACCCCACAGATTATGATCTATTTCCGAAGCTAAAGAATAATACTGATAGGATAGAAGTTTTAATCGAATGAAGGGTACAGATCATGCATTTTGTCAAGAAACTCGCGATGTGCAATACGGGTACAACGTGTCTGTGGAGGGGTAAAAGTAGAAGGAAAGGTCGGGTGTGTGTGTGTCTACCGAGTTCAAGGCAAGCTAACCTATTCCCCTATAATTCGTAAGTAGACTCATCCGATCTCGTGCGCAGCTCTGTGGAAAGACGGGGAGTGTCTTGACAAAATGCATAAGCTGTACGCCACCTTACAACGGTGAAGGTTTTGGATTAGAACGGAGTTCCTTTGTATAATCACAGGGAGCAATTTGTAATATTTTGCAATTCCTTTTCTCTTTATTATAATCTATTTTATAAAAGTCACGTAACACAGATTCTTCCACACCTGTGGAGTAACGGTCAGCGCGTCTGGCCGCGAAACCAGGTGGCCCGGGTCCGAATCCCGGTCGGGGCAAGTTACCTGGTTGAGGTTTTTTCCGGGGTTTTCCCTCAACCCAATACGAGCAAATGCTGGATCCCGGATTCATTTCACCGGCATTATCACCTTCATTTCATTCAGACGCTAAATAACCTGGATGTTGACACAGCGTCGTAAAATATCCCAATAAAATAAAATAAAAATAGAAGTAACACAGACTCAAGGGTCCTCAAATAGGAAATGAAACCATATTATTTAACTATAGGATTCAAATATAATTACGAATATAAAACAAAAACTTAGTTGTCCAGAGGCGAATCTAGCTACTTGGCGCCTCTAGGCAGAGAAAAATATTTCCGCCCCTTATTTCGCCCTATATGCGTCATCTGGATCAACTGAAATAATTGATTCCGCGCCATTATTACTGTTTCTAATATCGGAAATTCCTGACTCGGATAAACCACACACTCCACTATTTTCGGTACTGTTCGCCACATTATTACACAATGATGTATCTGGACTCGAACTGGAACAAGTTGTGTTTGGTTTTTTAAATAGCACATCTATTTTTGCACTTTTTCTCACAATTTCCTCTTTTTTATTGCCTTGTCTTTCGCTAGTTTCCGGTACTATTGTCCGAAGACAGGTCTGGACCCCACAAGTGACACCATCAAGGCATCACTCATGAGGCAACTAGGCCAGGAGGTAATGGGATAGGGTGACCAGCTTCTTTCTCCCTCCATTGCATACTTCGCTGACTAGTTACATATTACACTAATCAGATTTCAGATGCAGTTCTTCCTTTGACACATCGTCAAGTGAGATGTATTGTCTGATAATAGATGCACAGTACATATCAGCCAGAACCTCAATCAGAGGTGTTCTCGGTATTGAGAACTACTTATTTTCCGACTGTCACTCATTTATAATGAATATTAAAATATAAATCACTTAGGTGCAAAACAACTGCACTCTTTACTGTTTCAAATTACTGAACTGCCAAGCGTACGGCTGATACAATGGCTGGCGGAATTTTCTTTGAATTTAAGTCTCAATGGGCATTATTGAGTGTTGATACTGGCTACTCTTATGACAGAGACGTCTCTCATCACAAAGCTTATGATTGCTAGCAACGAGATTTGCCTTCCTAACGTATCGTAATATAATACCAGTAAGTTCTTTAATGTTATCACGTGAGACTCTCAAGGTAAGAGGACGCAACACTGAAAAAAGTGCTATGATCGCATTGTGACACTGTTATTGAAAAACTGTAATTTTTCCGTTGGCAGATCGTTGATTAAATTTGATCTGATTATTGCCAATATTATTCATATCCTTTCCATTCTGCGTTTAAGTTCTTGTACTGTACGATTATTTAGTCCTGACAGTCGCTGGAGATATGCGCCTGGATCAGGCAAGTCCATTTAATTACGCCAAGGGGTGTATGGGTTAGTTACTCGCGGGGTTGCCATACGTACGACTATAGTCGTATGCATACGACAATTTTGACCAATTATACGATGTACGACCGCACTCTATGTCGTACGCAATTTTTTACGACTATTTCACTGAAGGGAAAAAATTATTTTGGAACTTATACTGTTGGTTCATAATTAAAATAAAATTGATGGTTAATTCGTCCCTTTTAGACAAGTTTTCTTCATTCTGTATGTCCTGGAGTAATATAAAAATGATTTTAAGGGGGAAAATGTTTTGAAAATCGATCTGGTAACTATGCTTGACATGCAAGTCATAATATGCCATCTTGAACTCTAGGTTACATGTACGAGTATAAGGAGGGGTTATATCAAAGTAATACAGATTTAATTTTATTAATTTCTTTGTTTGTTCGACAAAGGGAATCTTTTATCAATGAAATATTACCGCAGTAGCATTAAAAAGTTTAAACGTGCCGATATTATAGAGGTGTCGGGTTTGAATGGACTGTAGATGATTTAATGTAATATAATTTTCAGCCGCCGCATTGATTGATACTAAAATATCTGCCACCGCGCCAGTCAAAGATCAAATTTCTGCTGACTTTAAATATAACAAAGTTATTTCTAACCAAGCGTCATCGTGCACATTTCATGGTGATGACAGTGTTGATGATGAAGACATGGATGGTAATTTGTTTCAATGCTGAATGTCGTTGTGGATGTAAACAATAATTAGTAGTATTCTTAATTGGAACTAAAATTTACTAGTAGACATAATATATACAATACATAGATTTATTTTACGATTCTTTATCAACTGCGATGGTTATCTGGCGTCAATGACATGAAGGTGATAATGCCAGCGAAATGACTCCACCACCGAAAGTTACCCAGCATTTGGTCTTAATGGATTAAGGGATAACTACGAAAACAACCTCAACCAGGATTTGAACCTCGGCCCGTTCGTTTAACAGTCAGAATATTAACCATTACTACAAAGCGGAGGACTAGAATTATATTATGTAGCCTATATTAGCAAACTGAGAAATGTCCGACAATTTTATGCTGAAGTACGACAATTTTCATAAGTTGGTACGACGGTTGCGATTCCTTTATCTGGCAACCCTGGTTACTCGCTTGCCTTCGGAGCGATCGGATGTCATGCATGCGGTAGAGCGATTTGTTTTCAGTACAATTAAGCTGTACTGCATTCCTTTACCTACCTCTCGCTTTTATCTCTACTCCGGAGCTCTCCCCACTACTTCTATTACTTCCCCTCTTTCAGGACTAAATAATCGGTCTGTACTCTTTTAAAGAGTTATGAATAAAATTTAAAAAATATTAACAGTAATAGCTTAAAATGCGCCCCCTCAAATCTGCAGCCCAAGATCTGTCAAGGCCTAAATACGTCCTGAGTTGTTCATATGTTTGGGACTCGTGTCATAAGGTATCGGCATACCCGGACCCTATGATGAAGAGAGAAGAGAGGTGTACTTATTGCATCATTTCCTCGAACAATATATGAAACTAACGAACATTGTATGTTCTATTTTACAAGATGATATATAGACTATATTTATTATCCTTAGTAGGTAAAACTATTTTCTAACCTTTCAATTTCCTGGAATTTTATCTTGCAGAACATCTCTAGAAGACCGTCTTCCCGATAAGAAACTGTTACTTCAGTCGGAGTCTTTTTATAGCACAGCAATATTATAAACAATGCAGGAGACTTTTAGTTCCAGAAACGAGATTCGAAATACTGCCTCGCTGTAAAGAGCGCATACTTGCACGTAAGAAAAATCTATACGTAAAGGAAATGTCCATAATTTCACTAGAAATCCTGATCTGTGGCGGGGATTTCTCACACTGAGACATTCGATCCCTTTTCCTACGTATATACATAGACATAAAATAAGATTTAGCTCGGAATAAGGAATATCTGTTGAGAAAGGGGCAGGGGGAGGGTGTTGAAAGCATAGGACCAAGATACGTCTATGGCGTTACCGCCACGCTCCTCCGAAATCCTCTTTATCTTGGCACAAATCTGCCTTCGTCGTCACTACTTCGCCCGCCTTCGCTTGACAAGTTTTATCTCTCAGATGGCAGACTCAGTGCTGTGTTGTGTTACTGCTGCCCCTCCCACCCTAGAAAAGTGGGTTGAGGGATTCATAGCCATTACTCCAGTTCTCATGCCACAGGGCCTTCAGTACATCTTCCCCCCAAAACTAGGGTTTACGTCTATTCGTGTGAAAACCCGA
Source organism: Periplaneta americana (assembly GCF_040183065.1). NCBI lineage: Eukaryota > Metazoa > Arthropoda > Insecta > Blattodea > Blattidae > Periplaneta > Periplaneta americana. Next base: position 64,886,647 of record NC_091133.1, on the reverse strand, counting down.
GAGTGTTGAGGCTACCAGCACTGAGAACTTATTTGGCAGTGCCAGGAAATTTATGATAGAGCTAGCGTTGTATCTAAAAAAAAATAGAGAAAATAGAATTTAAGTGAATAGCCGTCCAATATATTCGGTACAATATTTCATCACTTTTTATTACAATATGTATATCTAAAATACTACAATGAAAATCCAGAACATAGTAATAATATTTACGTCGATTTAAAAAGAAATTCTGGCAGTAGAAAGGACAAAGCAGAGAGTGCACGACTTCTTTTATTTGTGTACACTATATCAGATGGTGACATATTGGCCGCTATAGCTTGTATTTATCCATTGTAAGGCATGATATTTTCTTAGATTTCAGAATTATAAAAACTGAAGAAATAAAGAGAGGGTAATGTGAAGAAAGAAGGAAAAATAAAGGGGAACAAAAGAGGAACATAACAATATAACGGAAATAATAAGGAGAAACTCATAGGAAGAATACGAAAAAGTTTTAAGTGAAAGGTGGAAGAAAATCTGAAAATAAAATAAGAGGTGATTTGATGGAATCTCTATGATTGGGTGTAACGTCTATAATTGGATTTTGATAACGGGAATAGAACAAATACCGTATATACAATTTGCTGTAAGATTTAAGTACCTCTAATAAACGGAATGAAAATAATAAGTTATGAATAACAGTTAATCGCCCACTAATAATAATAATAATAATAATAATAATAATAATAATAATAATAATAATAATAAATTTTATATTTATCTTACGAATGCCTGTTTAACGACTTAATATTAAAACTAACCTAATAACAATTTATTTATTTATTTATTTATATTTACGAATATGTGCTGATCAACAGCCGTTGGCCAATTATAGTCCAGTATAGTAATATAATAATAACAATAAATACAGTAATACAAATAAAAGAATATCAATAATACAATAATAACAATAATACAGTAATACAAATAAAATAATATCAATAATATAATTATAACAATAAATACAATAACACAAATAAAACAGTATGAATAATACAATAATAACAATAAATAGAGTAATACAAATAAAATAGTATCAATAATACAATAAAAACAATAATACAGTAATACCAATGAAACAGTATCAATAATATAACAATAATAATAATAATAATAATAATAATAATAATAATAATAATAAAAAGACATTAACACTAATAAAACAGTATGAATAATACAATAATAATAAGAAATACAGTAATACAAATAAAACAGTGTGAATAGTATAATAGTGTTGTAGCTTTCAAAAGCAATGATATAGTGTTAATATATTATGAAACTAAAACTGTCTCATGTTTACAGAATAAATAATAGAAATAAAACGCTTAACAATATGACACTACTATAACAGGGTGTAACAACTTTAATGTTTAGAAGTTCTGGAACATGTTCCCTGACACGTTCTACGTTGATTAAACCTAACATACCTATATCCGAAATTGAGAGGTTACAGAGATAACAGAGCTGGAAAAAATAGAACTTCTTGCAGCTCCAAGCATTATACCATTTATACAAGGCCTATTTTATGGCATTACTAAGTAGAGATACATAAGAAATATTTGAAAAGCAGTGAATGAGGAAATTTTACTTTTAAGAGAAATTAAATTAAAATTGTTTAGGTTGCTAAGAAAACGAAACAGACAACAGTTTAAAATAACAGTTTTGGGAAAAATAAACAGTATTGTGACTAGTCTTTTTATTGAGTTTTGACCATTAAAACATGCCTTTTGTGTACACACATCAGGAATACGTCGACATAGTTTATGTGTATGGACTATGTGATGGCAATGCAACAGCAGCTGTTCTGGCATATCAAGCACGGTTCCCAAATCGTAGGATTTCTAGTGCACAGGTATTTTCACGTGCCTATTGGCAAATTTCACAGTCTGGTCAACTTCCAAGCCCTTGTGTGAAGAAGGAGAATGCACAACGACAAGAACAGGCACAGGTAGAAGACATGATTATTGATATTGTAGACGAAAATCCACGGTTAAGTACACAGAGGATTGCTGCACAGCTCGATGTAAATCATATGAAGGTATGGAGAACACTACATAAGGAATGTTTGTATCCATATCACGACCAAGGAGTACAGCATCTTGAGCCACAAGATTTGGCTCCTCGTTTGAATTTATGTAACTGGTTAACGATTGAACCCCAATTGGTTGCAAAGATTTTGTTCACTGATGAGGCTACATTCACCAGAAATGGCATAACTAATTTTTGAAATGTCATACATGGGCATATGAAAACCCGAATGCAATAAGAGAAAGACATTTTCAACGTCGATTTTCTATTAATTTGTGGTGCGGTATGCTAAACGACAGACTTATAGGCCCATTCCTCTTCGATCGCAATGTAACAGGAGAAGTTTATGAATTATTTTTACGAAATGAACTTCCAGGTTTGCTGGAAGATGTTCCGTTGGCTGTGAGACATGACATTTACTTCCAACATGATGGTCATCCTGCTCACTTCTCTCTCCGTGTGCGAAACTTTTTGAATGAACATTTTTTCAATCGCTGGATAGGTCGTGGTGGTCCTCAGGCATGGCCTCCAAGGTCACCTGATTTAACGCCTTTGGATTATTACTTGTGGGGTGATATGAAAAGAATGGTGTATGCAACAGAAGTTGACACACGTGAACAGTTCCGAAACAATCATTGCTACTTCTGAATTAATAAAGAACAGCTCTCGTATCATTCAATCAGCCACAAATGGACTTCTGCGTAGAGCCGAGAACTGTATTGCCGCTCAAGGAGGACATTTCGAGCAGAGACAATTAATCACATTTTCCGCAAGAAGTACAGTGTTTGGAATCTTAAGGACATTTTTTTTCAACTTTGCACTGCTTCTTTCATACTCACAAGTAGTTGATATTAAAATGTAATATGGTAATAATAAAAATAATGACATAGACATGTCACTTTCGGAAATTGGTGTTACTTCTTTCAGTATTCAGCGATAAAATTAAACTCAAAATATTTAACTTTGGGGTACAAATACTCCAAACCTATAGAACTTTGGATATAGGTATGTTAGGTTTAATCGACGTAGAACGTGTCAGGAAACATGTTCCAGAAATTCTAAACATTAAAGTTGTTACACCCTATATATTAAATGAATCGAAATCACAATCCTGCATATTAGTATTTTTATGCATTTAGACGAGAAAGAGATTTAGAATTTCCAGTAAGATAGAAATTTTTGAGAACTCTCATTTCTTTCGTCAGAATACGAAAGCTAACATTACTTGCGAAAAATTCACAGTTATGTCACCATTGATGACCTTACAAAATAATATAATATATCAAGTTCCTGTCCTCTTACATGTAAGCTACGACATTTAAGTATTCAATATAATCTCATAGCTGTTTTCAGAGGAAGTTGGATAAAATCTATATGCACATAAGGATATGAATTTTCTTTGAATATATTCCAATTTGACCGAATCAGTAGTTGTAAGAACTACAGATGTAAATTCAAGTTTCGATCTAACTAGTGTATGAGTCTGGTGTAGAAAAAGAATAAGACATAGACCTTATTAATCCTAGTATTCTTAAAGAATGATTATAAATGTAATCAACATGGTTATAGAAATATAATTTAGAGTCAAGTAAAACGTCAAAGTCTCTTACATAATTTTTTCTGTTTATAAATACATTGTCTAGAAAGTAATAATAATAATAGTAGCAGCAGCAGCAGTCAACGATGTATTCAATTTCATTATCTCCTGGCTTAGTCGCATTATGAATAATTATAATAATGATAATAGTGATTATATATGGTAATATAATGATAATTATGATAATGGTAATAATCATGATAATGGTAATAATAATGATAATGAAATAATAACGATAATTATAATAATGACAATAATTATGATAATGATAATTTATGATAGTTTATTTAACGACACTCGCAACTGCAGAGGTTAGCCTTATATCAGCGTCGCGATATGCCGGAATTTTGTCCCGCAGGAGTTCTTTTACATGGCAGTAAAAATACTGACATGAGCCTGTCGCATTTAAACATACTTAAATGCTATTGACCTCGGCCGGGATCGAACCCGCAACTTCGAGCACAAAAAGGCCAGGGCTATACCAACTACGCTACTGGGGGCCACGATAATAATAATAATAATAACAATAATAATAATAATAATAATAATAATAATAATGATAGCAATGGATTAAACAGAATGTTCTCTTAAGAGAACAAATAAAGAACCGTTTCAAAATTAAGTGGTATATGCTGAGAATATCCGGTAATTATTTTATTGTTATTTTATCATCTGTATATGAATAATTCAAAGATCGTATTAACATTCCAGAGATACGCATGTATCGTGCACGCATCTGTTTCGCGTCCATATCAAAGCATAACCGAGAAATATTATTTTAATAGTAACCTCCCGTCGATTGTATGTATTAGTACTAATTTATAACTAAATACAATGCGGAATAATCATATGCAAGGGACACATATTCATTTCCTTTGGAAGAAGGTTAAAATTGTATTCTTCTGGCGTTAGTCGAACAAGTGTCTACTGAGTGAACAATTATTCACACCGAAATTTTATTTTGAAATAAAACTTTAAACGATATCGGTGCATGAAACAAGAAGCAATAATATATACACATTATGAGAGAAGGGCGAAATAAATAATCCTTCAACATCATTTCCTTTCCTTATCGTGGTTTCCGATATTTTATAACCGGATATGTCACGAGACGCGAACATCTGAGGTCCCTAGGATTCGACTTCTGACTGATGGGTCCGCTTCCAGCGAATTTATTCCGCACCTGAGCACAACTTGGAGCTGTGATCCGCAAGGAAAATAGACGTATAGTGGAAACAAGATATCTTGCTGGCATCTCCGCGAATTTCCTTTCTGCATCATACAAGGCAGTTTCACGTTGCATCAGATTTCAAACTCTTTCCAGACTCTAAATAAGATCACTTTCAGATTTATGTAAAGATTTTTAGGATAAGAAGACGAGTCGAAGCTTGAGAATATAAACTTTTCCCTGCAGAATAACATAGTTGACTTAACAGTAAATGGGGTAATAGTGAGTAGTAAAATCGGTAATTTCGTGTAATTCAACTTCTTTTAGAAGAGTCACGCTTCTTAGTTCCTTAAAACTTGAAAGAAAGAAGAAAAATATATTAATAATTTGCTATAATCGAAAGAGTCTTCTTTTATAATAAAAATAATAAATAAAATATACTCGTAGTTACTAATATAAAATTGTATACGGTATAATTAGCAACAACGTAGACGGTGGATCGTAATATAAGAAATAAATAATTTAAAATACCGGTAATACCGATAATTCATATTTCTACACATAATAAATATTACAATCGATACTAAACACTAAATGCATAATAACTAGCATAAAAATAATTACGAACTTATACGGAAACCTTAAATAAGGCGATAGGTACAGTAGTGGCAAAAAAAACCGGACCGGCTCTTGTAGCTGATTTCAGAGCCTTGTTCACTCCAGAGCACGATAGACTGGTAACTAAGACTCTCGTGGTTAGAATCCTGCCTGGAAAGGAAACATTTTTTTGTTCCTTATTCATATTTATTCCCAATACTTTTCAATTGCTGGTAAAATTAATGTTCTGGGAATAATAAGTTAATTAAGTAGTAAAATATCGCTGCAATCGAAAAGTATTGGGAATAAATTTGAATAAGGAACAAAAAAAGTTTCCTTCCCAGGCAGGATTCGAACGACGAAAGTCTTGTTACCAGTCTATCGTGCTCTGGAGTGAACAGGCCTCTGAAATCAGCTACAAGAGTCGGTCCGGATTTTTTTTTTTTGCCACTATTGTACATAGAAACTAGAGATGAACAAAACTAACTGCCGCTCTCGCTCTCTGTGTTCGTTGCATTTGTCTTTCGAGTCTCGTCTCGTCACGTCATTCTTGTGCTCTTCGAGTCTCGCTCATCATTCTCGAAATAGCATTTGGTCGGCGTGGAAAGATTTCGTAACATTGAATAACACACATCACTGAAATAAATAGCATTATAAATGTTTAAATGAGACAAAAAGACAAAAAGAGAACAGTATCTTAGTTATCACAATGTTCTGGTTCTGTTTTTATGATGTTACCATAGTTATATAAATAGAAAAAAAAATTCTGAAATAAATTTTCATTTTTAAGAAACATAAAACATAACGTTAATATCTTTTTACTTGAGATTGCACACTCGATCTCAAACATATGGAAAGAAAATTCCTAGATTATTAATAAGGGCCTAGTAATTAAATAAAGGTTAGGGGACGGATTAATTTACACTGAAAGATAGAGATGATGTTTCAAATAGGCTACTTGATTGTTTATACATATATAATAATTGCCAAATTAGATAAAAGTTCAGTCAGGTTAAACAACTGTGGCGTTCGGGACTTCGGGAGTAATCACACTCGACGTCTCGAAACACTCACAAGCAGTCTTTACGTCAACGACGTGACGTATAGAGCACTGTCGTATGTGTTTTCGGCGTTGAGGGCGCTGTTAGTTTTGCTTTCTCGATCGTTGTTCATCTCTAATAGAAACATAAAAAATAAAATTTAAGAGGCATATTGGTCCGACAAGTTAGCATATAAATGAAATAAGTATAATAATCCTTCAGTAACTGTATTTTTAACCTAATAAATAATACAAGAAATACATTAGGTCATTACACAATCAAATATGACTAGCGCTTTCGCCAATAAAATGGCATTTTCAGGTCTAATTAACATATGGTAATGCTTTAAGCATAAAGACATAGGCAAAAAGCAACATAATAAAATATAATGAATTGCATGATGTGAGATAATTAAAACAATATTAAATGAATGACTGTACAATCACGAAATAATGTAATAATAATCACTTGAAAAGCGTAGTGGTTATAGTGATTGAACCTCATATAGAGTCTAGATGTTAAAATACAGAATCCATGCACATATGTTTTTGCAGCCTTCTATTTAATGCATGGATTCTGTATTTTAACATCTAGACTCTTTATGAGGTTCAATCACTACAACCACTATGCCTTTCAAGTGATTATTATTACATTATTTCGTGATTGTACAGTCATTCATTTAATATTGTTTTAATTATCTCACATCATGCAATTCATTATATTGTGAATTTTATTTGTAACAACAATAATTCCTTTCTACAATTCACCTTAAACGCTCTCGTCAACAATTGGATCTTCACTCACACAGTATTCGTTATAGCACTCCACCGACGACAAGGACAATTGACTTGGACTATTACGCACAACAATGAACTGTTAATCTTAACTAATATTTACAAAGCACTATTTACAAATCAGAACTACCAGTTCTCAGTTCACAGTTCTTCTATCTCAGTCACTCGAGTTCACGGTATCTCGAACCACAGACCTTCAGAGACAGTTCACTGTACTCGAACTCGGGTCCCTCCAACTGCGGTCCACTGCACTCGAACTCAGGTCCCTCCAACTGCGGTCCACTGCACTCGAACTCAGGCCTTCGGATGCTGACGCAGATGCGGACGCACACTCGAGTCGAACTCCGGCTGGCTTGCTTGCTCTGGCTTTCTCACTGACTGAATAACTGAAAACTCTGAAACTCTAGTTCGCTGGCGCCTGCTCTTTTATAGCAAAATCATAGTTGCGAGAACCTTCTACAGTTGTGTAGAGAATTATCTCGATATCTCTACATCGACAGACTCCTGGAATAATCGAGAAGGTCGTTCCACATTCACTGCGTTAAGTAGCAGCTGCGCGCAGACTCGTTGCGTTGACGTAATACACCCTCTCTCTTCTCTCCACCGCGCGACGTCACTCAATGTTCCGTGGAGCCTGTGCGATCTGCTTTCATGCGGGACGCTGGTCGTGAGTTCGATTCTCACGTCTCTGTCACATTGCCCCCTCCTTAGGGCTGCTCGTCCCGGGCAGTCCCTTGGTAGGCTGCTAATCGGTCCAGATGCACCACCATCATCTTCCCTCGAGGTTGTCGCTGGATGCGGTACACCACGTCGTTGATCCGGGTCACCACGCGGTATGGTCCATCCCAGGCACGCTGCAGCTTTGGTGATTTCCCTTTGGTCCTGGTAGGTCGATACAGCCACACCAGGTCGCCCTCCTGGAATCCTGCAGAGTTGGCCAATCTGTCGTAGCGCACCTTCATCCTGTCGCTGGTCATTTTGAGGTGCTCTCTGGCCAGTTGGTGAACTCCATTCAACTTCTCGGTGAGTTCTGCCACATAGTCAGTTGCTGGCTGGTCGGCGCTGGGTGGCGTGCCAAACAGCAGATCACAGGGCAGGCGCAGCTCTCTCCCGAAGACCATGTTTGCCGGTGTCATCCCTGTTGTATCGTGGACCGAAGCTCTGTAGGCCAAGAGGAACAGTGGGACTCTGGCATCCCAGTCTCGTTGATGGTTGGACACCACCTTCCGCAGATGCTCTTCCAAGGTTTTGATGTAGCGTTCCACCATACCATCGGACTGTGGGTGGAGGGGAGTGGTCCTGGTTTTATGCACCCCCAGACGCTCGAACAATTCTCCCATCAGGTTGGATTCGAAGTTGCGCCCCTGATCGCTATGCAATTCCCGGGGCACCCCGAATCGGCAGATGAAGTTGTCAAGCAGCGCGTCGGCCACCGTCGAAGCCTCTTGGTTGGGAATCGCGTACACCTCTGGCCATTTTGTGAAGTAATCCATGGCGACTAACAGGTAGCGGTTCCCGCGATCCGTGACCGGGAACGGTCCAGCAACGTCGATGGCGATCCTCTCAAAAGGAGCTCCCACGTTGTACTGCTGCATGGCTCCCCTGCTGCGGGTCCTTGGTCCGCGACTGACTGCACAGGTGTCGCATCTTCGGCACCATTGTTCCGTGTCGGTTCTCTGATGCAACCAATAGAACCTCTGCCTTAACTTGTCCAGCGTCCTGTTGGCTCCCAGGTGGCCTCCAGTCACTCCAGCATGAGTCTCCTCCAGCACTTCCTTCACCTTGCTCCTGGGCAGGACAAGTTGTTCTATGTGGGTCCTTCCATCGGCCGACTCCCAAATCCTCTTCAGGATACCGTCCTTGACAGTGAAGGATTCCCACTGGGCCCAGTAGCTCTTGTAAGTGGTGCTACGGTTGGCGATATCGGCCCATACTGGTCTCTGGCCGGACTCCACATCACGTAGTAGCTGTCCAATGTTTGGGTCCTCCAGCTGCTCCCTCCTTATGGCGGCGTTATCCCATCCTGGGCTCGGTTGGGCGGCAATTGCTCGGACTGCGTGGGCGCCATCCCGCTCTTCTACTTTCAGGCAGTGTTTACAGCCATCCGGGCACGGGCGTCGTGATAAGGCATCAGCGTTGGAATGTTTCTTCCCTTGTCGGTGTTCGGAAGTGAAGTTGTACTCCTGCAGTCGTTGAACCCAACGGGCGGTCTGCCCCTCCAGATTCTTGAAGCCCAATAGCCAGGTGAGTGCAGAATGGTCTGTCCTCAGATGGAATTCCTGGTCATACAAATATTTGTGGAATTGCTTCAGGGCTTCCACAATGGCAAGAAGTTCTCTACGGGTCACGCAGTAGTTTCTCTCAGCCTTGGACAATGTTCGGCTGAAGTAGGCAATCACCCTCTCTTGCCCGTCCTGTTCCTGAGAGAGTACTCCGCCGATGCCTACGTTGCTAGCGTCCGTGTCGAGCGTGAACTTCCTTCCCGGGATGGGATATCCCAGTACAGGAGCAGTGCAGAGCGCTTCTTTCAGCGACTGGAAGGATGACTCCGCCTCGTCTGTCCACTGGAATTGTCGTTTCTCCTCGGTCAGCTGGGTTAGAGGCTTAGCGATGTTGGCGTACCCAGCTACGAACCTTCTGTAATAAGTGCAGAGGCCGAGAAAGCGGCGCAGCTCCTGCTTGTCCCTCGGTCTAGGCCATCCTCTGACGGCTTGTAGCTTCTCCGGGTCCGTGGCCACTCCGTTGGTCCCTACTACGTGTCCCAAGTAGTTGACCTTCTTCTGGAATAGATGACATTTCTTCGGGTTCAACTTCAGTCTGGCTTGTCGCAGTCTCTCGAACACTTTCCTCAGGTTCAACAGCTGTTCGCCGAAAGTCTTGCCCACCACGATGACGTCATCAAGGTACAGCAAACAGGTGTCGTATGTCAGGCCTCTCATTACAGACTCCATTAGTCTCTGGAATGTAGCCGGGGCGTTGCAGAGGCCGAACGGCATAACGGTGAACTGCCATAGTCCCTGGCCTGTAGAGAATGCCGTTTTCTCCTTGTCCTCAGGATGTAGCGCCACCTGCCAGTATCCTGACTTGAGATCCAACGTCGAGAACCACTCTGCTCCGGCCAGGGTGTCCAAGGTGTCGTCAATTCGTGGGAGGGGAAAGCAGTCTTTCCTGGTGACGTCATTCAGTCTTCTGTAGTCCACGCAGAAACGCAGGTCCCCATTCTTCTTCTTCACCAGCACTACAGGTGATGACCAAGGGCTGTCGGATTCCTCGATGACCCCTCTTGCTTTCATGCCCTCCAGTTGGCTGTCAATCTCCCTCTGTTTAGCTAGAGGGACGCGTCGAGGAGGTTGTCTGATTGGGCGAGCATTTCCGGTGTCGATGCGGTGCTGAACTTTCTCCGTTCTCCCGTAGTCATTTTCAGACAGACTGAACACGTCCTGAAATTCTGTCAGTAGATCGTGGACTTGTCTTCTTTCTCTTTTGCTTAAATTCGCCGGCAATTCTCGAGCCAGCTCTTTCAGTGATGGGTCTAGATCTGGATGTGGTCGGTGACACTCCTCGTTTTCTGCCAGCGACGTCACAGACACCACCGGCTCGACGTTACCTAGTACAGTTCCACTAGGCACCTCCTTGTCCCGATTGGTGACATTCAGGACCCTCACCGGTACCACCTTCTGATTCGGGAGTAGGGATCTGGCCACATAAACCCCATCTATCGGAGTTGTTTGCGAATCGAGGAGCAGGTTTCTCTTAGGTTGTCCGTCCAGTCTTGCCGTCACCACCATCTCGCAGCCTGCCGGGATTGTCACATGATTCTCCAGGGTGAGTCTGCTGGCCATGGGTTGGTCTTCGACGTCCCTCAGGAACACTTCATCCTGACCAAAACGCAGGATACGGCGCCTGACGTCCACCGTTGCATCGAAGATCCGCATGGCGTCGAGTCCCAGGATGACGTCTTCAGTGATGTTGGCGACGAACACCCACATCACTAGTCTCCTCTTTCCCAATGTCAGATCCAGGAAAACCTCCTTTTGGATGGGCAGGTTCTCGCCCGAGGCAGTACGTAGCTCATACCGGCGCAGCGGCGTCCTCCCAGGTAGGCCACGCACGACTTCCGGTCTGGCGATAGTGAGGGACGCCCCGGTGTCTACCAGTACTCTGCATGGGCGGCCTCTTATCCATCCGTCAGCAATCAGCCCATCGTCGCATCTTCTGTTAACCGTCTTCAAGATCAGCCGAGGGGATGGTGATGACGGCGCCGACGTGCCCCTCATCGCATCGGCCCCTTTTAGTTTTCCTGTTTGTGACCAGATCGGTCACAGTCCCTCCTCAGGTGCCCAGGCTCGCCGCAGGACCAGCAGGTAGGCAATCCTCGTCTTCGTCGCTCGGGTGATTTCGGTTGACGCTCCTCGACGTCGGCCGCCGCGACGCTCCTAATCCGGTGCGATGCCGAGACGTTCGCCGTCAACTTGGCTGCCTCCATCCTGAGGGCCGCCGCCAGAGTAAATTGATGGTGCGATGCTCTGCCAGGAGTAGCTGTTGCTTTATTTCCGGGTCTCGAACTCCGCTGCCGAAGGTGTAGGCCGCCTCTCCAGCGATGAAATCATTAGGTAGGCCCCTGAGGGCCTTATGGGCCAGTTGTTCCACCGCCATCGCAAATTCTTGCAGGGACTCGCCTGACTGTTGGACCCTCGTTTTTAGTTGGGTCCTGAACGCTGCCGCAAGTTGATGGTCACCATAACGTCCCTCCAGGGCCGCCATTATCTCAGCGGCTGTCCCATCTTCCGGAACGCTGTGAAGAATCTCCGACGCCTGTCCCTGAAGCGCGGCCAGCAGCTGAGTAGTTTTCTCTGCTGGCGTCCACCCATTGTGCTCTGCGATGGCCTCGAACTGGCGACGGAATATCGCCCAAGACGTCGTACCGTCGAACTTCGGCGTCTTGACGTTGTAATGTCTGGCTGAAGGCGATGGTTCCGCAGGGCCACTATAGGGAGTCCTCAACTCTGTGGCCGCTTCTTGCATGGCACGTCGAACCTCCTCGGCAACTATCTGTTTATGTTCTCTAGTCTGGCGATCCACCAACGCGAGAATGTGCTTGTTTTCCTCAGCGTGTTTATCCATCATCTCACTCGTTTCCTCTTGACGACGTTCGAGATCGCGGATTTTGCCGTCGAAATGGTCTACCTCCTGTCTCAACTCGGCTACTGTCTCGTTTATAGTTGTAAAATTCTGGTTTAGTTTATCCAGATCGGCCTTAAGTTCGTCTCTCACAATGGCGACAATTCCATCTACGTGGGCCGAAACACCTTCGATTTGTGTAGTGACGTCATCTTTCACTCCGCTTATGTCGCCTTTCACTCCGCTTATGTCGCCTTTCACTCCGCTTATGTCGCCTTTCACTTCACTTATGTCACTTTTCACCTCACTGATGTGCTTGTTCATGTCGTCTTTCATTTCTGCTTTTACGTCACTTATGTCCTTTTTCATTTCAGCTTTCATTTCCGCGATGGCTTGCAGGATCTGCTGTAGGTTCTCCATTGTCGATAATGTCCCGATTCTGACACCAATGTGAATTTTATTTGTAACAACAATAATTCCTTTCTACAATTCACCTTAAACGCTCTCGTCAACAATTGGATCTTCACTCACACAGTATTCGTTATAGCACTCCACCGACGACAAGGACAATTGACTTGGACTATTACGCACAACAATGAACTGTTAATCTTAACTAATATTTACAAAGCACTATTTACAAATCAGAACTACCAGTTCTCAGTTCACAGTTCTTCTATCTCAGTCACTCGAGTTCACGGTATCTCGAACCACAGACCTTCAGAGACAGTTCACTGTACTCGAACTCGGGTCCCTCCAACTGCGGTCCACTGCACTCGAACTCAGGTCCCTCCAACTGCGGTCCACTGCACTCGAACTCAGGCCTTCGGATGCTGACGCAGATGCGGACGCACACTCGAGTCGAACTCCGGCTGGCTTGCTTGCTCTGGCTTTCTCACTGACTGAATAACTGAAAACTCTGAAACTCTAGTTCGCTGGCGCCTGCTCTTTTATAGCAAAATCATAGTTGCGAGAACCTTCTACAGTTGTGTAGAGAATTATCTCGATATCTCTACATCGACAGACTCCTGGAATAATCGAGAAGGTCGTTCCACATTCACTGCGTTAAGTAGCAGCTGCGCGCAGACTCGTTGCGTTGACGTAATACACCCTCTCTCTTCTCTCCACCGCGCGACGTCACTCAATGTTCCGTGGAGCCTGTGCGATCTGCTTTCATGCGGGACGCTGGTCGTGAGTTCGATTCTCACGTCGCTGTCACAATATTTTATTATGTTGCTTTTTACCTACGTCTTTATGCTTAAAGCATTACCATATGTTAATTAGACCTGAAGATGCCATTTTATTGGCGAAAGCGCTAGTCATATTTGATTGTGTATTGACCTAATGTAATTTCTTGTATTATTTCTGTGGTGTTTGGGTAAAGGGGTATAAGTCATTTTTTTGTCCAGGTGGAATTTTGTTCCCCAGATGAACACACAAGTTAAATTATACAAGTGGGTGTGCAAAAATCAAAGAATGCTAGCAGTTGATGTTTTTTATTTGTGTAGAAAATTATTTGTAATTAGGGTTCCAAGTTTAATTTTCATTTATCTCCGAACTCATTTTTATGACTTATCTCCCTTTACCCAAACACCACAGATTTATTAGGTTAAAAAGACAGTTATTGAAGGATTATTATACTTATTTTATTTATGAAAAATAAATGTAAAAATAAATATTATGTATCCAATGAATGAGCTGTATAGCAAGCAAGTCCGTGCTACAGTTCGTTATGGTTAGTTTTTGGTTGTATTAAGGGCCTCCCAACTTTCCTACATAATACGCGAATCACTCGCAATTAATTACTGTAGCCCATAATCGTCGAGATTTATAGGTGATCATATGAGTTATCATTATTGTCATTATTAATATTACTAGGCCTACTACTGCTGATATATTCTACACTGAAATATAACTATCACCTAAAAATATATATTAACTAACGGAAAAGTTTGTATTAGAGACCTCGTGTTAATTGACAATAAACTATATTTTCACAATCACATTAATTACATTTGAAGAGTCCACTGCAAGAATGATGGATGTCACTTTCTTGTCGAAAATGAACCAAGACTGTCAATGCATAGCTTAAGACATATAGAATGTACATACAGAGTTATATGGCATTAACACTGATAGTCATTGTCCAGTAATGATCGGAAAATCACAGTTAAGCTTTGAACGCTAAGCATTTCAAACTTTCAATTGCTTCTCCTGAAAAATGTATTCCAAATGACATCCATCATTCTTGCAGTGGGCTCTTCATTTATAATCATGCAATAAGAATGTTAGGAATAATACGGTCAATTACTTAGCTATTCTTTTTCAACACCTGACTCTCTTTTAATACTATACTCAAATCACACACACATGTAAAATAATTTTTATGAAAATTCACACGCGAAAAAGAATCCGAAATTTCCTTCCGTTAGTTCTCAAGAAGAATTTAGTACAGTCGCTCTTGATGCCTCATATTGATTACTGTGACACTCTCTACATTGACCTTAACATGAGACTGACAGACAGACTACAGCGTGTCCATAATGAATGTGTTCGATTTATTTGCAACGTCCGTAGATCTAACCGTATCATACCTTCACTAAATATGCTGTCCTGGTTCCGTATCAAGGATCGAAGAACTATTCACTCTCTCACTTTACTCTTCAATATTCTTCAGAACTCTAACCCTAGCTACTTAGCTTCTCGTTTTCAACACTTGTCCTCATATCACCAAATAGATACTCGGTCACAACACCATATCACACTCTCCATTCCTAAACACAGAAATCCTTCTACTCTTCATCTTTCACCGTCCCTGCAGCTTATCTCTGGAACTCTCTACCACAACATGTCAGAGACTGTCGGAGATTATCTAGATCCAAAAATAAACTAAAATTGCACTTTTTCAATTCAGATTCTTTTCAATTATAAGCCCTTTTCTCTGCAATAGTTTTGTAAAAAATATATATGTATTTCTTTTCCTTCCTTTCCCCTTCTTTTTTTGTTCTCTTGATCATCAGATGAATTTATTATCAAACCATTTTTATTGAGGATTTTATTTAATTTTCGTATTTTTTCTTTTTTTTAATTATTATTTTATTACATTCCATTTGTTGTGTTCTTCCTTATGCTTTCCCTGTTAATTATTTGTACTAACTGAGTTGCTTTTATTGTATTCCAATCTTTAGATCTGTATTTTACTTTCTTTTTTCTCTTATGGTATTATTTTCCTGTTGTTTAGTGTCGATTTTGTTATGTTATTATTTTGTTTGGAATATGTTAGTATTCTGTTCTTTAACTTATGTTAAATTTTAACCGCTTGTATACTTTGTGACCTGGAAGAGTGTAAGAGAAGGTCCTATGACCTTAACTCTGCCAGTATAAATAAATAATAATAATAATAATAATAATAATTATTATTATTATTATTATTATTATTATTATTATTTCACTGTAAGGATTGTGCTAACTTTTACCTTGTCCTGAACTGTTATTGGCACCAAGCTGTTGTACAGCACAATAAATAAATACATAAATAAGTGAATAAATAAATAAATAAATAAATAGATAATTCTTCTTCTTATTATTATTATTATTATTATTATTATTATTATTATTATTATTATTATTATTATTATTTCACTGTAAGTATTGTGCTAACTTTTACCTTGTCCTGAACTGTTATTGGCCCCAAGCTGTTGTACAGCACAATAAATAAATACATAAATAAGTGAATAAATAAATAGATAATTCTTCTTCTTATTAATATTATTATTATTATTATTATTATTATTATTATTATTATTATTATTATTATTATTATTATTATACTTTAGTGAGATCGAAACTCGAATATACAATTGTAGTTTTGAACTCTATTATAAGTACTGATTCGACAAACCTGGAAAATAATCAATGGAAATTTATATAATTATGTTCTTACAGATTTCTGCCTAATAACTCCGGGTATTGCCTAATTATGAGCAAAAAAACAAGCACTTTAAATGTCGAAGCTAGTATGCTAGACGTCATGATCTCGATTACTTATTCTTAGAAGTATTAGAACATGGCAATGCCATTTGCTTTAATATTATTTGCATAATCTTTATACACAAATCAGTTAATACTTTCTGTAACAATGAAGTCCTTTCCATAAAATTTAATAGTACTGATTCTTGTATATTAATCATTGTAATCTTTGTTCTTTATTTTGTTATTATAATCTCAATTATTTAGTTAATTTGTACCATAGTTATTCATTTTTTTGTATTAATTGTATGACTTTTATTGGCCCATGGTTATTGTCCAGTACATAAATATAAGTAAATAAATAAATAATAATAATAATAATTGTTGTTATTATTATTATTATTATTATTATTATTATTACCAACACTACTATTATCATCATCATTATTATTATTAGAAAAGATGACCTCTACGATATTCCCATGTTCCAAATTTCACCTCACGTAGCTTGGCAGGTCACATGTTACATACGCTCTGTGACTGTCAAGAATGACGTGCATACAGTACATTTCGACATAGTGAATAATGACATATGTCCATCTGATCTCTTACTTGTTAGTGCCAAGTTTGTCATTCGAGTTTCCTTTCGTTACTATACATTCGTAATGGCTAGGGTTATATTAGGTTTGAAAATTCCGTCGTGTGAAAGTCTATAAGAGTTTTCTCTGGAACATTTTCCAACAATTTCACATGTGTCAGTAAGCTTTGTGGAGACAATTTAAATCTCCTTTTGCTCCACTGTCTTGACGACTAGAGTTACTTAAATTTCGAATATAATTCTTACACAAGAATTGTTATTCAGAACGCTGTTCTCGTATCATAATAATACAAGATATGGCTTGAAATATACAATTTATTGGGCAAATCTGGCTTTCAGGTAGAAGCTCCCTGTGAAGCAGGCTTGAATAATTTCAAGGGAAAAATTGTTCCGGGGCCGGGTATCGATCCCGGGACCCTTCCATTCGTGCGCTAACGTAAGAGTAGTTCCTGGGGTAGCTCAGTCGGTAGAGCATTCGTGCGCTAAGCGAAGGGTCCTGGGATCGATACCCGGCCCCGGAACAATTTTTCTTTTGAAATTATACAATTTATTGGCATATTAATTTTATTAAAATTACACATTTCAACTGGTCCCTTCGATGTCTTATGGTCTGTTGCAATGATATCCGAATATTGTTCACGTCATATTGGTTCTGACGAGTTTGGCAGAACTGTAAAATGAAATGAAATCAGTAGCTATTAAACATGTCTAGGTACTGCATAAACGGCCAATGCACAGTGGAAATATGACCATATGGTGTGCTATTTCTGCTAGAGACATTATTTGTCTCCATTTTTTTCAAGATAAATGAGAGAGTTATTACAATGAATGGTGAAAGGTATCGACAAATGTTACAGACATTATTCAAAGACGCGCTAAACAAGGATGGCGTTTGGCTTCAATAAGACGGAGCTACGCGCCATACTGCCAGAGACAAATGCGGTTGTTGAGAAATCTTTTCCCTGGAAGCTTAATTTTTCAGTTGGATTATATCGACTGGCCGGCTCGATCTCCAGACCTTACAAATGCTGATTTTTTCTCTGTGGGGACATTTCAAAGAATGGATGTTTCAAACCAGACAAACTTTATCCAGGATCTAAGGAACAGGATATAGGCAGAAGTCCATGTTTTTTGCAACGTCACATAAACAATTTCCGGGTAAGATTTTAACAAACCATAAGATAATGAGGGGATCACTTGAAATATGTAATTTAAAAAATAGCACGCCAATAAATTTCACTGTTTAAACATAGCCTATGTTATTTTCATACGTTTAAACCTTAGTCATTTTAGAACAAGATGTTAAATTCGTCAGAACCAATTGCCGGACTATATTCAGTATATAAATTTTCTTTTAGGCCTAAAGAAATTTAATTGAGTGAAATAATTTATGTAAGTAATAATGTATTAATTCCACTCACACGAAGATTTTTGGAGACATTCTGACTACATAATTTACTTTTTTTTTCTGTATTTTCTACAAAGAAAGAACCATTCAATTTTTCACAAAATAATTATATTCAATTTATGTTACCACCTGGTGAACTTGTGTTGTAAATAGAATATAAAGAAAATTATATGTATAGTTTAGGCGAAATCTCTGCGGACAGACGGACAAAAGAGAGCATGAAGAAATATATGCTGAAAATTTTTATTTCCGTGAAAATCGTGTAATAATTATTTTCTCCTGATATTTTGTGTACGTAGGTAAAGTTCAGAATTTGAGTTATAATAAAATATTGTAAATTATTTGATATTGAAATAAATTTTGTAAAAATTTAGAAAAAAAATATAAAGAGTTTTCTTTGCAGTTCTGAAAGTTTTCTGGAATAAGCTATTATTGCGAAGATGGTATTTTAGGTTTGGGAACTCCCGCTTTGTCTGATTACCTGGTCCGATTTTTTCCAAGGTTTTCTCCAACTGTAAGGTGAATGTGAGGTAATCTATGGCGAATCCTTGGTCATGTATCATCTCGCTATCACCAATCCCATAGAGTAGATATGCAACGTTTCGTACGAATCCTCAGTATTTCATAGTAGAAAGTGATGTAATTAAATTGTGAGTTAAAAGTTACATAAATCTTCCTCTAATCTAGTGAGAGGCGTTCCTTCGCTAACGAAATGTAAAAAGGTTATTGAGTTACGATTAGATTGGAATATATTACGCAGTTCGACAGCCGGTTTTGTTTTGTCTTTTATTTTGTATCTCCAGACAAAATTCTATAATCTTCCTTTGCAGTAGTTACCAGTTTAAACATTTTCACGGTGGATTTGATCTTATGTTGTGGAAGGTTTCTTTTCAATTCAGAATAACAAGAGAGAAATATTTTAATAACTTCGCTATACTGTTCAAGAATTAAAATGGGGAACGCATTAAAGCTTATGGAGATCGCGAATATTTATTTCATCTATTGATTCTGCTATAAATTAAATTTTACGTAAATTTCACTCTTTTCGTTTCATCTGAAAACCGAATACTGTGGTTTAAGTTTGGCTGTTTAAAATTCGTCGTTGCTACGTTACTAAAATTTGTATGTTCATTGTTGCCATGAAGTTGTGTGGAGTATCAGTAATAAACTGTGCTCAAGCTTGTGATGGGAAGACCACTTGCTTCCGTGTATTGCGACTCATAAAAATTGCAGGTTTTATGAATTTCTAATATTGTCTGGGCGAGAGCGAGTGTGTCCACGTCATTGTTGAGTATGAAGCTACTCTTCCTTGTCAAGAGATTTCAGTGTTCATATTAGATAAAGAACACGTTCAATTCGAAGCTTAATTAATCATACGGAAAACTATTTAAGTTATAGTCCACGCCTGTGGAGTAACGGTTAGCACGTCTAGCCGCGAAACCAGGTGGCCCGGGTTCGATTCCCGGTCGGGGTAAGTTACCTGGTTCAGGTTTTTTCCGGGGTTTTCCCTCAACCCAATATGAGCAAATGCTGGGTAACTTTCGGTGCTGGACCCCGGACTCATTTCACCGGCATTATCACCTTCTTATCATTCAGACGCTAAATAACCTAATGTTGATACAGCATCGTAAAATAACCCAATACAACACAACAAGTTATTTTAAATATTGCATAAATACAGGAATGTGAAGTAACACGGACTTGCTGCCGTAAATTATTATTCTTTTGTATGGTATCACACATGGAAAATCGAAAGTCGGTGGCACATAGTTGGAACACGAAATAGGAAAAAATGTAGCAAACAAGATCGTCATTATCATCGTTACCCATTCCCTTCACTACACTTACACGAACACTTAAGATACGCTGACCCTAGTACATGACATAACTCTTCACATATACACATTATGTATAACGTGCCCTTCCGAAGTGGTGTGCAATTTGAAAATGGGTCAAGTCCCGCCATCTATCATCAGTATGCGGAACCAAAATCACGCAAAGTGAAGTGAGTAGGCATTAGAACACACACACATTATGGATATTTAGCTTTCTGTAAAATTTATGACAATTTAAAATGAGGAAATTTATTAATAATGATACAGATTTTGAGATAGAAAATGCTTGTGTAAAATATTTAAAATATGTCCTCATTGTTTCTGCAGAAGTGGAACGAAGTTTTTCTAGATGTAAGGCTGTGTTTTCTAGCAACATGTAATAATTCTCCTTTGAAAATTTGAAAATGTGGTTTGTTATTCACTGCAACATTACATGAAGTGAAAAACTATGTAAAACAAAAACGTAATACACTATCATATTAACATAGTGAAATGAAAAGGCTGATACGTCTTGTCAATTTTATATTAGGTGTATTTTCTACAGACAGAAAATAAAATTTCTTTAAAATAGTGCAATTTTTCTTTAACAAAGAAAATAATGTCTTTAAAGACATTATTTTCTTTAGTAGTGGCTTTCAATCTTCCAAATGCTGAGAACTAACTTACCGTGATGATAAGCATAGAGTTCAAACGAACGAAAGACACTGCGTTAACTCACCTCAATGTGAGACGCAGGCCTACTCAAAATCAGAGGCGCACGAAGCACACTGGTAGTATAACGGCATATATTTCTCAGGCCTAAATATATGCATTAGATTTATATGCAAGTAAAATACATTCGCGTGTAAGTATAGTACTCATATTTGCAATATTAAATATTCTGAGTGTCTTTTCAGACTAATTAACTGAATTTATTTCGTCTTAATATTTTAAGGATCGAATATAAGCTATTTAAATAATGTATTTAAATAATTTTATTTTACAAATAGTGGTTCGAAGCAATTATCTTTACATTTCATTTGTACTCAGATGAAATAGTAACTTAGATAACTTTTAATAATAGTCTTTCACTATGTAGGCCTATTATTATTATTACGTATTATTATTATTATTATTATTATTATTGTTATTATTATTATTGATAGACCTATTATTATAACATAATATCTTCTTCTTCTTCTTCTTCTTCTTCACATCAGGAATTAGATGGTTTGCATGTTCCGTTCACACACAATTCTGTCTTATCTCCATCTCTTCCTCATGCGTCCAAAACTTCTTTTCTCTTTTGGTTTGTAATTATCTCTAATCAATGATAATCTTTCTGCACTCATCCAGTTCATATGTTGTATCCAATCTTCTCTATTCTCTAATATCTTTTTATTAATTTTTGTATAATCAAGTTTTCCCGTATGTATTCGTTTCGTACGAGATCTTACATCTTTTGACTTTCCTTAGAAATGTCATCTCTGCTGCTTATATTTTATTTTTATCTTTTTGTTTTAAAGTACAAGACTCGCTGTCGTTCATTAACGTCGGAACAATCATTACTTTGTAAAATTTCAGTTTAGATTCGTTCCTTGTCTTGTTCCGTAATGTCTATGAAGAGGGTCGGTGACAGACTACATCCCTACCTAACTCTTTTATTTTTAAAGTCAACTTCAGTTTTAGTGAACCTCTGCGCACTAGCATATTTTGTTCACTATATCCGAGGTTCATTAAAACCGAATTGTATGTTTTTATACTACTGACGTTGCTATATATACAATATTAATGTCCACTTGGGACAGTTCACGTTCAGAATCAGTAATAATGTTCGCTTTATCTTCCAACTTAAAGACTTTACGCTTCGACATTCTGATGTTCACAGTTCGAACCTTGAATCTAATCTAACCATGTAGGTAATAGGCACTGGCCGATTTCGCACCTCTTCCCACTAGAGATATGCCTACTGTGTACTCGGCCTTGGAATTTCCACTGGTTCACTTTTACAAAGATGCGGGAGGGAGGGTAGACGACCATTGTACTGTAATCCTTCTTGTATTTACCCTTTGGTCATCACTCTACTCCCTTTTACAAAGGAAAACACTTTCTCTTTCTATTCTTCGAATAACCTCTTTTAAAGAAGTCAGAACTAATCCTTCCTTTCTCCCTCACTGCGTACAGGCGACACTATTCTCTTTGACGTGTTTCAAGCTGTCCAGGAAGCTGAACAAATCCTTTGTCTTTCAATGTACATAACGAGTAGGAGGTTTGACATTTTGTTCTGAACATATTCTTGGAAGTTTATAGGAGAAAGGGTTTCCTAAATTACCATTTTGGCCATTTTAAAATTACATTTTCTTGGGGAAGTTCTAGTTTTAGGTTCACTATAACCGAAGTGAGGGTTCACTATAAACGGAAAAATTAATGTAATTTATAATGTATGCGGGTCGGGACCAACGATTTAGGTTCACTGTAGCCGAATGTTCACTGTAACCGAGTTCACTATATCCAGAGTTGACTGTAGTTATTTCTTCTAATTATATTAACTTTTTACTTATTACAGTTTAGTATCTTCATATAAAATTTTAATAATAATCAATAAGATGTAAAGGGAAACTTTTTTGTCCTTTATTATTATTATTATATAACTTCAGTTTCTGCATTAATTGTAGACCTGGTTGAGTGGAATAAAATGCCTCAAGGCCTTGACCATGTCAGCTAAAACAAAGTAAATGATTCAATGGTTTGAGGCCGTCGTCTGAGTTAAATCTCGTATTTGATTCGTTGACTATTAGCTATAAATGGCTGCTGGCCGCGAGTAAGGAAGATGTGCTTCATCGATTGAACCGGTACTTACCGATGAGATATCCTTCAATTAGTGTTCTGCTCTGTTCTTCCGCTTGTTTGTCTTCAACGTTGCCAAAGTTCCTTAAGTGGCATGGTTTACCTCTTATAGAGACAGGTGACTTGAAGGCTTAGAGCTCGCATAAAAATATTTCATTTTATTTCAAGATGTGAGGACTCAAATTCACACAGAGCTTTCAGACTTTTGCTTCCCAGTTCATCTTCTCTGCATTGCCATTACTTGCTTCTTGTACCTTTCTCCGTAAAGTTACTGTAGAATATTTCTCTCGGAAAATATTGCAAGGTGAGCTAGTAATTATCAACAATAAAACGATTCTAAGAATTATTATTAATTACGGATAAATTGTGGAACAGTATCATTCAAACGAGGGTAGGCCCTATTTAGAAGACGCTACGACACTGTCTTCAAATTTATAGTACTTTAATCCGGATGTCCAGCCTAATGTTTTAAACCTTTGCGCTCATTGTTAATTTTACACTGTGTATATCCTGATATTTCAGGTATGCATACACGTAAATTGAGGAAAGTGAGACGGAAAACTATTTTAAATCTTAAACAACATATTACAGTAGTTCTCCCTACATTACTCTGAATGAACACCAACATCGTGTGAATTGTAAATAATGGAGGCAGCTGAAATGAGAATTTTTGCCTGTTGGGAGGATATATATTGTTGGACCATAAAAGAACGAGGAATTTTTTTTTTTACTTGGTTATTTAACGACGCTGTATCAACTACGAGGTTATTTAGCGTCGATGAGTTTGGTGATAGCGAGATGATATTTGGTGAGATGAGGCCGAGGATTCGCCAGAGATTACCTGGCATTTGCCTTATGGTTGGGGAAAACCTCGAAAAAAAACTCAATCAGGTAATCAGCCCAAGCGTGAATCGAACCCACGCCCGAACGCAACTCCGTACCGGCAGGCAAGCGCCTTAGCCGACTGAGCTACGCCGGTGGCTACGAGGAATCCAACAGAACCTAAACGTAGAAAATGTTATCAACAAAATGATCATCTGCGGAGAGAAGTAGAGAAGCCATGCAGAAGCCTTGAACCGGAGTATATGAGGAATGTCAAAGTCCTGCACATACATACAACATGAACTATTCTCTCTGAATATCTGTAGAGTTATTTCATTTTCACTCTGTATGTGAGATGTAATTATATTATTCATTCATTCATTCATTCATTCATTCATTCATTCATTCATTCAGTGTTCTGCCCAAGGGCAGGTCTTTCACTGCAAATCCAGCATTCTCGAATCTTTCCCATTTTCTGCCTTCCTCTTTGTCTCCTCATATGAGCCATATATCTTAATGTCGTCTATTATCTGACATCATCTTCTACGCCGAACTCTTCTCCCGTTCACCATTTTTTGTTATATTAAAGTTTCCAATATCAATTCAAAAAAATTAAGATTATTTTCTACTCTGAAAACGTAAATATTCTTAAGTCTACTTTACTAGCAACTAGCCCGTTGAGTATCAATTTTTCTGTTATTCGCTCTTGATCAGTTCATCCTTTAACGTCGCATCGTCTTGCTGGTCTATTTAGTTCATATTTTGTGCTTTGTACAGTATAATGATTTGATCAACAGCGACAACAGAAAAAAAATTGTGGGATTATAAAAAGGATCCAAAATCAGCAAGGGAGAATTTTTCTTCGATATAATTCAGCCATGAGTTTGGCATAACATGCAACTTTGATGATGGTCCAAATTGAAGACAGTGATGGCTCCTTTTAGGACCTTGACTGCTGTCACCACGCTCCCCGGCCCCCGGCCCTCATTAGCCGCGAGCGAGCGCGGATCAGCCGGGCGATCCGCCTCATCTGCCGCACCAGCTCCGGAGAGGGAGGCGCGCGCACTTCCACTGCAGAAATCCATGACGAGAAAGACTTTGCATCCTGTTGAGGAGAAATACATGTAGGGTCATTCTTCTTCTTTTTAAAGTTTAGGCATTATTACACAGTCTCTTATAGGTCTTCTCACATCTCGATTTGGATTCGGAATAGTCCTGGGGAGGCAGATTATGAATTTCCTTGGTACGAGCGGGGCTGCATGGGCCGCACATTCTGTACTCATTCCCATACGGCAATACGAATCCGCGGTTTAACAAACTACAACTTCAATACTGGAGCCACTGGCTAATAATTAGAGACTGGAATCTTTGCCATTACTATTTGAAGTTAAGTGAGTACAAACGACTTGACTTGACGAAGAGTAGCGGCGCGTGGTGCTGTACGATTAAAACAGACGACTGCCGCGTTATGGACAACAAATACACACATAAAAGAACCCATTTCAAGAGTGGGATCGTTTTTTGTATTATAAGAGAAGAAATATAGTCTTTACTATAAACTTTTCGCTTAAAATTTTACTGTATCAGAGGCACTACTCTTAACAATAATCTGTGATATATAGTACATTATGCAACGAGCCTATAATGGTAGTAATTAAGACGCGAGTATGTTTGTTTATGAAACGAGAGCAAGCGAGTTTTATAATTTTCATACGAGCGTCTTAATTACCATTATAGGCAAGTTTCATACGACTTTTTATGCTCGACCATATTTCTAACTTGAAATTATTCATAAGTATTCATGTTATGGTTATCTAAGTGAGGAGCGGAACTGACCTTCTAAATTGTGAGAGGTGCGCTGACGCGAAAGTATTGATTTTTTCTGAGGAACGAATGTCATTGACCTTGATATAATCTTGAGAATAACATGAACGTTAATATTGATATAACCTGGAAATTGATTTAGAATTGAAAAACGAGATGACAAATTGAATTTATTTGAATATTATTTACAATTAACGCTAATTATTATAGTAACAGAACATAACCTTCTGCGACAGTATTGGATTTCCAGCCTCCGTGACTTTTCGCTAATTGTCTTTCGATTGCGTATCCGAGAATAATCGATACTTGAGGTTTTATAATGGCACAATGGTGATTTCTCATTGGCTGAACAACTGAATTATAATGAATAGGTGTAATTTAATGAGGTGCATTAAAGGGCTACTATCAGGTGTATAATTACTACATTTCGGCATGGTCGAGCATAAAATATTAAATTGAAATGTCACTCTTTCATAGGTGTCGCTCTTAATGCAATATTGGAGCCCATATTACGATAATCTTTGTTGCAAAATTTAAACCTAAAATACGGGTAGTACTATAAAAAGGCAAGCCTACTGTTCTGGTCTACAAGTGTACTTTTCAATAAAATTTTTAATGTGCTTGTCAACTTTGTTAAAAGGAATATTGGCCTGAACCAACATTTCATACGGATCTATGCTAAATTCGTCCTCTGTCACTGAATTGCTATTTGAAGGTAGATCGTCAGACACACTTCTTTCTATCAATTTCAAATTCTTTATATGTTTTTTTTTTAATTACAGTGATGCTGTAGATGCCATCTTTTAGAACAGAATATGCCAGTCTTACATAAAGTACACACAATTATGTCGCCATTTAAACTGATATAAGCCCTAGGCCTACTCTCTTCCGAATTCCTCTACCCACTTCTATATTTTCGTACACTTATTTTGGGCACCTTTATTTCAACTAGTGTATAATATTATAAACATTGCTAAATTGAATCATGGTATACTTGTTTACGAGTAAGGAATCTGTTACACGATCAACATCACAATCGGCTTTCCATGAAGACTAAATCACGAGGAGATAAATTATTGTAGTTTGTGATAGAACAAGACTGTTTTTGGGGAGAAGTTTTCACGTAGTACTCTCGCTTCCTCCAATTTCACTTATCATTTATGTATGTGTAGCATATATTTTAATTGTTTATTTAACAATGCTTACAGCGCGTTATTTCGATGGCTGAGAACTAGACTGTTCTAAGTCTAAATTTTTATAAGAAAAAAATCTATGTTTCATTGTGTTCCATGTCCTTGTCAGCATGTATGAATCGAACAAAATTGTAATATTCCTCTTCGTAAGGTTGCTATGAAGCTATTCCAAATTGTTTCATGAAGCTTTGAATGTCAGGAGCTTAAAATAGCTCTCCTGAAAAAAAAAACAGTAAAATGGATTTGGAACATTCTGGTTCTGGGCCATCGATATATTGAGATTGTGAACAAGTCTCTCTCAAGGGCACGTGCCCTACTTTACACCCCATGCACACTTATACTCATTCCAAAGTTGTGGGACTAAGAAAACGGTCCTTATTAATAATATTACAAAAAAGGATAATTTAAAAATACATGTAGTTACCCGTGTCACCTAAGGAGGAGATGTTGAAACTGATT
This sequence comes from Periplaneta americana, assembly GCF_040183065.1. Lineage (NCBI taxonomy): Eukaryota > Metazoa > Arthropoda > Insecta > Blattodea > Blattidae > Periplaneta > Periplaneta americana. Next base: position 64,859,332 of record NC_091133.1, on the reverse strand, counting down.
TGCTTCACATTCCAAACATTTTTGACATCGACTAATGAGATTGTATAGGGAAACTTTCTGGGCGATTTTCGATGTCATAGAGAACATCTTCAGGGAGCACTATCCATCGTCGTATTCATTTATCTCGAACATTTCCGTTTCCTCAAATTTGTTAACTAATTTATTAATGGGAGCACAAGTTGGAATGTGATCATCAGGGAAATTTTCTTGGAATAATCTTCTGACAGCAGGAGCCGATTTTGTAGGCACTTACGAATCATAAATAAATACTCGTTGTGGAATAGAATATTTTGGCCTAATATTAGCCTACATTTCTTAGCACACTGCTATATATACGTGCTGTTTCAACAGCCGTTTAGCTCAGACTGATGACGCGTTCCCACGATCTCTGCCCTGGCTGGGCTGAATGACCGCGCGGGCGAGAAACTCGTAATTTGTTCACCCTTTAGTTCAGTATGTGCTTATAGAGTCTATCGTGTGTCACTTTTTTCAAATGTTGGATCCAATTGTTTCTGTATCTTTTCAGTGTATAAGCTACATCTTTCATATTTATTTTTTCTCTGTTACGGGTGAGGATTGGAAGATTTGCACCTCAACCTGAGGCTTATTGTACTGGCCTCCTTATATAGGATGATTTTTGTAGTCTCCAGGACAGTATTCCTGTAAGTATCGTGATTCACTGTCTGGTGGAATCTAAAGATTCAGACACAAAACACCCTTTCCGAAGGAGTTCGTGATGAATGGCACTACATCCTCCTGAGAGATTGATACCATCTGTATGAAAATCACTTTAATACATCTTGTTGTGGCCTATATTTACCCTAAAATCCTTTTACTTTAGCTGTCGTGATTCACTATTTGGTGCCATCTATCGATTCAGCCATACAACACCCGGTCCGATGGAGTTAATGATGAACGTCACTGGATCCTCCTGAGAGTTTGTATTCCACTCAGATTGATACCATCTGTATACAAATCACTTTAATACCTCTTGTTGTAGCCTATTTTTACCAGAAGATCGTTTTACTTTAGGCATCGTAATTCACTATTTGGTGATTCACTTATCGATTCAGCCACAAAACACCCGGTCTGATGGAGTTCGTCATGAACGCCACTGCATAACATAAATCATTGAAAGAAATAATATTATAAATGTTTAAATGAGATAAAAAGACAAAACAGAACAGTATCTTAGTTATCAAAATGTTCTGGTTCTATTATATGATATTACCTATGGTTATATAATAGAAAAAAAAATCTCAAATAAATTTGCATTTCTAAGAAACATAAAACATAACGTTAATATCTTTTTACTTGAGATTGCACACTTGATCTCAAACATATGAACAGAAAATTCCTAGCATTTTAATAAGGGTCTGGTAATTAAATAAAGATTGAGGAACGGATTATTATACACACTGAAAGGTAGAGATGATATTTCAAATAGACTATTTCATTGTTTATACTTATATAACAGTTTCCAAAGTAGATAAAATTCAATCAGGTATAAACAACTGTGGCGATTCAAGGCTGCTTGACGTTCGAGTGATCAATCTCGACGTCTCGAAACACTCACAAGCAGCCTTTACGTCAACGACGCGACGTATACAGCATTGTCGTGAGCATTTTCGACTTTGCGGGCGCTGTTAGTCTTGCTTTCTCGAACGTTGTTCATCTCTAGTATGCAGCATATTAAATAAAGCTATACATCTGTCGACATGTGATCACACCCACAGGAAATTCTATATAAAACTATGCATTTTTCGATTTTTTCTGAGATGTTTCTTATGTGTAAGGCGAGTTCTCATGTTTGTAACCCATTGTTCCAATGCCGGAACATAAGTAGTCCCTAGCGGAGGTTCAAGTATCTACAAAACATTTAGTTACATTTATTTGCCTACAATGGCAGAGGGACAAGTGGTAAGCTCATTGCATCAAACACCACCTAGTATGCAAATAAGGTATTATTAAGACGCAAGAGATCAGAAATTTGGTACAGATACTCTAAATTAGGCTTAGAGGTTTTTAAACTACCAGAAAACTCCGACATGGGACACGCGGCTTTAAATCCCTCCCGGAGGAATTGCGCTCCGAATTTTTGCGTCCTGAAAAATTCATCGACCCCACCCGGGTTTAAACTTGCAATCCTCGAGATAAGTGGAGCATGGTGAGTTTTTGCCTATCACAAAGAAAATGCCAGATAACCATGTATTTGATCAGGGTGCCAATTAACGGGGAGATGGGGAGATTTCCCCCCTCTTGGAAAGTTATCCCCCTCTCATAAATTAATATTAACAAACCCTGCCAGGGATAACTTCTATCCCCCCCTCACACAATATAATTGTTTTAATATGGGTATATGTACTTTATAAAGTATAAAGTAAGCAAAGAAAATAATATTGGTGTGTTATCATCGCCGGCAAGCTGACAACAATCAATAACTTAGAAATTACACATCTTATCTTAAGGCTGCTCATGAATATAATTATTATTATGATCAAGATGCAAGACAAGCAACTCAGTGCGACCAAGCGTTGAGCCGTGTCGAATGAGGATAATAATAATAATAATAATAATAATAATAATAATAATAATAATTTTATGTATGGTATTCTCTATCTAGGATTCTATCCTCCCCTCATCGAAATCTTAATTCGCACCCGATATAGCATTGTTAAATAAACAATTAAAATATATGCTATACATACGAGTACATAAATGATAAGTTAAATTGGAGGAAGCGAGAATACTACGTAAAAACTTTTTCCCGAGAACCATCTTTGTCTATCACAAACTACAATTTATCTCGTCGTGATTCAGTCTTCATGGAAAGCCGATTGTGAAGTCCTTCGTCTAACAATGTGCCTTATTTTATATAAAGTTTTTGTTACAGTTATCTGTCACGCAAAATTAAATTTTAGCTTTAAGGAGTCACAAAATGTGGTACGTGAAGTCGAGGAAGCTTTCCTTCAGTACAATTACGGACTGGATCTCGGCTCAGGGAGAGATTGCTATTACTTTCTTTAGTTCATTACTGAATCATAGCGGCATAAATTATCCGTGCCTTGCCCACCCCCTCCTGTCTTAATGGCGCACGGTAAAGAAGGGATGAGGGGGTCGGGAAGGGGATGATAACGAGTGGTTTAGAGAAAACTCCGCGCCACTAGGGCATCACGGAGAGAGCGTTTAGAATGTAATGCGGGGAGCCTTCGATTACTGCTTTAGTGATAATGACATTTCATTTGTGCCAATTAATAGAGGCAGGTCACTCGACCCTCCTCTGTGTAGAGATGTCAGCCTGTGCGGTCATAACGTCTGTCATCAGGCTCCACGTCTCCGTGGAAACGCCTCACAGGTAGAGTTTCAAACCTCCGTACTTGAAAGTCGAGAGGGGGATATCAGCTGCCATAAATTCAAATTCAGTGATTCTGCCTGTACTAAAGAAGCAAGTTGGCAGGAGTAGCGGTAAAACTACTGTAGTAGCAGGTATGATACACAAATGAAATTTCATTTCTATAAGCTACAGTGTGTTTTAAAACTTGTTTACGTATTGTGGGCCGGGTAGAGGTCAATGGATATAGTTTTTTTATTAAGTGAACCGCTCTATGCGAAAAGGGCTTCAATCACAAAAGTTAAAATCTTGGGAAATAACAAATATGGCCTAACTGTATTTATTTTTATTTTATTGGGCTATTTTACGACGCTGTATCAACATCTAGGTTATTTAGCGTCTGAATGAAATGAAGGTGATAATGCCGGTGAAATGAGTCCGGGGTCCAGCACCGAAAGTTACCCAGCATTTGCTCGTATTGGGTTGAGGGAAAACCCCGGAAAAAACCTCAACCAGGTAACTTGCCCCGACCGGGATTCGAACCCGGGCCACCTGGTTTCGCGGCCAGACGCGCTGACCGTTACTCCACAGGTGTGGACCCCTAACTGTATATCTCCGTATGATTATACACCAAGTCCAGCTTAGAGGGATCGAGAAATATGTGATCATTTCAAGTGTAAATAATGGTTTATTAACATACCTTTTTACATAACTTGATGTAAAACCTTTCCGAGTTTCGGAAAATGCTCAATGGAACTCGATGTGTGCGCCTTGAGTTGCTCTGCAAACATCTAAACGGTACTCAACCTCCCGCCAAGTGTTTTGTTACATTTGTCAAGTGACTAGCGCAGTGCATTTGTGATGCGTTACCTCAGTTCCTCCAAAGTGTTAGGTCTGCCTTTTTGATACACTGCATCCTTCACAAAGCCCCGGAAAAAAAAGTTCTGTCTCCTCAGTTACACACCATTTTGCATGTTTACCAGTCTGCGGTAGCAAAGATCCTGTTTCTCGGAGTGTTGTATCCCACTTGAGAATTGCTTTATGCCCAGGTGGATCTACATTCCATATACGACGAACACGGTGTTGTATTCGCGTAATAGATTTTTCTTCTGTTAGTCATAGCACGCACTGAACTTTCTGTTGTGGTGTCCACATATTTACCATAGCATGTTCCCTTATAAAATGGCGCCAAGCTTATTTTAGTGCAATCGCAACAAACAAACAAAAGTTACGCATAAACAAACGAAAGTTACGCATGCAGCTGTTTTCAGACTTTGTTGCATAAACTTGTACAGTTTCTCTATCTTGTCAGATGTATGTCACAACGATATCTTTATCTGATATTAAGTGGTGAGCATTTATTTCTCGATCCCTCTAAGCGGGACACGGTGTATTTTGAAAAGAAAATTCTAATACATGTTGTTTATCAGTGTTATCACGCTGTTCGATGTTAATTACTTATTTTTATATCTAGGATGCACTTTTTCTGTTAATAAAATCTGCATAGAACAAGGTGCATTACACTAAGACATTCGTGCAAATTCAAGAAAAAAGATGTTAATTGGAGTGGGGGCTGATTGACTGAGGCATGTGAGGCCGGGCCTCAGCCACTTGGCTTAACTGAAATCAAATTTTGTTTTTATGTAATGTAACTTATTAGTTATTTGAATGAAGCATATATCGCTGTAGAAGCATTTGAAAACTTTGTGGTGTAGATAGACCTGTTTTGCAGTAAAATTTGTTCCTGAGGCCAGGATCGCTCGTGCCGGGTCTGGCTTGTGATGTACAGTATATAGACCTGCTTTGCAGTAAAATTTGTTCATGAGGCCAGGATCGCTCGTGCCGGGTCTGCTTCTGGATTTTCGTTTGTCTTCGCGGGCTTTTGACGTTGCGCTTTAAACGTTGTAGCCGAGGCACAATTCGTCTGGCCTCGTGGCCTGGTCAGGTTTCACTCCTCCCATCCATGGGCCGGCCTCAAGGGTAGAGTGGGGAGGGAATAGGGTGACTTGTCTTCCTAAATAGGCCATAAATAACAAACATTCCAGCTCTTTGGCAGGCAGAGACTCACACTATTCTCTCCTCTTATGTCTTAGTTTATGACTTAAACGAGGGTGTTGTACTATTGTACTTCGTGTAGTGAATCTGGGCCAATGTTGTTATGTATTTCGGGAAAATATAAACAGAAACAAATGCCAGAAATAATGCTGGTGTAGTTAATTCATTGTTAGAGTGTCCTTTTTCGAGAAGAAATAATATTGAAAGAAAGGAAGTTTTAAATAAAGAGAGAGCCGACCGAGATACCTACGACATCACTGACAATTTTTCTGACAGATAATCTTAAAACGCGAGTTTCTATTGCATCCTGGTATGGGCAACATAAATGGTTAAGTGGTAATGTGGTGCAAAATAAACTTCTCTGTTGGCCCTGTTTGTTGCTGTCAAAGGAAAAAAATAAAAAGAAAAGAAAGAAAGGGAAATTTCAACACATAATATGGGTTGCTTCATCACACTGACACAATCACTGAAATTCGCAGCATAACAGCTTATTTGGTGAGTGAAATTATTATTTTTCATTACTAGTAATAATAATAGACTAATAATAATAATAATAATAATAATAATAATAATAATAATAATAATACAGTAATAATGATATTAATAATATAACAGCAACAATAATAATTAATATCATAAATAAACATTTTCTATCGGAAGCACTTAAACTAGTTGCATCTGGCCTCACCGAGCATTTGGATCACCGGCCGCTACTGGTTAATTGTCAAAAAATTAAATAAGATAACATTGTTGGCTATTACAGTCACAAAATGTGAATACAATTGCTACCCACTTCACTTGCGTGATTCGGGACAGTTACAGAATGTGGATTTATAGAACAAAAATAAATTAAGTTGTTATGAATCTTTACAAACTGTGTCACTTCTTAGTCATAATTCGTTCTGGTGTCAGAATTCGCCCATGCCAAAACTTCCAGGAAATTCCTCACTTTCACTGGATACGTATTGATATGGCAATCCCAACAACAATGGTAGCTATCAAAGAGGCTATTACTTCTATCTGTAAGCAACAATGCCACCAACATATAATTTTTAAGGAGTGTAATATATGTCTAGTTATACGCAGAAAGGTCTTCAGTCCTTGACTGAGGCCCTTTCTACACATATTACTTAAAACTAACAACCCGTAGCCTATTTTTGCACAGGCATATGCGACTGACGACCTTCCATCACGGACAATAACTCATTGTCGACAAAATATGGACTGATCCATCTTGTATTGAACGATTCAAGTAGTGTGCATCTGCGTATGCGTGTCTTTGTAACCACATATTGTAAAATACAAGGGATGTTTGAAAATTGAAGGACAATAGACAATTGCACAGCCAAAAAATAAATTAACTATTTTACTGTATTACTCGACCAAGGCGAGTGGAGCCGCGGGAGTAATGTGAACTATTGCGATGCGGTATTACGAACGCAGGAGCAGTAGCGCCACGGCTCTGGGCTGCAGGACTCCACTGACCTTGGTCGAGTAATATCTACCATCATAACCATTATTTACATTATATGTGTAATTATTTATCATTGCTTACAATTATTAATGGCTTTCTATGAGTATTTTTATATTTCCATCAATGAAACTTGTTAGTTATGAAGATTGCCCGTGTTTTTCCTCTGCTTTCAGTTGCTGTTCAGGAAACTGTGTCCGTTCATATAAACTATTTGAGATATTAAATTATGTATTGTCCTCCGCTGTAGAGTAATGGTTAACACGTCTGATCATTAAACGAGCGGGCCCGGGTTCACATCCTCGTTGGGACAAATTGTCTGTTTGTAGTTTTCTCCGACGTTTTCCCTCAAACAATTAAAGCAGAACTCAACCTCGGCGTTGGATCTCGGAATCATTTCGCCGTCATTAATTCATACATCGTAATCATTCATTCCATAGCCCAGGTTAAGTTAACGCTGATGTGTGCTATACTTATACAACATCGCGACCGTTCGGCTATACAATCATTCGCAGATTGGGAGTGGTAAGCACAGTAAGCCTCAGACTGTAATGTAAGGTAAAGTACCCAAATAAGAGACACTTTTTTTTAACTGCGTATAAATGAGGATGGGAATAGACATTTTTAATCTGAATGAGTGGAATACATACAGCATTTCGTCTATTTTTAGAATTGACAATACAAATTTAGTCAGGTTTTTTATTATTTTAAATTATAAAAAAAAAGTAAAACTGGGAAATACTGATGTTTTGAAAAGGGATTCGAAATAAGAGATACTTGTGTTATTTAAGTTTATTTTTGAACATGGACAAAATTATCATCATTTGACTGAAAATTGAAGCAATATATAACATTGTGAAGTTATGTAGATACTTTAATAAATTCAGGAACATTTTAAAATTGAAGAGGTCAGTGCAACAGTGACCCAACTCTTCTCATCAGAAATTCTGTTGTTTACTTGGCATTTTTCCAAGAGAAATTAAGATGGTTTACGAAAAGAACACAAAGTCGGTAAAATCGGACATGAATGTACTAATCTTATTTAGGCTACTATTGCTAACGTTAATATTTTGCTAGAGAAAGAAAAATGATAGAATATTAAATTTCGATCTCCATATTTTAATTTTAAATTGATTGCACTTATTTTGCCGACCCCTTTAATTGACACAATTATTATTTCGCTGTATTGAGCAAGTCGGACAAACGAAAGGGTCATCATCAGTGCTGCAGTCTTCGTGTGCCCAATGACGACATTTTGAACACTGAATCTATTTCTCCCTCCTGAGCCCTGGTGTCCTCTGAAAAAAAATTCAGTGCAAAACAAGCACTCTCCATCATCATAATTTTCTCCATATTCCGAGTCACTAGAGTTAATTAATTCCATTTCCACATCGGATTCTTCGTCACTGAACGAACTCAAGCAGTGTTTTTTGGACCGAGTTTTTCTGTGATTTTTGTTGTTTTTCGAACAACTTCTTGCGAGCTTCGTCTTTTCTTTGATTTTCTTTATCTAAACTATCTCTCATTTTTTTCTGATCAGAAATGATATTAAGATAGCTCCTTTTCCTGCCCTGGATGACTTTACATGCGACTACCCACTGGTTGAACCTTACGGTTCTGAAGGTGGTGATTGTTGCTGCTGCTGTTGCTGCTGCTTCTGTAGGCCTAACTGTGGTATAACCAAAGTCGCCGTTTCTGGCGCGTGAAATAAGTAATGGGAACGTTGAGAGCGAGTAACTTATATTTGCCATAGTCTGTGGGCATTAAAGCTGACAACTGTGATTCGCAGATTGCTTACGTCACATCTGTTTAGGAGGTGGTACCACTCTCAACCGAAGTGGCAACAGATGCCACAGATCTTTCAGTACACTGACCAGTCAGTGGACTGGTCAGTGTACTCAAGGACACATCCCAGAAACGCAAAGTGCGAGTGTCTTGCCTTTCAAGCAATTAGTGGGCAACAAGACTGACAACTGTGATTGGTAGATTGCTTACGTGACGTGTTGGGTGTTACCGTTCTCAGCTACACTGGCAACAAGTGCTCACTGACTGGCTTTTTATTCAAGAACACGCGCCACAAACGCTGGCACTGGCTGTAGTGGCGATATTTACACAGGTCCAACGAAATTTTTGAAATCAGGAATCACAATTAAATTTAATAGTTTTATAATTACACAATATTTTTATTTGAAATGTATAGAGAATATCTTACGAATTAAGCACTTATATTTTAATCTTTAAATAAGGTAATATTGTCGGACTAGCTGATTTTAATTGACTTTAGCTATTGATATTATTGTCATCTCAATAAATAATTAATTTTAGTAATTAATAATGATAACTTAATCATTTCAATTAGTAATTTTTGTAATGAATAATTGAGGACAATAGATAATTAATGATTGACCTAATTCGTAATTAATTTTAATTAATAGTTCAATTAATCTTTCATTGGTTCTTATGTAATTGCTGGCAGACAAACTGACATGACTGGAAGCATTAACGCTTTTCGTAAACTCTCAAAGTTGAGCATCATAACAATACCAAATAAGGGTTCTAAATAAGAGATACTATTTCTTAATAGAACTCCTAGGTATCTCTTGTTAGGGAACGAGTAAATAAAAATGAAATAGCTACCCAAGGTCATAAGTTATTATCTTCCTTATTAGCAATCTACCTTATTATATGCAACATTTTGCTAGCAATTTTATAAAATTAATAATAAATTTATTGTAGCTTACATTACCTGCTTTTCTCTTCCTCAACAAAAACCAGTAAAAAGTTCAAAATGTGAAAAATTACTTTTCTTGCTCTCAGCTTCATTGCTTACTTTCAACTGAGGTCAGACAAAGAACACGATGCCTTAGAAGCACAAACATTGATTACCATAGTTGTCGAGAGATGGCAAATTACACCGGAGAAGTTAACAAGTTATCTCTTATTAGGGCCCTGTCTCTTATTTGGGTACTTTACCTTAAGCTTTCGGGGTCCCTCCTCCGTAAAAAAAGAGGTATTAATCGCTAGGAAACCAGACGGTTTATACTGTGATAGGTCAAAATAGTTCCCACTAATCACAGCCAGATCTATATAGCTAACACATCCAGTCAAAATACAATAAACTAAAGAAAAGAAAATTGTAACTTACATTTATTTTATTGTTTTTGTTGCCTTCTGTGAAAGTAAAACACAAGTTAAAGCAACGAGATTACAGATTACAAACACAGTCAACACAGATCTTATGTACCAGTTCGAACTTTTTCATTAGGAACAGCGCTCGCAATAGCTAATTTTCTTAAAAGTGTCGATATCTCCCAAAACGACCCTACATAAACTCATGTATGATTAAATTAATCCCAGCCGTTTTCTTGTATTCGAACCAAAAAACTCTAGATAATTGACTATAGATGCTACGCTTGGATCGTAAAAGTGAATATATTTTTAAATCATGTTAAATTAAGGTTTTTATTTTCTTATGAATTATTATGTTAATTTTTATATATTTAATCATCGTAGTCATCAACTACAGCTGCAAGAGCACCAGTAGTATCATTACGTTTGGCATGGGTTGTATGTAGTATTCTACATTTGTTCAATTTGAAGATGGTTCGAAACTCATGCACTTCTCTCCAGTTGTTTTTATAGTTTTCAATTTGTTGATTAGCTTTGAAATTTTATTCACTCTACGTAGAATATACATAATTCTCTGATTTTGTTTCGTTGTCTGAACTAAACATTTTCAATTTTTTTAAATCCTGTTTTTATTTTTTCTCCCGTACTATTTGCTATCAAATTAAAGAAAAAAAATATTTTGAAATTCAATCTCGCTTATTCTATATATTTCTTACGTTTCGCTCATATACAATAATTTCATTATATTGTATACATGAGTATTATCATTATTACTAGAGATATACATTTTGACAGTTACTTGTTTTACTGATATAGACAAAACCGACGCTCCATCTTCATTATCGTACTCTATACTTCGTCCCATAATGTCTGTCAGGAGAAGTAAAAATTGCCGAGAGGAGGAGAGAAATATAAATTGCTATTCAACCAATGGCAGAGGTCTCATTCCACTCTTGTCGTGAAGTTTAGCGATCTGAAGCGTTCTACCCCCGTCCAACTTCAAGGTAAGCGTGGAATGAGACCTCTGCCATTGGTTGAATAGCAATTATACTTCTCTCCTCCTCTGTCGGCAATGTTTATTTCTCCTGTCAGACTTTATGGAACGAAGTATAGTACTATGTGAATGTTATCGCATGCTTCGATAATTAGTGAAAGATATCGGATTTTTAGACAGGTTTAGATTTCCAATGTATCGCTCATCACATGTTCTATACCAGTGGATCCCAAACTTTTGAGACTCGCGGACCCATTTCACAAGAATCTTAATTGAGCGAACCCCTTATTAATGTAAATAAAATTTAACTGCCTTAAATTAACTCGGGAGGCCATGGTCTTGGTAAACCATGACAATAAACCTGGTGTAGAAGCTTGTTAGAAATTTCGAACATTCAAATGAAAGTGAGCCAGACCTTGGTCTTACCGAAGCATCCCTTTTTCAACAACCAAAAGATCGCGTAGCTCATGTTAAAAACAAAGGTATGCACAGCCATTAAGTCTACTAGGTAAGAAATGAGGAAGCAAATGCACAAAGTGTATTCAGTTGGTGGTCACAGTAATGGAAAATCACATAAATGATTGGTATACGAGCCTGTGTCAATTAGGACATTTTGCTTCGTTTCATTGTCATCTTTGCAGTTTGTACCTATAATTTTGAAACTTTCGGTAGATATTTAAATTGCACAGAACATTAGAGAAATCTACAAACTTTTCGTAAAATATTTCATTTGGTTATGTCCAAAATGGAAATCACACGATTCAGGTTTTAATTTAAACGAGAATACATTGGAATTGTGCAAAGACTAAATTTATTTAATTAGTTTTTAATGGCTCTGTACAAACCGAAAAATTATCTAGTTTTCATCGAAATTGTGATGGCGAGATGGTATTTTGTTGAGGTGAGACCAAAGTTTCTAGGTCAGTTAGCAATTTCAAGACATAGCTGCGACGACTTGAAAAATGTTCCACTTGCATCATATAGGACTCCAGATTTATATTCATCTAACCCTGTATCTGAGAGTAAAATTAGTTCATTATGCGGATTTATTTCAATCCTTGGCTTCTGAAATATGATCTTGAGTTCCTTTCATATTTAAGAACTCATTCGAGTAAATACGTTTATTTCATAGGCAGCGTTTCCACTTTAATTTATTCAATACTAAATAATGAATGAAAACAAAATCAACTGTGCAGTTCAGAAGAAATAACTTTTCCTTTACAATCGGTTGGAAGAGAAACAATTTTATTTCTCTGTAAATTTTGAGACACGTTACTTATAGTAGATACCACAGAACTTTCCATCTTCACGTAGTATAATTAGAAATTTAAAATAAATTACTTTGAAATATATTTTTCAACTGCTAAATATATTAAAAGTTTATACTAGCATATCCTCTGCTTTCACGTAAGGATTAACTTTAGTTTGCAGAATTAATCAAATGAATTCAGTTGTTTCTTTAGGGACATTAGCACCATTTCCACGCTCAGTAATTGAAGTGGGTGTTAATAGCAGGAGGCGCCTCTCACATTTAAGGCGCAATATTTTCGCTGCTGTTTCTACTCCGAACTATTCAGGTCAACGGCTAAATTGCAGCACTTCACACGGAGTACCTCTAGCGTTAATACATCGTACTTAAACGCTCGACAGCCGATTTGCTAATGGGGTATTTATTCCTAATTAAATAGCCTGGCTCCAGTTTCAACCGCTGTTTTAACATGCATTTATTCCAAGAATAATTGGGCTAACATAATTAGGACTCTACGTAGAAAGTTGTCTCTGTTGGTTACTAGTAACGTATAATAAACAGAGTGTTACACCTCTTTCCTAATGGTAGATAAAACCACTTCTTTATTCGAGAGTTTTCATGCATTACCTTAATTTTTAACACAGTTAATTACTTTTGAGTAGTATGGTAGAATAAGATACAGGATTTCCGAATGTTTTGCGTAATTCTCAACCTGAAGTGTTCGGACTTTCTAACAAAATGAAATTAATACACTTAAAGCAACAGCAAGAAGAAATAAAACTCGATACAAGAAAGTAAAAAAAAAAAGTGTAACAATTTATGTGGATCCTTTTTGCATACAACATCCCGGAGATAGGTATGGTGTTAATATTAAAAGTGTTAGACTGCATTTTCACCTCTGAATATATAATTTAATTTAATTCAATTATTAAGCCATTAAACATACAGTGATAGGCTTCGTCACAATACAGAAGATGGGGAAAAAAACATACATTTGAAAATACACATATAATTGAAAACAGTAATGTTTAATCAGAATGAAAACACAAAACATTTTGAAACTCTAAAAATTAATTAAAACACTTCACTCTTAATGTAATATTTGTAACTAAATGTAAATAACTTTATTTATTAAAAACAATTTCGTATGAATTTATGTTAAGAAACTCGTCTACAGAGTAGAAAAGATTAATTAAAAGCCAATTATAAAATCTAGTTTTGTAACTATTGGTTGGTAAATGACAAACATTTGTACTAGTTTATGTGATCTACTTACTTACTTACTTTCTTTCTTACTGCCTTTTAAGGAACCCGGAGGTTCATTGCCGCTCTCGTATAAGCCCGCCATTGGCCCCTATCCTGAGCAAGATTAATCCAGTCTCTACCATCATATCCCACCTTCCTCAAATCCATTTTAATATTATATTCCCATCTACGTCTCAGCCTCTCCAAAGGTCTTTTTCCCTCCGGTCTCCCAACTAGCACTCTATATGCATTTCTGGATTCGCCAATACGTGCTGCATGCCCTGCCCATCTCATAGTCTAGATTTAATGTTCCTAATTATGTCAGGTGAAGAATACAATGCGTGCAGTTCTGTGTTGTGTAACTTTCTCCATTCTCCTCTAACTTCATTCCTTTTAGCCCCAAATATTTTCCTAAGCACCTAATTCTCAAACACCCTTAACCTATATTCCTCTCTCAAAGTGAGAGTTCAAGTTTCACAACTATATAAACAACCGGTAATATAACTGTTTGATAAATTCTAACTTTAAGATTTTTTGACAATAAAGCTCGATACAAGAAAGTAAAAACAAGTGTAACATTTTATGTGGATCCTTTTTGATTACAACATCTCGGAGATAGGGATGGGGTTATTATTAAAAGTGTGAGACTGCATTTTCACGTCTGAATATATAATTTAATTTAATTCAATTTAATTCAATTACTAAGCTATTAAACATACAGTGATAGGTTTCGTTACAATACAGAAGGAAAAAAACATTTTGGAACTATAAAATTAATGAAAACACTTCACTTTTAATGTAATATTTGTAACTAAATGTAAATAACTTTATTTATTAAAAAACAATTTTTTATGAATTTATGTTAAGAAACTCATCTACAGAGTATAAAAGATTAATTAAAAGCAAATTATAGAATCTAGTTTTGAAACTATTGATTGGTAACTTATAATATTGACTGGGAAGCTTATTATATAATTTTATCCCCATGACAAAATTTTGTACTAGTTTTATGTAATCTACAGTATGGAATATTACTTTTTTCACTATTTCTAATTTCATGATCATGTATATTGGCTACTAATGAGTAATTGTCTATATTTTGTCGAGTGTAAAGGACTAGGTCGTAATATATAAAGATATATATATATATGTATATAAAGATATATATATATATATATATATAAAGACAGTGACGATTTCTACGGTAGATATTGACAGGCTAAATAAATCTAAAAAAAAAAGGATCCAGACAATATTAATAAGTGGAAAGATGTGTCACGAAAGTCGCTGAGAATTAGTGGCCTTGAGTATACAACAAGGAAGACCAAGTCGCAAGTTAGTGCGAAAGATCCCCCAAGTAATGTAAGTTCCCGTCTGTTATTTTTGCAGTATTTTATTAGTTGTATTTCAATTTACACTTTACCTAGTGTCAGTTGGTCTATATTGTGTTTTGTCACTATAGTTTATCATAGAATTTTATCAAGGTATTTCGTTTCAGGAACAGATCTGTGGAAATTCTTGTAAGGAGATGTACTCACAACTTGCTCTTGATGTCAGAAAGGAGCTGTTTAAAATGTATTATTCTCTTACAGTAAGCATTTAACAACTGTGATTGTTATTGTCTTCATTATTTATAACATGTATATTTAACAGATAAGCCATCTGTTGGGATGGATAGTGAATATTCGGGACAGGGGTTCAAATTCCATCCCCCAACAATTTTTCAACTGTAATAATTTAATCAGCTTCATTAGTTTGTTAATGTTACAACTTTCATTAATTTAATGGTGTCCCTACATCTCAATACTGCAGTTATTTTCTAATAGTGTTATTATTTAATAAATATTGTATGTTTATTCATAATATGACATCGAGTGTAACTTTAATAAATTACATGATGTTAATTCATATTAATATATAGCATTTAAAAATAAATGTCATAATCATTTTGTTCATAATTTAACCTTTATGTTGATTTTGTATATTTCATAATATTTTGATTATATAAAACTGTTTATTGTCTGTATTCTCCAGTAACATTTCTGTGAACTTAAAAATGTTACAAACTTCTGTGATGTGTAATATGACTTTCAGTAACATACAATCGTATACTTCGCTTAGTTTACAAAACATATTGATGGAATAACGGTCTATGTTGCCCATCCGATAGTAAATTTATGAGCGAAAATACGATGTAACATTTTCGTTCCTCCTGGACAGTTAGTAGATTGTAATATAGACCGTTATTCGGCCCAAAGCTTCAATTGCGAAAATCGTTAAAATAAATCTTGCAACGTAGGGCTGTGTCGCGTGCGTGTCACTGAGTACAGCTAAAAAAGGAGGGGAAGGTAAGGGATAGGTGACCGTGCTTGCTAGAATTATTGCAGTAGCCGTGATGTTGCCAAATGTTTCATACGTAGAAACATTACGATCTCCTGTAAAACGGTGAACGTCAGAAAAAAAGGAACTTATTTAGATTTTTCAAACCTCTCCTCATGACCTAATACCAGTTTTATTTTGGTGCAGTGATTACCTTCCACCCTGTAGAGCAGAGATGACTCGGGTCCCTAAAGCCTGAGTCTCACTTGGTGAGTCTCTCCTTTCTATTTCTAGTTGTGAGTCTGAACTGATACTACATTCTCTAAGGTAATTGAAGACCTCTCCGCAATAAGGATGTAACCAACATAACTGTAATTCATGTTTCAGGAGAAAGAAACATATTTGAAGTGCATATTTTATTGGACCTGTATTTATTATCAGAACTATTTGAATAAACAAGGGTTCAAGTTTATTGATCCATTGAATGCAATAATGTATTGTTATAAGCTTTAAAAGTACTTTTTTTACCTATATCACATATTTCAAGAATCTGATGTCACATCCTTTTCCCGGGGAGGTCTTAAATTCTTGTCACAAAACTCAAGCGTCTTGTAAATGGCCGTGTAAGTAGCGATACGCCTGCTGTATTTTGTAGCGTTTTCTTTAATGTTCTTTTTCTACATCTTATCTACTGAAACTTTAAATCTTAACTTATATTATAATTCACTGATCATTTTATAGCATTCACTGTCTCTACAATCTCGTTCATCTAATCAGTGGTCCTACTTTCGCAAAATGTTAAGAAATATTAAATACTATCTTTTTCTTGGCGAGTTTTCCCTCAACCCATTAAGAACAAATTACTGGGTAACTTTCGACCCTAGATCCTGGATTCATTTCGCTGGCATTATCACCTTCATCTCAGATGCTAGATAACCATAGCAGTTAGATAAAAACGTTGTAAAATAACCAACTAAAAAAAGTAATAATAATAATAATAATAATAATAATAATAATAATGTTGTGCTTTCTTATTTGCTGCAATGAACACTTAAAATGTAAGGGAGTAAAAATATAGGCACACAAAATTTGTTGAAGATCACCACGGAAACTTACATTTTTCAGTTTTACACTATAGTAGAAAATGTTTATTTTTGGTTTGCATTAAGTGATACTGTAATACAAGTGGTTTGTTGTTAGCAAGAGTTTTTTTCTCATTTAAAGTTTTGTGAATGTGTCATCTTCTTCTAGGGTACATATGGACGGAGTTACGGAACAACAGAGCATCCAGAAATTTTGTAAAAATGAGATTTTGTTGTCATCTGCAAGAAAATAGTTGGAATTACCTCAAATATTACCTGTACACATGTTCTCTTATATTACTCTCTCAATATTGGCTTTTATTTATTGCTCACTTCCTTTTCTTCTGTTTTGTATTCTTCGACAACAGACCAGAACTTGTTTGTTATTGCGAAATTTAGATCATATGTATTATACTGTAATAGTAAGGAATCAACTGTTTTGTATTTAAGTTAATTTATTCTATATTCCGAACACAGTCAGTTGGATATGTACAAAATTGATACTATGAATCTATAATTAAATTCTCCATATTCTACTCAGTATGACAACTAGTATATACTAATATATATATATATATATATATATATATATATATATATATATATATACAGAGTGTTAAAAAAGTATACAATATTTTAGGAGGTGCTAGTATGCATCGAAACAAGAAAAGTTTAATAACAACACAACACATACTTTCTGAGATCTGAACACCTGTTCATAGGAGGTGCTCAATATGATGTCCATTCATGGCAATGCATTCCTCTGTCCTTCGTCGTAAGGCATCACGCATTATTTAAAATTTACTTGGTTTTTCTTGATAACCAAAAGTCTAGGAGATTTAGATTTGAGGAACGAGCAGGCCAAGGTGAGGGGTCTCCCCAATCAATCAATCAATCCAGCGGTCCTGAAATGTCAGCGTCAGGTGTTCACGCTCATTGCGGAAAAAATGTGCTGGTGTGCCATCACCCATGAACTACATGTGTAGTCTTCGTTAACATGGCACATACTCCAACACGATAGGCAATACCTTAATAAGAAAGTCCTGATAACAAGCCTCAGTGATAGTGTGGTAGCACATATGGCCCTTAATCTATCGCCAAGAACGTCTACCTATACGTTCATTGAGAATCGGTACTGATGCCTTGTTTCTTCAAATGCGTGGGAATTTTCATCAGCCCACACATGCTGATTACGAAAATTCAAAACACCATCTCTACTGAACCCTGCTCATATCCGCAACCAAACTTTTCTTTTCAGTATTCCTTGCGACGTATCAGTATTCCATGAAAGGCGTGCCAACTACGGTATGATTATCTGGTAGTCTGCTGTATTTTAGGGCAGTAAAATGCATTGCCAAAAATGGACGTCAAATTGAGCACCTCCTATGAAAAAGTATTCAGATCTCAGAAAGTTTGTGTTGTGGGATCCATGTTTATTAGATTTGTTTTTCTTGTTTTGATGCGTAATATCACCTCCTAAAATATTGGATACTTTTTAGCACCCTGTATAAAGCTTGGTATAAAGAACATTGTTAGTATCACATTGCAATAGATCTAAACGGAACGTTAACTAATGTGCAACCAAATGTTTTATAATGAATGGGTTAATCATTCATGAAATATCACTGTTTTTGCTTGCAGGATGGTTGCCTGGGGTACGTGTGTACACGATGCTGTGATGTGAGACCCACTCGTCGCCATGTTACGCCTTCTGGCAGTATCCGGGGTTCTGTTCGCACTGGCGTTGCCCGGCAACAATGTTGGTGAGTCTCCATAATATGTTTTGCAGTTTATTTATAATTGCTGATGGTGATAAATATTATATACCGCTCCGGTTTTCGGTGATATCTTCCATGTGTTAGGCACGTAAATATAAAATGAACTTCAATGCACCTACAGAGGTGTGAAAATTATTAGAATAATCTTAATTTTAAAGGTTTTTTAATAGTTCCTTCACAAATATTAATTGAATTGATGAATATTTGTATATATTACTATACTGATGTAGGATATATTTACTACTAACAATGCCGGAAAGCATTGTTGTACATTGGTATTTTTCTTATTTTACAATTGTTATGGGAATTCAGTAATTATTATATTTTGTTGACGGAATTGGAAACATAAAAAATTATATGCACAAAACAGATGTATACGTTCATTTGAACCTTCACAACAATGTAAACTCAAATTACAATTTGTTTATAGCATTTCCTAATTAATTTTTCCTGTTTCCAATTCCGCCAACATAATATAATAATTTCTGAATTCCCATAACAATTGTAAAATAAGAAAAATACCAATGTACAACAATGCTTTCCGTCATTGTTAGTAGTAAATATATATGCTACATCAGTATAGTAATATTATGTACCAATATTCATCAATTCAATGAATATTTGTGAAGGAACTATTAAAAAAACCTTTAAAATTAAGATTATTCTAATAATTTTCACACCTCTGTATTTACAATAGTATTATTAGGTCAAATGTGAGGAAACACATATTAGAATAATTGAAATTGAAATGAATTTTTATGTAAAGATTTCTATAAAAACATAAGCGAAGCGCTGTTTTTAGGCTTCTTCTCTGTCCAGGTGATCTATTTACAATGTTAGTAGAATTGTGATGGTGAGAGATCGGTGGTTTCGAATCTTACCTATTTTTTTTAATTGTCTCTTTTTTATATAACAGGATTTACTACAATTTTATTAAAATTATTACAATTAGCTATGAACCACGTTAAAGGATTCTTTCATATCTCTGCCAGATTATTTATCATCTAGTAGATTTTATGCTCTTGGATCCGCCCTTAGTTTTTTTTTTATATAATTTGTGTATACAGTACAAATTAACCTAGCAATTGACGAGGAATTCTATGGAATTCATAATATCTTTCCAAGCACATTCGTCCACATATATTATATTCCCAATTTAATTTTCGTCCAATAAATTCTGTCCAGTGATCAAATGTCCACCTACTTCAGTCCACTTCATGTATATTCCGATACATTTTTTTCCAAAATCAATGTTTGTGCTTTCATTAATTTTCCAGTTTATTACATGTCCTTTGTTCATGATATATCTACAAACATCAAACTAAAAAATCAATTTTTCAACAATGGATAAAAACTATATATTTGAGTCGTTACATTTCTAACGTTAATAGTAAATTTTAGTAGATTTTAAAATTTTTTTAGCACTTACAATCACCCCGAGGATCGTAATGTCTAAGAGGAATAAACCACATCTTCGTAAATGATGGATAAAGTAGCTGTAACAGGATAGGCATCCTTGGTCCGTGCGTTTTGTTTACAAACATTAACTAGCTGTCGCGTGTCCTCCAGCCGACAGTAGTGACGACATACTTTATATCCAGTTTCTATTGGCAGTACTGTCCATTCACTGATGTTTTGGCTAAAGGGATGTGGATCGCACTTCCCAGCAGGTAGAGTTTTAACTATATAATGGTGAAAGGGAGTAGTGCTTACTTAGTTTAAAGCAAGTCAAGGCCCTATCCTAAACAGACAATCCTGATAAAGCTACTTTATCCGAACCTTAATAATGAGCATCACTCTTATAACAGAAAGCAACAATTTTCCCTTACATCCATCAAACGGAATGTGCGACTTCGACAATTGCTTTCTGTCTTATCTTATATACTTTGCAAAGCGCATATGACTGACGTGGTAGTCATTCATAAAAAGTGGTAACGTCGTATTACTTACGATAGCCAATTACGAGCTTTTCTTGCATTCCTTGAAGATGTAATTAGAGATAATCTTTATTAATATCTAGATTGTCGATAACAGGCGAAGAATTTTTAAACATGGCACAAAATGTACAGAAAGTTTTCATCTTTGTTTGACATTTCCTACAAGTGTTAACAACACTTTTAGTAATATAAAATAATGTGTTCTTACTCTGTGCTCCAGACATTAATAAAAAGAGAAAGAAGAAAATCTATTGATTCAATGAAAGAAATAAATGAAGCTGCTTGTGTTCAACAGCTGACATGGTCAATCACTTAAGATGCAATAAATGTAGTAAATATATATTCTTTTCGTTTAGGTCTACATTACATGATATGCTGTTTTTCTTTTAATTAATATATTTTTATATATTTGATGATTTAAAATTCCGATGGAATCAACAATAACGTTCTCAGCAAATAAAATTAGATATTGTTTGTTGAGTCCATTATTATTAAATGAATTTACGGTAGTATGATAGATCCGTTCGCACTAAAAAGTAAACCTTGTACAACATATTTGAAATTAGGAACTTGTCTCTGTACTTTTCCTCAAGGATCATAAATATTTTTCTTTTCTTGGTCCACATTTGTGCTTGGTTCTGTCCATTCTTCCCATATCTGACAGTCAAATCAATTATGTAACCGGTTTTCGCTATTTTTTTTATCATATGCCACAATTTCCACAAAACAATGCATGCCATTGCTATCTACTGCATGACCTTCTTCATAATATTCGAGTTCTCTTCGTTGCAATAAGTTGATAAGTGTATGTTTAATTGTGTGGTGTCTTTGATTAATTAGGAGAGAATTAAATCCACAAGAACCAAGCACGTGACTTAGAGTTTCAATCTCATTCGCACACCTTCTACAAAGGAAATTACCATTTCTTTCTCCATTATTACCTGGAATTCCATTCAGGTTAGCGTAATTTACATTCAACTTAAGTAAGGAAACCCATTCTGAAGAAGTTAAGGTGATTTATTCAGACAGAAGATTATTAGCCTGCGTATATTAAGCAAAATGTTTACCTCGGCAGGGTACTGGAGTTAAAAGGAACATTCATTGAAGGATTGTTCTCTAAATTGTTTTCAAAGCCGTCGCGAACTTATATTTGGCGCAGTTTCATCAACGGCAATATTTAAACGAGCCAGACTAACCTTCATTTCTTCTTCAGAATCAAAAACTTTAAAAAATCGTGGATCACCACACTCTAATATTTTGTGGGCTGTAGAAATATGTTGCAATGGAACTTCCTACATACTATTATATTTTGAAAACATAAAAGCTATTTTATCAATAATTCCACAATATCGATCAATTCTTCATTACATGTTCAAATGAACATTTCTCAATAACTAAATAGGTATATCCTTCCTTTCTGTACTCTCCATTGATTCGTCCATATCTCTTGGTAGTGTATGGACTCAATCGGCCTGTATGAGTATGCCGTTCAAGAGTACGACCAATTTTTCTTCCGCATTAGACCTATTGAAATATTATTGCATGATCGTACTTTAGAATTATAACCATTAAACTTATAGCAGATAGTACATTTTTTAATATAAAGATGCAATTACCATCGATTGCAGAGACTAGAGCATGCAGCCTATCGTATTTTATATACGTTTGTAAAATGAAAGAATTTAATAGATGTTCATTATAATAATACTGCTGTAAATTATATTTATTTAAAATACCACTAGTGATATTTTTTATCGCTTGAATAATTTATAATACCAATATTATCTTTATTGAAGGGAAATAAATTTAGTTCCATCATGTGTTTCATTTAAACCGCTATGATGCTGTAAATGGGATTAAAAGATTGTAAACCACTTATTATACAAATTTAATACAGTCTTTTATATTAATGGCGACCGTTTTTACAGTATTTATTGCGTATGAAACACACTAATAATGTGATGAATTTATTTAAAACATTGGTATTAAAATTAAAATATTTTCAATACAAATTTACCACGCAATTCGTTTTAAAGACTCCGTCCACAAACATGAACATTGTATCGAAATGTCAGCGTCATACTAAAAATAAGAAGCATAGTAATATGATTAAAAAAGAGGTCAGAAGGAGATACTGGTTATGACGTGACATGTACGTCTTACCAATTTCTACTTCTTCATGATACAACTAACTAGATCAACACATTTTTGTCACAATTTGAGGAGTTCAGAAATGTCTGAGAACTCCTTCGTCATGCCACTCAGACAATAGTGCGCAGTCCAATCAACATCTCATCAAGCTAACTTTCCGAACGTTCTCATTTAAATAGAATCATTTCACTCAGTGGCAACCTTCCAAAAGGAAAATAGTACACCATGAATTCACACTGCATATATGTACATATATCGACGTTCAAAAATATGTGACCTACGATTTTATGATCGTGTAAGCGAACTTTATAACCTCAGGATAAGTCAGAACCAAAGATAAAAAAATCACAGATTTTGAAAGAGTTCCGCTAGTTCCCCATAGGTGGCACCATTATTGGGAGCGGTTAAAAAGTGTCGGGGAAAATGATCACGTAGATTAGGCATAAATTAGTCTCATAATTGACAATATCAGCGGTTTCCAGTTAAACCCAATGCAGAAGTGGATGAAATATTGAATTCTATAATGCGGGTATATTTATGTGCAATTGGCAACAATGACTATTATCTTCGCCATCTATTCATAGAAGTAATATCTAAAGAAGCCACACTTACACCAACAAATTTATCGATCACTATCGATTAATAGGGTCAGGTGTCTTTGAACGTCAGTGTACAAGAAAATAATCTAGAACAGGAGGAATGTGTGCGTAGAATTCATATCAGGAAACCTTAATCTACTATGATTTTATTATATATGCAGCTGCCACTTCAATATCAATATATTTTGCACTGTTACGGGAAATAATAATTATAGTTAAAGGATGCCTCTAAACTGTAATAAAATAAAAAAAATCTACTCGGTCTTTAACACGGCAAGCATGATCTAAAATTCGAAAATACTGGAGAGGAATGTATAGAAATTTGTGTCACAAAGATCCTATACACCAGACCTGATTCTAGGAATAATGTATGCCTTCTTTCAAGAGTATAACATGCGGAACATTAATTCTGATACAAAAAGATTATTAATATTTTTAAACTCCTCAAGTTATGATAAAATGAATTATAATACAGCTGCCAAGTGTTTTAGTATAAAGGTGAAAAAGAAAGGAAATTTCTTGCAACGATATTATTTCTGTGGGTTTTCCTCTGTTAGCCTGGCATATATTATATTTCGTAAATCTTTAGAAAAATTCTTAACGGTGATTTTGCATTACATTATAGTATTTTTATTGACTAGCCTAAGCAGTATGTACCTAATTTCATTATACATCTATATAAAGATAAATTTTTTGCTAAATAAATCTTCCACTAATAATGTAAGTATATATAGGATTGCAAGTTGATGGTTTTTTAGTAAGAGCTACGTGTTTGAATAAGAAATATTAATGTATTTCGTGGGAAGTGCCGCGGGGCATTTTATTCTGAAACTGACTGTGACTTTTGTTTTTAAATTAATAAATACTCCCTCTCTCATAACCAGAATTTCATATTCCACGTTATGTTAGTGTACAATATGTGTTATTTACCATTAACACAGAGCAATGTTTAAAATATGCTGCGCTGTTACACACGATATGGTGTTAATAAAAACAGTACATGACGCGTATAAATGGAGTGCGGCGACACATCATTTGAGGATATTTCTCTCCTCCCATCGGGAAATACGGTAGTAGGATCTAATGCAATTTGTTAATGAAGCCTTGCTTACACTGATGTCTAATTATACATTAAATGTCACATTTCGTTAATGTTGATTAATTGGGGCTCTCCGCTATGCTCACTTGCGATATTAGTAAGCCGTGAGAGGTAAAATTGCAGTAACTAACATTATGAATCCCACAGCTGCCACCATCAACTTCCTTTTCTAAAATACCTAACAAACTACTGTAGTACAAAAACTTGCTGTAGACTAAACAAGGCTATAACGGTTTTATACATTCAACATCGCATGTTTTATTTGCAGTCAGTAATGAGACTTCAGCTATAGCAAAATATACCTAATTAATAGAAACTGCCTTGCTTCTATGAAATATGAAACATAATATGTATTTTTCTTTCAGTAATTTTTGCGTCATTCCATTTTTCGTGTACTGTAAAGCAATTCTTCAGTTTAAGTTCATACGAAGTACACAGAATGTTTTGTTAAACTCAATTTATTTTAATAAAAGAGTTTATATAAATTTATTTATCCTGAACTAGAATAATATAGACCTAATTATAACTAAAACAGGTTCATGTACATTACAGTAATTATATGGAATACATACGTAATAATAATACCGAGTTTACATAGAGTTACAGTAGGCCCTACATATATTTTATCTTTCCACACTTTAAACATTGTATTTGAAAAGGTAAGCATTTTTTAGCTCTTTCACATTTTCGAATTGAAAAAACTGCCTGCTCTGTGATTTATTCCGCGTCTTCGTGACTCATATTTCTAACCGAGCGCTCAGTGTGGGCCGCGTGTGGGCAGCTGCGCTGTGCACTGACGTTTTCAATCTACTTCGCGAGCGTGGAAAGATAAAATATATGCACTGCATAATAGTCTACGTGTGTAGCAAATTGTTTAAGTCGTCCTGTTGCGGTATATGAGTACTGTTCGTTCATTGATGTTTTGGCCGCGTCTGACTACAGTGCTCCAGCGCTGACCTATCCAGGCGTCCCGATATCAATCCCCGGTGAGATCTGGGTGTTATTTGTGGAGGAAAAAGACGTTGCTGAGGGTTTTTATCTGGGTACGCTCGTTTTCCTCTTTCATTACAATAACACTCTCCACTTCCCTCTCATTTCATCTATCATCCGTAATAGTAAAAATGGACTGGGGTGATATCTGAGGGTAGTATAGGTTTCCGATGCTGATCTAAGTTCTAAGGGCTTAGTGCTCCGGACTCTGGGCCCGTCAGTGAATGATGGGACCTTACCTGCAGGGCCAAGAAGGATAGCCCACCTGTTAGTTTCGGATTCACGAATGCCATCCGAGCAATTCGTGGGACATAGTCATCGTATATAGGGCATGAACTGGACCTAAACGTCCTAAGTGCAAGGATCCAACCGGGATCCAGCCCCTATGAATTTAGTTAATTAAATCCATCAATCAATCAATCAATCAATCACTGATGTTGTAGCCATTGGGAATGGGTAGATCTCTCACGAGAGACTGAAGAACACAAGCATTGTTGCAGCACTTTTTGAAGAAGTGGTGATATAGTATGCCTATGCTCGGATTACAAGATAAAACTAAGTTTTGTGTTATGATCAGTTAAAGTGAAAATCAGTTGTTACCATGTGGCATCCTTAGGAGTCTTGTCTCGAAATGTTGAAAGTGATTATGAAAATGAATGTTCTGTGTTACCAAATGTACTTGATAAACGGTCAGCTAAAGTCATTCAAAATGTATTTAAATATTTTAGGGAGGGAGGAAGGCAAATTCTACGGCCCATTTGCAAAACCATACCCGTGAATACTGTGGTTCTGTGGTAGGCCTACTTATGGGAATTTGTATTCAGGACCCATTGCTTTGCTGCGGAGAGCGCTAAGAATTTTGTCTATAGTAGGGATGTTTGATTTACATAAAATTCATACATAGTCTTCCAGTTAAGTCACTACTAAATTAATAGATTCTGAAACTATATTTTCTCCTGTTTTCGACACACTTTCTTTGGCGTGGAATATCTTGCTAATGTAACTATTTTCTTTAACTTTTACTATTATCATTATTTTCAATATTTCTAAAAACAGACTCCCAACGACGCCACATAATAATCTGTTTAAACGTTAACTAATCAAGACAAAAATCTTAGTTTCAACTCATAAGAGAAGAGTACTTACTTAGAATCTTCTTCAATGAAAATGTTACAACAGCGCTTGCGTTCTTCTAACTGTCGGGGAAGTATCTTGAAAGTCTCCTATGATAATTACATCAGAGAGAAAGTGAAGTGAAAATCAAAGTCAGTTATTTTGTGTAACAATGAAAGGAACTTACTTACTTACTTACAAATGGCTTTTAAGGAACCCGAAGCTTCATTGCCGCCCTCACATAAGCCCGCCATCGGTCCCTATCTTGTGCAAGATTAATCCAATCTCTATCATCATATCCCATCTCCCTCAAATCCATTTAAAGGAACACTAATATACAGTCCGAAAAGAGAGGTCTCTGAAATTTTAGCATAATAAAATTTCCATTGACGTTCGACGTGTTCTATGTAAAAACAACTTTATAAGAAAATGTAAATGTTACATTGTCGTCCAGTTTCTTTAATCGACCTTCAAACTGCATGAAATATATTTCGTATTTTTTGTGATTAATACAAATCCATAAATTTTAATTTATTCGTGAAGCATTACATATTTACAATAAAAGCTATGAAAGCAATACAATAAGTAACAGACAATACATTTATAAAATTATATATTGTACAAAATTCATTTCTTACATTTAAGGAATCAATAGTTATTTTATCTCATAACATTTTGAGTTTGTGAATTTCTCTCAAATACTTCATATTTACAATAAAAGCCATGAAAACAATATTATAATAACATACATTTATAAAACTATATCTTGTACAAAATTCATTTCGTGCATTTAAGGAATCAATGGTTATTTCATCTCATAATATTTTGAGTTTGTGAATTTCTCTCAAATATTTCATATTTACAATAAAAGCCATGAAAACAATATTATAATAACATACATTTATAAAACTATATCTTGTACAAAATTAATTTCGTGCATTTAAGGAATCAATGGTTATTTCATCTCATAATATTTTGAGTTTGTGAATTTCTCTGAACTCCTATCTATCATGTTTTAGTAGGCCTATTTACTATGAAAAGATTCTAGAGACGAAAGTAATTTGGAATGAATTTTATAATCAAATTTGTGGCAGTGCTAACAATACAAATTTGAATCCTCAGATACTTGAGTAAAATTTCTGTAGTACATTTACAGAAAATCGTGATGAATCTTTGTAAATTCGTTGATTTATTAGTAAATAATTTTATAAGTATCTCAGTATTAAAATAAATTACATTTATTTACAGGTGCAATATTTTAATGTATAACTTTTTGAGTTGCGTACAATGACTAGTATTGAATACCTTTTCTTTCATCCCTTTGAAATCGCACGCGAAGCTCTATCTTGATGCTGGCTACATGGAAAGCGTTTGAACCACTGTGTACACTCTTCATGGAATTGAAAAAGAGAGCTTTTGAATGATTCTCGCAGCTGCCTGTTGGTTGGGTCCAACAGACGAAAACAATTTCGTAGAAAATGTGTTTGAATGTTACATTTCTTCCATCCTATCACATTTCCCATATGAATAGCACATACGATGTTATTCATCGGTTTTATTTTAGAAATTCTTTTGACGGAGTAAAAATTTTAATTTTAATTCTAAATTAAGCTTAATTGTGAAATACCCGCAGTCACGTTTACGACACAATTGAAATAAATAGACTCTAATAGTTTTCAATCAGGCTCTGTCCTTGTCATGATTTATGCGACACTTCATCGGATTAACGCTCGATATCAACCGGTAGCGTAAAGAAATGGCTCTCTTCAACGATATTAAATATATTATAATTATAATGATGAAGTGCGTTTCAGTGACACCGTTTGTTTCATATGCACTGCAAAAGTAGGTTAACCCATCTCGTATTATTGAAAGTAACACAATTGTTTACACATTTTCTGGTATAGTACTGATCTGAAGAATAATTTCTTACGTAGAATATCTCGCACATACATTTCAACTTTAATCATAATACTTCATAGTCAATAACTAAGTATAGCTTCATTGTATTCAATTAAGTAGTAAGAATGCGAACATTTTTCACAATATTTATGGGTTATTGTATATACAGTAGCCTATAGCGATGGACTGTCAATTTTCTATGGCTTAAAACGGTTCTTTACTTGTTATCTTAATACTCAATTCAATATTAATTCATTATTATTATTATTATTATTATTATTATTATTATTATTATTATTATTATTGGAGGTCTGACTGATTATTTATTTAATTTCTATCCCTTTCATTAGACAAATTTAAATTTAAAGTGAATCATATTTATTTAACCTAATACTATTACTCTAATTTCTAAAAAAAAAAAAAAAAAAAAAAAAAAAAAAAAAAAATTAAAAATTAAAAGTTAAACACAATCGTAGGCATTTCCTCAAATTACTTCTCAAGTGTTTTTTATATATCTTACGCCCGGACACCTATACAAACATATAGTGATTTTATTCTAATCCCAGGACTGCAGTATCTTTTTTTTTTTTAAGGAGGGAGGGAACATCCCACGCCTACCACTTGAGGTCTATTGTACACCCTCCCATATATGGGATAAGTTAGTGCCCACCGATCCTCTACGCACCCCGACCTAATCACTTGACCCTCTTAACGACTGGTCCCTACAGCCAACAGAATCCATGTACCACTCCTGCTTTGGCAAATTCCCCAA
The DNA here is from genome assembly GCF_040183065.1 of Periplaneta americana. Lineage (NCBI taxonomy): Eukaryota > Metazoa > Arthropoda > Insecta > Blattodea > Blattidae > Periplaneta > Periplaneta americana. Next base: position 64,830,116 of record NC_091133.1, on the reverse strand, counting down.
GTCCGAGGCGGAAGTCTTCCCCCGAGAAGGTCTGCCCCGGGTTCCGTTCCAGAAGCTATCCATCATTGCATGAATACAATCCACGGAGGCCGGTCGCGAGAGTCAGCAGCTTCGGAGGGCCGCCTGTAGAGCGATCTGAAAACCAGAAGAAGTAACTGGATGATGAATGAAAGGGTGATAGGGGAGGAAAGGAAGTGGCGAAGATGAGTGGAGTTCCAATCGCCTGATAAAGTTACCTTATATTCATCCATAGGAGTGAAAGAAAAACTCCAAAAAACCTCACTCAGGCAACTTGACCCCATCGAGAATCGAACACTGGCCCGCTGGGTTCGGAGTTTGACTCGCTAACCCCTCGGCCACAACGATGGACTTTGTAGTATCTCACGTAATAATTAATATAGGTCGTTATTTCTTGGGTCAATAGGTCTATAATATAATAAATTGAAGTCGTGAATCCATTGAGGGTGCAAGAGTTCGCTAGCCGATGAGATCATAGATTTTTTTTCTTTGGTCTAATCCCTTCAGCTGCACATTAATATTGGGGTTTATTCAGCCTCTACCAGAAATTATTACGACTGGTATTTATTTCAGATTGAAGAGGTCAAGCACGTAGGACTAACATCCATACTGTTACTAATGACGATTGTGTAGAAAAGTTGGAAGACCTCATAGCAAGTAATTGGGACTCCTTTACTTGCACCACAAACCCATCACTTGTAATAATCACCGTAACACTGAAATTGTTACCGACAGTAAATTACAATGACTCAAAAAATGTGATTCTTATTTCTTTCAGTACGTTCTAACAGTTTCTAAGCACTCGTACTCTTAAGTTTTTATACACATGTATTATAATTGAAGGGTTCAGAACCATAGCGGGCCAAGCTCAATTTATTAAAAACGGAGAAAGCAAGGGTTAAAGTTAAGTAAATACTAGTTTAATGAAGATTGACATATCATTTAGTTTTAATGTGCATACTTTATAGTACTTGCTATATGTTTCGTTAAATTATGGTAATCACTTAACTTTAACCCTTGTTTTCTCCGTTTTTAATAAATGGCGCTTGGCCCACTATGGCTCTGAACCCTTCAATTATATGCTTATGTTATATGTGTGTGCATGCATATGTGTGCATGTATATTTGTGTATATGATATTTACTATGTAAAGAAGTTGAGTACAGATACGGAATTAAAATTTGGAGCTAAACTTGATGGGAGTCAACCTGTATGTAGACAATAATTTCACACGGCTGTCTACAAGTAACATATATACAGGGGCTATTGTTTGCTGCACATGTGTAGTGTGTTATAAGCGGAACTTTTACAATAAGGGAGCTGTATCTGTACATGGTAGTCGCGTGTCTATGTTAGAAACAAACGCCTCAACCATAGGCAACCCAACCAACAGATGTGCCAAAAGGTTGTACTTGTTAATGTGAATAACAAATATTATTCCCCTTCATTGCTTCATTAATTTTCTATCATTTTAGAGCAGAAACTTCGTATTTTGTACACTTCATCTCCTTCTTGCATAAAAGTTATTATGATCCAATTAATCGTTTTTTAATTATTGAAATCACAATTAAATGTTTATTATCGAAATCTATCTTCTGTTTAAAAACTTTTCTCGCATGATTTTTCTACGACATATATGATATTTTTGGAAAAAAAACTTAATATTCAGAATTTTAAATGTTCATTATATAAAAGATCAGAAAAATGAATACAACTTTCAATTTGAAAATTTTATTCTCCACTAAATATGTTCTATTTCTATCATTTCGAAAGTATTTGTGTCATCAATAAATTCTACTGAGTTTTGTTAATATCAGTATATAGAACATGAAGTAAAAATTCCACACTCTCAGCACCAAAACTCTAAGAGCCTTTCCACTTTGAGTATGACGAAATGTTCTGAAAAAAGTGTTGGAAAACTGCTTGTGTAGTTAGCATGGTATTCAACTTCAAGTGTATGGTTATTTAAATAGGCCTATGGCATAACTTTTACGCTTCTAAGCGCCACAGAGCAATTAAATCCCCGCAATATATAAATAAGAGATTGATAATTCATTTTTCGTTAAAAAAAAAAGAAAATTCGTTTTTTGATTGAAAATGATAAATATTTCACCCTACCCACTTCGGTTAAACGGCGCGTTTCCGGACACAGGTTCCTTTTGAAAAATGGTATCCTATGACCTCATCTATCATGATTAGAATTTTGTAACATAATCACGCGAACATTGTTCATATTTTAACTTTTATTTAGTTGCTGCAATTAGTTTCTTAATAAGTGAATAAGAGCAAATAATAATGGTAATAATAGTGATTATAATTGTTGTTGCTATTACTTTTATTATTATTATTATTATTATTATTATTATTATTATTATTATTATTTACCACAAGATTTTAATCGTTGTAAACCACTTGCATTTAAAGAAAATGGAATCAAAGTAGTTTTGGAAACATTTAATGGAAGAAAATTGGTATATATACATTTTAATTACAGCTATGTCATTAGCATGTGATTATAGAGTGCCACTGAATTAACTTGTAACAAGTAATTTATATAATTATATTGAAAACAAAATTGGCCCTTAAACAGTACCTTGTAGTGGTCCTAAATTTAGATTTTAAATATTACTTAATTGATTATAAAATTTATTTACCTAGGTTCTATTACTGAAATATCATGAAAATTAATTTAGGACTATTTCATTGACATCCATGTCTTCTAATTTATTTAAAAGTATGGTATGATTACTGTATCGAACTTTTTTATCAAGTAAAAAAAAATACATAATATATTTCCCTCATACAACAGTAGCAATCTTCCAAGGAGCATCAATCATCTGTACACAATTTAACTCGAAAAGAAACTGATTTTCAGATCATTTTTTTTCAAGTTAGCTTTTCAACCCATTTGAATACATTTTTCCAAAGTTTACAAAGATTAAGTAACAATGGTACTGGTCTGTGATTAGTCATAATTTTTCTACCGCCGGACTTACATATTGCAATGATTACAGCATTCATTTAAAAATTTGGAAATGCTTTTTGAGAACAACATAAATAAAACATATTAATAATAATAATAATAATAATAATAATAATAATAATGATAATAATAATAATAATAATAATAATAATAATGATAATAACATTTAAGGAGCGATATTACTTTTTTTAATCGAGTCTGAAAGTCGGCCTGGGTAACGTAGTTGGTATAGCGCTGGCCTTCTGTGGTCGAGGTTGTGGGTTCGATCCCGGCCCAGGTCGATGTCATTTAAGCGAGCTTAAATGCAACAGGTTCATGTCAGTAGATTTACTGGCATGTAAATGAACTGCGGAACAAAATTCCGGCACACCGGCGACGCTGATATAACCTTGGCAGTTGCGAGCGTCGTTAAATCAACCATAATTAAAAAAAAAAATTAATTGAGTCTGAAATATGGAAACAAAAGTTTTCTTGTGTTAATTCAGTGCACAATAATACAACGTACCCACATATAAAACACAAGATATCACAATGCAAATAGAAAACAAAAGGTACTCACGAATCAGCGTCTATTTATTCGTAACGGCGAGAAAGAATAATTAAAAACCACATGTCATTATATTAATGTAAAATTTAGTCATTTTTGCTAGGACTTTCGGGTAGAAAGTGTTGAAATTAGATACAAATGGATATAAATAACTGGAGACAAGTTGTAGCATGGATTTCACTGCGTCAGTTTATGCTTAAAATAGTAAACTAAATGTGTGAAAGGAAATGGTTTTGCATGTACTGCCCGTATGTTATAGAAATGTAGGTTATCTGGCCTCTGTAACACAATGGCGTCAGATTTATGTTCCTCTTTTCCCATTCGTCACTGGGATCACTCACATATACAGATAAAACGAGGTTTTAATCTCGTTTGTAAATATTCAGTATTTATAACTTATATAAATTCGCGTATTACTGTTGTAGAATTGCAGTACTAACTGTTGTTTAATGTCAACATTCGTTTCAAAAACTTACAGGAACGATATGTATCATAACTAATTACTGTTAGTACTATTTTATCAAATAAATTGGTCTGAATCAATTTTTTAAGATTTTCTCGACTGATACTTGATGAAGAGACGGCAAAAGTTCTTGGCTGAAATTCTTACGAAATCTAAAAAAATAATATCAATATCATGCCTGCGATTCGAATGGAAGACCGTGATTTTTAGTAAAATTGAAGGGTTTTTTCTTTTTTTGGTAAAACAACCATAAGCATAATCTTTCTGAGGTTGCTAGAGAGTTCTTATATAAAAATCAATATGTATCTTTGTTCTGACAATGAAGTATTATTATTATTATTATTATTATTATTATTATTATTATTACTATTATTATTATTATTATTATTATTATTACTATTATTATTATTATTATTATTACTATTATTATTATTATTATTATTATTATTATTATTATTATTACTATTACTATTATTATTTATTAACCAGAGCTTCCTCGAATTAGAGGCTGCCATTAGACAAAGCTTACAAAAAATGAACAAATAGATGATGAAAGGTAACAGAGTAAGAAAAAAGGCGAACAAGTACACAAAGAAACAATGGCAGTTCACAGAATAAAAAAAGTTACAAACAAGTAAAGAAGCAATGAAAGCTAATAAGAAAAAGAAAAATGATAATGGTGCGTCAGTTTATTCAGTACACTGAATTAGAGTCCACATAGGTGGTTCCGTAAGAGTTTGACTGACTCTCTAATTATGAGGACGGCCACTTTATTTAGAAAAGATTTGTGCAGTCCTAGGGTCTTACAGAATTGAGAAGAGAAGTTGTTATTATTATTATTATTATTATTATTATTATTATTATTATTATTATTATTATTATTATTATTATTATACAGTTGTTGTTTCAGTAATGTTAACTAGAATAGAAGTATTTATGAAATCACATAAAACACGATTATTCAAAATAAGTCGTAATTAATTTCCTATCTGAAATTCAAAAGTTATTATTCTTCTAGACAATCCACGTCACAAGGAAGTTCTTGTTAGTTGACAGAAAGTTTGGACGAAATACTACGGTTTAAGAAATGAAAAATACCCTAAAACTTAATTCATATTAATTTACTCTTTCTTATTTAGTTATTATAAGTGAGCTAATCATCGTGTTATCAATAAATAATAATAATAATAATAATAATAATAATAATAATAATAATAATAATAATAATAATATAAAAAGCTGTATTGTTAACCAGCAACGAAATGTCACTGCTTTTTGTACATATTGATGGATTTTCTATTACATTTTTCATCATGTTTAATTAACGTTTTTATACCTACAACATTCATTAGCAAAAAATGTTATAGGATTGCGTTCATAATTACTTCTCTTCATTTTTGTACAGTAAATTATAAACATAATTTCAGATATAGAATGAAAGTTGTGTTCCAGAATAAACTAACAGGCAATATACCTAAATAACAGGGAATTCTAGTAACTAAAACAGAATTTGTGCTTTTAAATAAAGTACAAAGTGGCTATGAATGAATTTACAGTACACTTTGACTATAGGGTATGAAAATTGTTATTAAAAATTGTGGAAGCTCTTTGAAAGGGAAAAGGCAGAAAGAGAATTCATTATCGGAAACAATGTAGCCTCGATTGGCCCCATTAACTTACAAAATCGCCCACATTACCCGTACAATTGACTACTCCAAAGAAGAAATTGCAATAATCGAGCTATAAAACAACAAACGTTTTAAAGTGACATTATTAGCATGCCACTGCAGATCGAGCTAGCTTTTCAATGAGTTCTGTTCGTTTCTCTATGCGCTCTGTTGTCAATTATTATATTGTTTTGCTTATTAACATATATGAGGCACTTTCAATTTTAAATTATATAAAAATAATTATAATAGAAGTTATATTATGTACCAACCACATATTACAATTGTATTTTCTATAGGGTGTTTATGTATAAAGGGTTTAATATTACCTTGTTATCGTAAATTAAACAGTCATTAGATGAAAACATTTCTTTACATTTCAATCTCAAAACAAGTTAACTTTTGATAAAAATAAATCGATAAACTTTAATGTACTATATACAATTCTATTTTGGCCAGGTCAATATAGAATAATTGGGCATTCATTCGTTCAGTCATAGTTTTCTGACAAAGTAGAGAGCTTTCACTTCAAACCCAGCATTCTCCAATATTCTCCCTTTTCTGCCTTCCTCTTAGTCCCCGCATACGATCCATATTTCTAAATGTCGTCTATTATCTGATGTCTTTTTCTGTCCCGAACTTTTTTTCCGTTCACCATTTATTCCAGTGGATCCTTCAGTAGGCAGTTTTTTCTTAGTGAGCCAGCCAAATTCTTCCTGCTCTTCCTAATTAATCTGAGCATCATTCTTTCTTCATTCACTCTTTCTAATACAGCTTCACTTCTTATTGTCTGTCCATTTCACACGCTCCAGTATTCTCTATATCATCATTCCAAATGCTATTAGTCGTTTGTCTTCACTTCGTCGTAATGTCCATGTTTCTGCCCCATAAAGTGCTAAGTTACATTCCAGACAAAGCATTTCAAAGTCTCTTCCTTAGTTCTCTTTCCACAGTTCCGCAGAAGATGCTCCTTTTTCTGTTAAAAGTTTGCTTTGCCATTGTTGTCCTTTTAACTTCCTGGCAGCAGTTCATGTTACTGCTTATGGTCTATCGCAAATAGTCCATTTGTTCCAGTGCCTCATTCGCGATTTCCATGTTTACCTTTATTTTTCTTCCGATGACCATGGTCATCTCTTGTTTGCGTTTATCTTTATCCCATACTGCTCACTCCTACCTTTAGCATATTTCTTTGTATCGTAGCTGCTTCTGCTAACAACGCCAAATATCTGTAATCATGACTACGAATTTTATTAATCGATTGGCTCCATATCTTCCTGTGTTTATTTTGAATAAGTTTTATTTTATTCAGCTTCCTCCAAGTGTACGCTGCCTATGAGACAAAGCTTAACCATAATTTTTTTAATGAACAGTAATTAAACAATTATAATGGAAAAAAGAAAAAAAGACAGACGCATTTTATAGGTTTAAATATGATAGGCCTACTAAATTTATATCATTTAATCTCTGAATCTTAAAGAACTTCGACAACAAATTGTGAACATATCGATGGAATTCGAGTACAAACCACGTAAATATCGCACATGTCACCAAAGAATGTAGTTGTAAGTCTATTGATTTTCAATTTTTTTAATTTTATGTACTGTAAGACCGAGAAAACATGAAAATCTACACATTTCGTTTCCTTGCTTAATGTATGAGAATACTATAACATTCGGGCACAAAAATGTAGGGATTCAATATTTCTCAAGTACAAGGGAAATGTGTATTTTGTAATAATTATAGAAATGTTGTTAATCAAGCAGGTTTTACAATTTTCATTAGATATAATTACCGTAGTGGAACTTGTTCGTGATCACACGAACCAAAAGTCATTATAATTTGCTAATATTTAGGCTGCTGATGCACATAATGTGATATAGTTTTATATAACACATAATTTTCCCTTTATTCACTCCTACATGTTATGTAAAAGTATATTTTTAAAAATTGTATATATGAGTATAAGTGCATACATATGAAAAGCAAATTATGTTAGGAGATTTTACTTCGGCGTATACTCCATAATCTTAATAAGATAATTTCTGAACTAGACTATTACAGCAGTGTTGGCTATGTTGAAAGAAATATTTTATTAGCAATAATCACTGCAATATCTACCTCGGCCAACTAATGTCCTTTCACAACAGACGACAGAACGAGATTCAAAGAAGAATCGGAAACGCATGGAAGAGATTTTGGAGCCTCAGTTTCATTCTGACAGACAAGACATACAATTTAAAATTAAGAAGCGGAGTTATGAACAGTTGCATCCTTCCAGTTCTCCTATACAGAGCACAGACATGGTCTCTAACAGAAAGAGAGAAGGACATGCTGAGAAAGTTCCAAAGAAAAATGGAGAGGAAGATGCTGAACATCACGCTCAGACACAGACTGCGCAACAAAGCCATAAGGAGCCAAGACGCAGCAGAAACGGCCGACAAGCTAAAGAAGAAATGGGCAGGACACGTGATGCGACTCAACACGAACCGGTGGAAATACATCCTTATGATATGGGACCCAAGGATTGGCAAACGCAACGCTGGAAGACAGAAGACAAGTGGACGAACGAACTTAGATCAAGATTCGGCCATCTATGGTCAAGAACAGCGAAAGACCGACAACAAAGGAAACTAATCACAAAGTGACTTGCAGCCCAAACTGTGACTAGTGAATAGTGGATGCTTCAGTGTTAACCCAGACAGCATCCCAAACTATATTACAAAAGTGACCATCATTCCCGGACTGGCTAACCGGGAACTGCTTGACAAGTCACCCTGCATAGTCAGCCGATACGTTATCGGAATCACGGGATTTCGTGGCTAATTCTTAATTATTCTAATCACTGCAATAAATATCCACAATTTCCATAAAAAAATATTTTAAATTCTTAATCATCTGCTTTTAATGTATTTGAGTTCTAAAAGTTCAGGTATTTTTTAGTAAAATAAACTAATATGATGTTCTAGCGCTGCTAAACATTGCAATTAGAAGTGCAAATCATTATAATAATCAATTCCTTGAAATAATTTCAAACTGTTTAATTCTTCTGTATTATTTTATTTACATATTACAAGAAGTATATGAAAGTCAATTTGAAGAACTTTATTTCACTTTATGATATTAGATCTATTATACCTAAAAGTCTGAGGCTCTGTTGCCGACAGGAATACGTTATGTAATGACTTATGAGACAGAAACGAGGGCTGAAACACAGGAATAACTGATAGCCTATTGAAGTTGTAAGAACCATTACAGGAGATACATTATATAATAGATAAGCAAACTATGAATTAAGACATATAGACCTAATTGAAATTGAAGGTATAGTCAAGTGGACCACGAAAACAAGTAAAGGATAAAGATATTTTTACAAAATCATTGAAGAAGGTATCAGATGCTAGACGACATTAAAAGATTTATGGATCGTATGCGGAAACTAAGAGGATGGCAGAAAATAGGAAAGATTTAACGAAGCTGGGTTTGCAGTGAAAGACGTGCCCTTGGGCGAAACACTATGAATGAATACCTCCTGTATTCAAAAAAAAAAAATCCACAGTGTAATGATGACATACCAGTACTTGTTTACTCCATATTCTATAACTCTAATTTAGGCGTTTCGTGGATTCCATTTCGCAAAATATAGAGTATGGGGAACCACTTAAAATGCGTGAGACCTCAATCAGTTGCATAGCAACGGTTCTGAAAGAGGTTAGCAATGGTCAATTGCTTTATATTGGGACGGTTTAGAAGAACACAATTTAGGGAAATGGCCATACCAATGACCAGAAAGTGAAACATAGACCAACACTGAATCAGATATTCGATGAAGCAAACGAACTGAGCAATTAAATTTAGCGGTTTGTGGTGCCCCAGAATTTCAGTTATATGGTGTACAGCGCGGATTTGTGTGGAGGTGGTCGCGCGTACACACACCACACTCGACGATTTGTTTAAGGCTATTGATTACATCAATGTGCAATAACATATTCCGTGTTTCAATGAAACCAGAGAAACGAACTTGACGCCGATACGTTATAGGAATTAGCTAAGTAAAAATATATTTTATCTTCCTGTAATTGTATTGCTTTATCTGGTAACTTATCACTAAAAGGAACAGGGTTATCTCCACGAGCGAATTCCTTGAAATGTGTAGTGAAAAGAAACCTGTGTAACATTTTTTTTTCAACCAATATTTTTACGTGCTATTTTAGGCCTACTTCCCTTAGTGCAGCATCATCGACTTGTTGTCACCGTCTGGTGGTCTAGTGGTTACCTTGCCATCTGTTTGATCGAAGATTCGAGAGTTGAAAACCAGCTTATGGTCATTTTTTCAAAGGGCAATAATAGCCTTATCGTGGCTTTCTCCGAGAGGGAAGTGTTGGTCTCATATAGTAGACTTACGGCATCTATAAAAGAAGAAATCTGTCCGAAATGCAGGGCTTCAATGAAAGTTTATTGGCCATATCTCGCCCACGTTGACTTTCGACACTGAGTAACAGCTGAAGTGGACATCGTCGCTAAATGAATTGAAGACCTAACACTCTAAATAATGCTAAGTACCAATTTTTTAAATTGTATTTTATTCATTCTAAGAGAGGAACATCCATATGAAAATATCATACCAATAATTGTCTTTGTCGTAGCTCCACTGTAAGTGACTCATTCGTGTGCCAAAAGACGGTGTTGTAGGTATTTCAACGTGCATTTCGCAGTGTGTTTTCCATCAATATCTCAGAAAGTTGTTTTTGGCAATAAGCACATTTAGAATTTTACTACTAATTATTACTTATTATTTTGAAAACTCTGCCAGAAACATGTGTATTAATGAATGCATTTATTGAGGGATAGATAAATAAATGGATGGATGGATGGATGGATGGATGGATAGATAGATAGATAGATAGATGAATGAATGGATTGATGAATGGATGGATTGATGGATGGATGCATGGAATAATAATAATTATTAATTAGAGCCCGTATTTATATACACTATAAGATAAAATGATATTTGGGTAGAAGTGATGTATATTATGGTTGAGAAAGCGTCGTTAACAACGTTACAAAGTTTAAATCTTCCAGCCTTCATCTAATAATACCTTAAGGCGATAAGTAGTCGCCTATTGAACCGCGCGCCCAAAGTAGTACACGCACAAGTTACCGTCACAGCAGTGTTATCAAAAGATGCAGGGCTTAAATTCGTTTTGTCTTCTTAAAAAACTACTGTGACTGGACATAATATGTATTGCTTCCCATACCACGGTTAAGTATTCAGAAATATCTGATATCAGATGTATTTGGAGCGTGGTTAAATATGTACGACGTAGAAATATTACTTTATAGTGCATATAAATCTAGGTTATAATAATAATAATAATAACAATAACAATAACAACAATAATAATAATAATAATAAGAAGAAGAAGAAGAAGAAGAAGAAGAAGAATCTATGATCCCCGGCGCCGGACCGAATTTTTCTCCTCTAATATCAATTGTTACCATAAGAGATATATTCTGTAGGACCAAAAATTAATCTTTACGTAAATAAACTAATGTTATAGCTTCCTTTGAGAAATAAGTAAAGCTATAAGACCTCATGTCGTAGATTTACTTATGTAAAGTACTCTATACCTGATAGTGAACACCAGACAAAATTTATTCACCATTTTACTTTGATATCGACGTCATTAATTTACATCTTTATCTCAGAAATCCGATTTATCTGTCCGGCTATCCTATTGAGAATTATTAATAATGAATTATCTCCAGTAGCATTACAATAAAATTTGATTGTAGGGCTGCTACCTTGCTTCCTCCAAATATACAATGCATTGACTAGGTTACTTTGCTTCATGAGTTGTATCCACCCAGCTATTGAGCCGCGTCTTTCCATCTTATCCGCCATTGGAATTACTTCCACTTTCGCCTTCGAAGCTGGATCCCGCCCAAAGTGGGAATGATCCGAGTTACCTTCGCTGCAGCCACACCGAAGGGGGAGGAACGCCTGGTGGTTGAATAGTCGCCTGGATGAGTCATCCAAATGCACAGTTAGGAACAATCGGAACCGGTAGCCTCGCGTGGTCTGAAACCTGTCGTGTCACCTAGCAACTATTAAAGCGATCGCAAGGTAGCCACCACATAGGTAACAGATTTTTTCACGTACTAGCTGAATAAATAATTATTGTTGTGTGTTTGTAATAATAATGGATAATAATGTGGAAGAAAAATTGATTGATTCATTCCAAGTTCAGGTCTTTCACTGAACTCCTGGCATTCTCCAATCTTTTCTATTTTCCGCCTATCTCTTAGTCTCCGCATATTATCCATGTACCTTAATGTCGTCTATCATCTGATATCTTCTTCTGCTCCGAACTTTTCTCTCATTCACCATTCCTTTCAGTTTATCCTTCAATAGGCAGTTTCTTCTCAGCCAATGACCCAACTAACTCCTTTTTCTCTTCCTGATCAGTATCAGAATCATTCTTTCTTCACCCACTCTTTTCAACACCGCTTCATTTCTTATTCTGTCTGTCCATTTCACATGCTCCATTCTTCTCCATATCCACATTTAAAATGCTTGTATTCGCTTCTCTTGACTTCGTCTTAATATCCATATTTCTGACTCGTACAGTGGTACAATTCACACAAAGCACTTGGTTCTTTCTCCAGGGGTGTGCAAAAGCGAAAAATTGATAGCAGCTGTTTATAATAAGAGAGAACTTTGCAAACCGTCCGATGAACTGCATAGAAATGCTGTGGCACTGAAAAAATTGTGAGACGGTGTAGCACAGGAATTAAACAGAGATGTATAGGGTGAAAGAGTAATGGAACGGAGAAAAATTCTCTCCGGCGCCGGGATTTGAACCCGGGTTTTCAGCTCTACGTGCTGATGCTTTATCCACTAAGCCACACCGGATACCAACCCGGCGTCGGACAGAATCGTCTCAGTTTTTTTAAGTTCCAACTCTTGGGTTCCCTCTAGTGGCCGCCCTCTGCACTACGTCATAGATGTCTATGAACGAAGGACTGAAGTCCAGAATTTTTCTCCGTTCCATTACCCTTTCATCGTATGATGACGCAGAATATCTGCATGGAAATATCATATGTACTTCGGTACATTAAATAATATATATGATATGCGTAAATCACTTGTGATTTAAGACGGCGCTTATTCCGTCGGATCCCGGCCAACTAGTCACTCATAACGAGTGCACCTCAGCACATGTATGGACTTCAGTTCTTCGTTCATAGACATCTATGACGTAGTGCAGAGGGCGGCCACTAGAGGGAACCCAAGAGTTGGAACTTAAAAAAAACTGAGACGATTCTGTCTGACGCCGGGGTGGTATCCGGTGTGGCTTAGTGGATAAAGCATCAGCACGTAGAGCTGAAAACCCGGGTTCAAATCCTGGCGCCAGAGAGAATTTTTCTCCGTTCCATTACTCTTTCATCGTATGATGACGCAGAATATCTGCATGGCAATATCATATGTACTTCGGTACATTAAATAATATATAGAGATGTATAGGCCTAACTCTCCAAAGATTAATATTTTGCACTCAAAGTAACGGCCGATATATTAAGTCAATCCGTAAGAAGCTTTCTATTCAATTTTGAAAGAGATATATTTGCACCGTTGAACAAACAAACAAGCAAGGAATGACTGGCAACTAGGCGCGTGGCTGTGTGACTACTATGTATCTTACCTGGGAGAATACCAAACCACCAGGCGATAAGCAAGCCTCCTTCGTTGTGGCTGTAGTCTTACCACCTGGCAAACTAATTAAAACTTCTCCTGCATGGTCGTCTGGATCACTGATAGACCTACTGTGCCCCTTTACCACGACAAAGCTTCGTTGAATAAAATACTACTACCACAAGACATGGCACAAATACATTTTCTCTATAGGAAGAAAATAAATCTGCATATTTTTCCAGGACTCGCTAGAAATACTGTAACTAGTACAACATGTGACGAATGAATAAGGAATATTCCAGTAATATGCAAACCTGGCTTTCAAGTAGAAGCTCCCTGTGAAGCAGGCTTGATTAATTTCAAGGTAAAAATTGTTTCGGGGCCGGTTATCGATCCTAGGACCCTTCACTTATCGCACGAATGCTCAACCGACGCATTGATGTGCTAAGCGAAGGATCCGGGGATCGATACCCGGCCCAGGAACAATTTTTCCCTTGAAATTATTCTATATAGGCTACCAGTAAATTCCAACTTTCGCAGCTTATACTGAATGTGGAAGATCTTTCTTACAAAGATGTTCTCATGGACTGTTAAGTGTCATGGGACTTTTCCTCTCTACAGCAGTCACAACATGAAGCAGGCGATATAGGTTGTAGAATCGGATCTCGGAAATCGAGCACAAAATCTCGCACGTAGCAGTCATCGTCACTGACCACGTAGAAGTCGCTGCATCTCGCACGGACGAACCGATCTTGCCTTCCCGGCACGTACAATACCACTCAGAAGTGAATTCAGAGCTTTGAGGCTGTAAGACAAGCACCTTGTATCTGAAATAGGCCTACTCTCTACACAATATGTAGGTAATAATAATAATAATAATAATAATAATAATAATAATAATAATAATATTGTGTATGTTGAAACGTCTGTTTATCCTCCCATAACTTATAGCAGTATAGGCCTACCTCCAAAAAATTAGACTCTCAGAAGGTCTTTTATACCATTGAAAGAACATTCTCTCTCCAAATGTGATACTGCGCGTAACTTTGTTGAGTTGGAATAGAACGGAATTTTTCCCACCTTTGTTTCTTGATATTTAAAATATAATAATAATAATAATAATAATAATAATAATAATAATAATAATAATAATAATAATATAATAATAATATAATAATAATAATAATAATAATATAATAATAATAATAATAATATAATAATAATAATAATAATAATAATTACGTACAAATGGCTTTTAAAGAACTCGGAGGTTCATTGCCGCCCTCATATAAACCCATCATCCTGAGCAAGATTAATCCAGTCTCTATCATCATATCCCACCTCCCTCAAACCCATTTTAATATTATCTTCCCATCTACGTCTCGGCCTCCCCAAAAGGTCTTTTTCCTTCCGGCATCTCAACTAACACTCTGTGTGCATTTGTGGATTCGCCCATACGTGTTACATGCCCTGCCCATCTCAAACATCTGGATTTAATGTTCCTGAATATGTCAGGTGAAGATTAAGTGCATGCAGTTCTGCGTTGTGTAACTTTCTCCATTCTCCTGTAACTTCATCCCTTTTAGCCCCAAATATTTCCCTAAGGAACTTATTCTCAAACACCCTTAATCCCTGTTCTTCTCTCAAAGTGAAAGTCCAAGTTTCATAACCATACAGAACAACCGGTTAAATAAGTGTTTTATAAATTCTAACCTTCAGATATTTTGACAGCAGACTAGATGACAAAAGCTTCTCGACCGAATAATAACAGGCATTTTCCATGTTTATTCTGCGTTTAATTTCCTCCCTAGTGTCATTTATATTTGTTACTGTTACTCCAAGATATTTGAATTTTTCCACCTCTTCAAAAGATAAATCTCCCATTTTTATATTTCCATTTCGCAGAATATTCCGATCACAAGACATAATCATATACTTTGTCTTTTCGGGTTTTACTTCCAAACCTACCCCTTTACTTGCTTCAAGTAAAATTTCCGTCTTTTTCCTAATCGTTTGTGGATTTTCTCCTAACAAGCAATAATGATGATAATAATAATAATAATAATAATAATAATAATAATAATAATAATAATAATAATAATAATAATAAAGGTTTGATATACTGTGACCCATTCTTAAACAGTATTAGCTTACGTATTCCGACGAAAGGTATGAGAGCTCACAAGCTTTTCTATAATAGATATTCAAAACTTCTTTCACCAGTCTCCAGATGCATTAAAAACGCCAACATGCATAGCTGCGAATTCGATCCTTTAAATATATAAACTTAGTTTTCCCTTGGCAATGACTTATTATTTAGGTATTCTTTTAAAAATTATATTTAATTTTCATTATATCATTTCAACTATTCTCATAGTATAATATAATATCATAGACGAGAAAAAAGGATTATTGTTTATGATGGTTTTATTTTTATTTTAGTTTTATTTTTCATGCTTCCAGTAATTAAGATTACAATTTTTATTTACTTATTTTAAGTTTTGTAATATTGTTATTGTAAATATTTAATTGTATTAAAATTTTTATTCTGTATATTTTATATTATTATTGTTTCACTTGTGTTGAGTTATTATTGGCCTATGGTTGTTGACCAGCACATTAATATTATAATAAATAATAATAATGATAATAATACTGTAGAAGTAATCTAAATATTATGTGTGGACTTTGTCAAGAATCCCAAGGATCAATACAATGGCAATGCGTAGATATCTTGCTACACATAAGAATCTATTAAATTTATATTGCATTCTGTAAACTTCACAGAAATGCATTTCTGGATTCACCCATACGTGCTACATGCCCTACCCATCCCAAACTTCTAGATTTAATGTTCCTAATTATGTTAGGTGAAGAATACAATACGAGCAGTTCTGTGTTGTGTAACTTTCTCCGTCCTCCTGTACCTTCATCCCTCTTAGCAGCTAATATTTTCCTAAGTACCTTATTCTGGTACACCCTTAACCTCTGTTCCTCTCTCAAAGTGAGAGTCCTAGTTTCACAACTATACGGAACAACCGGTAATATGACTGTTTTATAAGTTGTAACTCTTATAATTTTTGAGAGCAGAGTGGATGAAAAAAACTTCTCACTGGAATAACGACAGGCATTTGCCACATTTATTCTGCGTTTAATTTCCTCTCGAGTGTCGTTTATATTTGTTACTGTTGCTCCAAGTTATTTGCGTTTTCCATCTTTTCGAAGGATAAATTTCCAATTTTTATATTTCTATTTTGAACTATCTTCCCTGTCACGAGACATCATATTATATTCGTGTTTTCGGAGTTTACTGCCAAACCTACCTCCTTAATTACTTCAAGTAAAATTCGGTGTTTTCCCTAATCGTTTGTGTATTTTCTCCTAACCTATTCACGTATTATTATTATTATTATTGTTATTATTATTATTATTATTATTATTATTATTATATATTATTATATAAATTGGTTTGAATTGTAAATTATTTAAAAGTAGCGTGTAAGAGGGCCTTAGGCTAGAAATGTTTAGTTTAAATGTAGTTCTGTTTATAAGTATGCATAAGGATGTAATTATTTGACTTATTTGAACTGTTGTTTCAGTGAAGCGAGGTGAGTCAGTGAAGTTATGGTTTTACAGTGCAGTGAACAGTTCCGATCAGTGATAATTTATAGCGTCAATGAAATGTGTTCTATAGTGTCAGTGAAATGTGTTACAGAGTGTCAGTGAAATGTGTGCTAAAATGTCAGTGAAATGCGTCATAGTGCCACTACAGGGAATGAGATGAGAGTAAAGTGAAAGACTATTGAAACTTATGTAGGGCCTGTACATAATTATGTAGGTTGTATTGTAAAATTTGGTATTTTATTTATGTTTTATTATTATTGTGTTAAATTGTATTGTGTATTGTTATTGTATTGTGTATAAAATTGTATATGTGTTGTAAAATTGTATTGTGTATTGTAAATTTTATTGTGTATATCATTTTATTGTGTATCGTTTATATTGTATATACCACTGCCACCGGGTGCTTGCCCACTTGCAGTGTAAATAAATACATACATACATGACACAAACTTATTAATTGCTAGACAATATAATATAAGTAAATGCTACCCAGTACCAAATATTAGCTACCGGAACAAGATTAAAAGAACAGAGTAGTTGTAGTTTGGATTTCAATAGAAGCGTGAATATGTGAGAGAGAATCCCTTAAACTGCTTTACCATGAAGTGTAATTGCGGATCTGAATAGATGCTAATATCAATTACTACCGGAGAGTAAATCGTAGCAGGGAGGTCTGACCACTAAGCTCAATCGATCCAACGTTTATCTCCAGAAGAATTAGTAAACTTCACAGTTAACACTGTGGCAGGGATTACAAAGATGCCGATCAATTCTACTGCCCCCAGATCTTCCGTCTGCAGCTAATTCTACGTAATTCTGGGAAATAAATGGATTGAAGCAACTATTTCACTGTTTCTAATCTAATGCACCGTAATATA
Organism: Periplaneta americana; assembly: GCF_040183065.1. Classification (NCBI taxonomy): domain Eukaryota; kingdom Metazoa; phylum Arthropoda; class Insecta; order Blattodea; family Blattidae; genus Periplaneta; species Periplaneta americana. The sequence continues at coordinate 64,812,241 of NC_091133.1, read as the reverse complement.
TTCATAGTTTTATAATTGTCCTACGTTACAATGGAATGGGAATGATTATTTTAGACTTACTTAAGAAAATGACACAAATAAAATTATATGATAAAATTTGTACTTTTATGTAACTAGAGGCACGTTAAAATGTATATTAAAATAATAGACAAGGCATTCTTTCTTCTTAATTGAATTCTTCCACTATTACAGTAGTTACCATCAACCATCATTGTAATCATAGACACAAAATAATAAATTCATCCTTATGGGTGAAAATTTATAATGTAATAACAGCTTTCGGAAAAAAAAACATTATAAATTCATAAAATTTATAGACTATATAGAGTTCAAAAATAGATATAAATCTGTACTGCTCGGGAAAAGTGACTCAAGTCAAAAATTTTAATTTTACAGTAGAAGGAAAAAAAACTTTCTTCACACTGGTTTATGTAGATTTGATTTTCTTCTGTATGAATTACTATAGTGGGAGAAATACTTATGTATCTTTCCCCAAGCGAGCAGATGTTCCGTGAGTTGTCAATAAATTAATAAAAAATGTTTGTGGAAACTGACTTATCCCACTTTTCCCACGCATTGCAGAAATTATAACATGAAATAATTAACGTACCTATGTAATATTTCTTTTAAATTTAAATGTATATCTGATACTAAAATTATACTACTTTAAAATTAAAATTAGATAAACTGTAAAATACATTACATTTTCTGAAGTCGAAATTGTGATAGAAAAGCTGACAAAGTACAAATCTCCAGGTGTCGATGAAGTTCCAGCAGAATTAATACAAGAGGGTAGAAACAGATTACCTAGTGAAATTTATAAACTTGTACTTTCTATTTGGGAAAAGAAAATTGTACCAGAACAATGGAATGAGTCCATAATTGTACATATTCTTAAGAAGGAGGGAAAAGACTAACTCTAGTAACTTTCGAGGAATATCATTTTTATTGGTTTCGTGCAAAATTTTTCCAATATTTTTTTATACAATTAACTTTATATGTAGAGGAAATTATTGGTGATCATTAATGTGGTTTTAGGCGTAATAAATCCACTATTGATCAGATTTTTTTTTCTATTCGACACATATTGGATAAGAAAATGGGAGTAAAAGGTCACACACAGTTCATCAGTTATTCGTAAATTTCGAAAAGGCATAAGACTCGGTTAAGGGATAAGTTTTATATAATATTTTTGTTGAATTTGGTATTCCCGACATACTAGTACGATTAATTAAAACGTGTCTGAGTGAAATATACAGCAGAGTCAGTATAAGCCAGATTCTGTCCGACGCTTTTCCAATTCACTGCGGGCTAAAGCAAGGAGATGCACTTTACTTTTCAACTTTGCTTTAGAATATGCCCTTAGGAAAGTCCAGGGTAACACAGAGGGTGATTTGCAAATGTGGAAAAGCCATTTTCAATACTGAAACTAGGAGTAACCATGAGTACATTTAAAAAGTTTTCTTTAGTAGAATCCAAAACAGAACATGGAATTCCTGAAAATAAGACGACAGATATATAAGGAACGTGCTGCCTTATGTTTCAGAAGAAGGTAAACGCTTTTTGGAAAATATCCTCACGAATGAGTAGCAAGTGAATGATGAAGACTGTCAGCAATGAAAGCTGTGTTATGAAAAGTTAGTACAAATGACACAAAGTTTGATTCGAACATGTTGAATTTATACTAATGTTTAAAAAAGTATTGACTACAGTTCAATTAAATTATACTTCAACATTTCTAGAAATTACCTAAACCGAATGCAAGTTATTCAAATAAAAACTACAGTGCAAGTGTGGACGACTTACAATAGTGTTAGGACACACAACGTTTTGGAACAAACTCAATTTCCAAACAAATATATTTCACATATTGTTTGACCTGCAACTTTATAATTGGTTTAAAACTTTGTTATTATAAACACTGTTCATGTAGTAATTTTGAAAAAATAAATACAAAATAATTTCTTATATAACATTTATTTTTTGTTCCTACTGTAAATTTTACAAATTGACACTTACAACGTTCTGGAAATACACTCTTCAAATATTTAATGTATTGAAGAAACAACACATATCCACGAACTTAAGGTCACCCTGACACTCTCAGATAGGTATAATTAGAGATTCCTTTCAAATATTCAGAAATATTACAAATCATAATTATGAAAGTCACTATTAAGAGATATGAACATAATACACTATTTATAAGCTGCAGAGAGTAATTTGCAGTTTTCTCATAACTACAGTTAAGGACATATGTGGTTTCTCAAATAATCGATTCAATTTGTCGTTAATGTCAGAATTTTAAGACATGTTGTTTGTCACGTTCTTAGTATATACAGGCAATAACCGTTCAATATGAATATACAGTAGATATAAATTAATTTTATCATACTAGATATTTTAGATTGTAGTATATATATATATATATATATATATATATATATATATATATATATATATATATATATAGGAGAGTCGGGTAGTATCGGTCATCGGGTAATATCGGACAGTGAGTTTCTTTAATCTACCACACGATGATAGTACCTGATTGACATGGTTACGTTTCTGTGATGTCGCATAGAGAAACGTAACCATGTCATTCAGGTACTACCAGATGGTAGTAGATGAAAGAAACGCACTGTCCGATATTACCCTATGTCCGATACTACCCGACTCTCCCATATATATATATATATATATATATATATATATATATATATATATATATATATATCGTCGCTTAAGAACCAATACCGCGTAACTGACAAAATGTAAATTTTACAGGAGAAGGAAAAAAACCGAATAAAAACCATAAAAATAACGCAATAGTCTTGAAAAGTGGTGTATGGCTATGAAATATCATAACTAATTTGTAACTAAGTGAAAATGGATGATCATGGCCGTAGATATTTGGCCATGTCACTTACGCGGTATTGGAACTCTGCCGTTGACTACATTTTGTTAGTTACGCGGTATTGTGAGGCAACTTTAGCAGCTTCAGGACACATGTTGACAAGTGTTTTAAAACTGCCTTCTGGAAATATTATTCGTGCTCTTGTATATGTCAATGTGTTATCTGAATTGTTGTCCTACCGTCTGACTTGAGGTCAAGGTCGGTAGGCTGTAGCTTGAATCAGCACTAGATTACGTTCCAGACAATGATTGCTGCATTCTTAGTCAATCAAATGCTGAAACTATAGGAAAGGAAAAAGAAGACACAGTTCAATGTTTATTGTAATAATAATAATAATAATAATAATAATAATAATAATAATAATCTGATACCAGGTACTTTATTTTCACACTACGTATTTGAATAGATAAGTAGAATTGTTACTAAGACGTTGCTGACAAATATAATTTTATAATAAAATAATGAATAATAATAATAATGTTATTATTATTATTATTATTATTATTATTATTATTATTATTATTATTGACAATGGACTTTACTGACTTGCGAATAATGAAAAGAAAATCATATAAAAATATAATAATGATGATAGTTTTTCAGGCACAGTATTCGTTGAACACAATAAAGAAATAATTATAGGCCTATGCTGAAATCACAAAAAGTAATCCTTGAGTAACCCTAGTGTGGAATACTATCATAAAAACTATGGCACAATCGGTTCTATATACAATAATGTGACGGTAATTTAGGCAGGCTAGTAATGCTCTTTTTTTCCTGTGCTTTTGCACGAGAAGATGACTTTTTTGTTACTGAAGGGACGCCATCAGTACTATTAGCTAACCAATATCGCACAGTCATTCTTTAATTCCCAATGTACACAGAAACATCTTTTTGCAAACCTGAATTTTTTTCTCATCAACTTTTAGGTTGTAGACAAATGTTCTCTTTCTTCTCGATTCAGAATTTGTACTGCCAGATCTTTTTGTAGGAGTGAAATCCACAAGATTTGATACGTAAACGGTCCTCTGTTCCCAAGTCATAGTTTTCCAGAATGCCTGAAAGATGTGTCTTCTCTTATTAGAAATTAAATTACAGCCCCTTACTTTCGAATTTTGGCACATTTTATAACTACACTCTGGCCCCAAATTCCTTGCATCTCTTTCCGTATCATGTGTCACTATGCCATCTTTAGATCTCTTGTAGCTAAGATAAGCTTCCTCTTCCATTCTAAGTTTTCTATTTTTCACTTTCTTCCACTTACCCTTTTGTGGCTTTGAACTTCTTTTTCTTTTCTGTCAAATTTCCATGAAACGCTTGTAGATTCTTCTCTTTACCTTTTCCTGACGAATGTAAAGATGAAGAATAAGTAGCACTCACAAATTCTTCGGGATCGTCTACATCTGAAGAGGCATCCTAAATTTGGTGTACATCCTTCATTGACATGGTATTATCTCCAGTTTCTGTCCTATCCTATTTCTAGCTGTATTATTTTTTTTAATAGTGTTGCTTTAAATCATACCAGACTGCATAATACGATCATAACCTTACCGATAACACTGGATGGACAATCCCTGATCTGCAGCAGTCCATTTTCAGGACGGTTTTCTTTTGCATTTGAATTATCAGGCAGTACACCTACGAATAAGATGAGATTACTAGTGTTTATAAATGTGATGTAAATGGATTAAAAAACATCAATGTAGATCAATTTAGATCTTCCTTCTACCGGAGGAAATGGAAGGAACCAAGCTCAGCACCACTGAATGTAGCGCAAATTATTTTAGCGGCCCATTCATGATTATTTATATTAAGGACTTAAATTAACTTTGCTCTTTTGATTCCGTAACTGAAGAAAAATAAACGTTTAATAACTGTGATACTTCTTATGCCACACCTTCGTTAATGTTCACAGAAGTTTCTCCTCTCTTGAATGCAGAACATAGCACAGATAGGATTTCGTTCTCGCTAAACTGACTGTTGTCTGATTCATTATCTATTTCTTTTATTGTATCTGTAGGCCTATATAATAATAAAATATTAAATGTACTATATTTCAGTGAATGAACTTGCAGTAAGATTCTGCGGGAACTCAGCTCAACTAACATTCAATTAACATTAGTGAAATAATTCTATTATATTACCTTTTAAATAATTGAAACTGAACATTTCTTTAATCTTCTCAGAATATCACACACTGTTGATACAATTTTACAAGGCAGTAACGAGAACCAGCTTCCGGACTGAGGGCGCGTAGGGAGTAGACATAATATCTGTTGTCAGATACGCGGTATTTCCTACAGACTTCTCGTAACTTCAGACGCGGTATTGCACCCCCCTCCTTCGCACCCAGGCCATTCATGCAACCAAATTCCCGCGCTTGTCAATGCATGCAGATGACAGTGGAGGCACCATTTGTGCAAAAAAACAGTTTTGACCAAAAATGTCAGTTACGCGGTATTGGTTCTTAAGCGACGATATATATATATATATATATATATATATATATATATATATATATAGGTAAAGGTATCCCCATAACATGCCATGAAGGCACTTGGGGGCATGGAGGTAGAGCCCCATGCTTTCCATGACCTCGGTACTAGAATGAGGTGGTGTGGTCGGCACCACGCTCTGACCGCCTTTTACCCCCGGGAAAGACCCGGTACTCAATTTTATAGGAGGCTGAGTGAACCTCGGGGCCGTTCTGAAAGTTTGGCAACATATATACATATATTATTTATTTATTGGAGCTTCCTCAAATTAGAGGCTGCCATTAGACAAAGCATACAAAACAATACAAGAACAAATAGATGAAGAGAGCTAAAAGAGTAAGAAAAAAGGCAAACAAATACACAAACAAACAATGGCAGTTTACAGAAGAAAAAAAAATTCAAGCAAAGAATCAATGTAAGCTGAGAAGGAAAAAGAAAAATGATAATGGTGCGTCAATTTTTTCTATACACTGAATTAGAGTCCATATAGGTGGTTCCGTAAAAGTTTGACTGACTTTCTAATTATGAGGAGAGCCAGTTCATTCAGAAAAGATTTGTGCAGTCCTAGGGTCTTACAGAATTTAGAAGAGAAGTTGGGTATCGTTCCTCTTGCTCCAAACATCAATCCCGTAACACTGATATCGTGAAGTTGGTATTTATCTTTATAATACGGGATGGTTGGAACGTAGATTGCTCGTTTCTCCTCATGTACGTCTTCGGGCTGTCCTTTGTACGATTCAAACGTGATGGTGGGGTCGATTATCATACCCTGAGACAGGGATTCGCTAATGGCGATTATGTCAATTCGTCTGTTACTGCCATTGTCGGCGGTTCCGTGGACTTCTTCATACACGGTGTATTTTAGTTTTCTAAGGGTATCGGCCAATTTAGTTCTAATTGCATGGTGCCTATGTATACGCAATGTTTTGCCATAAGGGCAGACTCCCAGGACATATATAACCGTGCAACATAAATCTAGATATAAATTAAATTTAACGTACTAGATTTTTTTTTAGATTTTTGATTTTGTACTCATTCCCGTTAAATGAGAGAGCTGAAGATGAACTCCTTAAGACTCGAATGATGAAAAGGCAGAGAAATGTTTGTTTTCATTGTCTAGGATAGATTCAGACTCACTGCCGTGATTTAAAACGTTTTCTAGTCACGCATAAGATGTCGCTTTCGCAATGACTTGGAAGCTGAGTTCATTATAGCAGAGCAATATTTAAGCTCATGGTTTGAAGGCAGACGTTTCTTGAAGATTTGTTGTGTTGTTTTTTCTATTGTGTTTGGAGTATCGATTGACTCATTAACGAGAAGCGGGACTGCATATTTTTAAAGAATACGCTATAAAGAGAAAACGTCAAACAAGAAGAAAAAGAATTGAAATGTCGGCCTCATTATACGGACACAATAATAAGAGACGAGAAATATACCTCCTCGTGGTTTTACATCTAAGGGGAAGATGAAGTTCTGTCTTATCTGGCTACCTACTGGGAAGTAAAATTTAAAAGCAATTCGTTGTAAGCTTCTAAAGGTCCTAACATCATAAGGAAGTAGAGATCCTATTCTCTGTGACCACTGCGTTGCAAGAAGGTGAGTTCACATCTTTACATTACGTTCGTATTTCACCCAAAGTAAAGAATAGGCCTACCTATTACATCTCTCTTCATGATTTCTGATCATTGAGAAGTAATGTGTTATTAGCTCATCTTTTATATTGATTTCAGAACTGTTCTTAGTTTGTTTTTCCATCACGTAGGCCTACAGTTTATTTGTACACGTAAGAATGAAATTCCCTTGAGAAAATTGATGGCTGAGAGCATTATATGCCACAAGGGAATTAATTTATTGGGAGGGAAGTTTTGTAGTACAGTCTTGTAGGAATGTAGGTTGGTATAACTTGTGCTATGTGCGTCATTGTCTAATCTTTAAAGCGTTATAGAGCTCAGTTTCAGAGTTACCATAGCAGTTCTTAGGGGGGTCGGTTAGTTATTACGGGAAAAAAAATCGTTTTTTATTTCGTGTTTAAAATATATATGTAGCCTACAATATATATTGTGGGAGTATCTCTGCAGATAGTCCTATTAAATGGCCTCTTTTTCCGTAAGTTGAAATTTTTCGAACTTCAATGCCCTTTTCTCTGAAACTATTGAATCTATTTACATTAAATTTTTACAGTGTTTTCTGCAGCTTGTGTTCTACAAGGCAGACATACGGGTTTATGACTATCACACACACAACATGACAAAAAATATACATTCATTGAAAAATAATGGAAAAAATTGTTAATCAAAGTTTAATAATTTTCCTGTTTCACTAAGGGTGATATATTTAACTATACAGTGGAAGCTCTTAAGCTCGACAGAAAACAAGTTCGACATCCCATAGTTCGACTGCTTACGTAAGAGAATTAGACATGCCCCTATACGGGCACTAAGAAATGGGTTTGCCATTTGAATGGGAATTGTTTCTGTGTCTTGTAGTGATACTTTTGTTAAAGGAAAACAGAATATTTTATTGATTAGGACATATATATTTAATCATTGGTTTAATTTCTTCTTCTATTTGAGAATTGTGCCGTTTGTGTGATGGAACAGTCGAAACCCACTGTGGTACTAATGGCGCATACACAAGTCTCGGGGCGGCAGGAAATGCAAGTACAGTACTGTATTCGTTTATGGATAACAAATACCTGCCACAGCCGCTACCCTTATTGGACTGAACTTTTCAATTCTCTTCAGTCGAACTTAGGAAAGTACACTGTATTTTGCTTTTGAATTTACAATAGGCCAATGAATTATTGATAACTTAAAAATATATAAGATGTATAAGTAAAGATTGCACCCATTAATCTGCACTTGAAGTCTGAGGTACATTTAGCATAATGAGAAAACAGATTATCACCTACGACCTTTCTTTTGCACTTTAATAAGAAAAAAAATAGTTCTCTTTTATGCCACTGAATTCGGAATAATTTATTGTAAAACCATGGAAATTTTTATTCCACCCTGAGCAATAAAAGACTAAAAATATTGAACTAAACGTTTGTAGTGAAATTCTTTAATCGTACCGACGTCACTACCCACTTCCCTTAAAACATTAAACTTTAATTCTATGTAAAAAAAAGCCTGTTTTGAAGGATAAAAAGTGGAGTAAGAAGCACTGTGAAAATGCGATGTATGAATAAAGGTTTTTGAGAAGTCAATACAAAAAATTTTAATTTCAGAGAGACTACCTATATGAATACAGGATTCGTAGTGGAGATCATGATGAAGAGAAGATCGTCTATTTCGACAGGGTTCCGTCCAAGGATTTTTTACTCCGAAGCGATCCACATTACTGCTCGACTATTTTGATTTCTAATTACACGAAATACGAAGACAAGATATTGCGATCCCATAAAAAGTCTATGTCCAAATTGAGCGGAAATATACATAACTGCATACTAGCCATACGAACACATAAGACATCATCGTATTCATCATGATACACAATCTCGCTATTGCGCTTGTGGAATACCCTACTCAGTGACATCAGAGACTGTCGGAATTTAACAGTGTTAAAAAAAACTCATTAAGCATTTTCTAACTGCGTAGAATAGATTTAATTATTACTTAAGTAAAAAAATCTTTCTTTTTTCTTAACTTCTACACTAAACTTTCTAGCCTTTATTAATCAGTTAATCTTTCAGTACTTTGATTTTTATTGTATTTGTAAATTGAATATTAATTATAATTATATTCTCAATATTGTAGTTGTAATCCCTGGTAGAGGGGAAGAGCAGATCTGATAGCCTTATCTCTGTCAGGTTAAATAAATAAATAAATAAATAAATAAATAAATAAATAAATAAATAAATAAATAAATAAGTAAATAAATAAATAAGTAAATAAATAAATCTTCTTCTTCTTCACTTCATGGTGTGGGCAATTGCCCGTTCCGGCTTCAAAGGTCGCTCCATCTTTTCATCGGTCGTCCCTGATCTCTTCGTCCTTTTGGTTTATAATTTATTGCTTTCTTAGGAAGTCTGTAGTGGTCCATTCTCTCTACAGATAATTTCCAGTCTTGTCTGTAATTGTCTATATTATGCTATCAGTAAGTGAGTATACTCCTAGTTCCTACCTAATATATTAATTTCTAATTCTATCTAATCTCGTGCATCCTTTTACTTTCCTCAAGAATCTCATCTCTGACGCTTGTACTTTACTAACTTCAGGTTTTGTTGTAACCCAACTTTCACTTCCATATAAAAGAGTAGGGACTGCCATTACATTGTAGAATTTCATTTTTGTTTCCTTTCTGCTTTTATTCTTCAAAGTTCTATTAATTATGCCACATACTGTCTGGAATAATTGTAATTTTATTTTTATATCATTATCCTTTTTGTAACTTACATCACATCCCAGGTACTTAATAGTTATTTATGGTACTTGTGAGGTAAGTGCATCTTTATTGCACGAGTGGAAAGATTTAAGCACGAGGCGTCAGCCGAGTGCTTAAATTACACGAGTGAAATAAAGTAATGTTGAATAAAAGCCTACTTTACAAACGCAAAAGTATTTAGTAAAGGCATGTTTTTCGTTATGGTCATGGATGAAATTTGTTACTTGTTCTACAGCTTTATTATCTATTTCAATCTTAGATCTTACAGTATTTTTGCCTTGAAATGCCATTACTTTCGTTTTTGTATTTGATACGTTAAAGTTATGCCTCTGGCATATTTTATTTCGTTCATATACTGCTTTTATAAATAAATAAATAAATACATGAATGAATAAATAAATCAATACATGAATGAATAAATAAATAAATAACACCATTATAATGCATCATTTAGGTACATTTTAATTTGCGAGACATTGATTTTAGGAGCAAAGTTTTTTTTTTTTTTTTTTGCTCACTATTACAACTATGTAAAAAAAAAATAATTTTCATATTGTTTTGTGTAAACTTTCAAGTCTCAAATATGTTAAAATTAGACCATTATTATGTAATTGGTATGAGAATTTCAAGTAGTTATGTAGAAATTATAAATTTGAATTAGAATGATTTTTTATACTAAATAACTTTTTCAACGTAATTAGTCAAATAAACATTTTTATAATAGTCTACATTAAAGGTCAACATATTAGGAACTACCCGAGAATCAAGCTTCTAATATAATTTGTTTTTGGAATATGTGTATATTCATGATTATATAGCCTATGAATATTTAAAAATACTTTTTCACATGATAGGAAAGAAGAACTATGAACATTAAATGTATACTTCATCTCTAAAAATAGTCCTAAATGATTCACTGTAATGCTCTAAAAATTATTTAAAATGATGTGTGTAATTTTTTGTGCGTTTGCAGTTAAAATATTACCAGATTTGTAAAGGTTTTCCCATGCTTTGACTAATAAGTTTTTAAGTTTACGATTTTAAGTTTAAGTAATTTACGTGTAGACCTACGCTGTATCTACCATGATCTTTCTCCACCTTTTAATTATTATACCCATATATTCACTTGGTATGCGTAGCCTGGAATTTGTAATATATATATATATATATATATATATATATATATATATATATATATATTCTGATTTACGATCTTTGTGTGAGAAGTTACACTGAAGAGGGTGAAATTTTGTACATTTTATTCATAATTAAGTTACTGGTACTTGAAAGGAATTGCATTATAATTTTACATCTTAAAAGGTGGAGCATGAATTCTGATACCAAATTCCTACAGTGAGCGAAAAAAGAGAAATATTAAAATATGGACTCCAGATCTCACAGGTAGGCCCAAGCCTAAGAAAATTAGAATCGAATAAATGACGTGGAAGCTGCGAGGACTAATATTCGAATGCACCGGAGTAGAATAATTAGAACATATTCATTCCATCTTTCTTAAGTTCAAATTTCATTAATTAATTCTATACGCGTATTTACATTTGTTACAACGTAGAAAATTGGTGTCGCAGAAATGCATTTAATTTCACATTCGCAGAGCAGAAGTAAAAGACAAAGACGAGGACAATCAGATGTTTTACAGGTCTGTGTTAACACGCCCAAATCTCGTTAAACTGAGAACTAAATTAAGAAGTGGTAAACGTTCTAGAGGCGGGGTTCTCTTTAAGTGGAAGCTTAAATTGAGAACTGCAAGTACACAGCTAACGGAAGGCAAGGAACTCTGTAACAAAGACGTTGGTTCTGATGAGGTTTAAATGTATTTACAATATTGGAAATTTACAGAGAATGAAATATTATATTTCTATATCACAAAACAGTAAAATATTTGGTCATAGGATTTTGCACATAAATGCAGCATTTAAAATAAATATTCTCTAAGAAAAATCATGCTCAAACTGATTATGAAGAGAAAAAGAAACTGGCTAAGAATAAACTTCCTAATGGAAGATACACTGAAATAATTTGTGAACGGGAGAAAAGTTCAAGCAGAAGATAGTATAAGATGACAGACAACATTATGATATGGACCGTAAGCGGAAACTAAGAGAAAGGTGGAACAAAGGAAAGATTTAGAATGCTGGGTTTGCAATGAAAGACCTTTCCTTGGGCAGAAAACTATGAATCAATGAATAAATAAATAAGAACAAACAAATATTCCCCATTGCAAAAACACACATCGAAACAGGTGTAATTTTATTTCTTTATATTTTGTCTCAAATTAAATTTTAAGTTACTTTCGCCTGTGGGGGGATACAACAGTCGATACTACTGACGGAAAGTTTATTTTGAGAAATTAAAAAATAGTAAAAGTCGTTAGACTGACTCTAGACCTATTTCTTATTAATTTTTTCTTGCTATTAAGATTGAGCGTGAAAAAAACATTCAGCCGTAATAGAAAATTATCCAATAATTCAACGACTCTCTTAAAAATTTTCTTAATTTCTTTAAGAAAAATTTTAACACTCCTTTACAAAACAAACAACAAAATTGTCTTTATTTCATTGAAAATATTAGAGAAAAAATTTCATTTTCTCGTCTAAAATCTTAATTAAAATTCTACAAGATTATGATTCATGTATGATTTGAGCCTATTTTTGCGTAACAATGGAAAGAATACAAAACTTCTTCTTATTCATCTTGTGATATCTTTAAGATTGTACAATTTGTTTCTTTGTTTGCCAACATTTAAAAATGCAAATTCTTTACAGTACTATAAAACATGCTTTGCGATCGCCATTTGTTTCCAGCAGAGATAGTCAACTGAAAATGACGGCTCCGTTTAAACGTTTTGGTGAAGCTAACATTATGAAATAGAATTTTAGTAAGTCAATTAATATCTATTTTATTGTATTACATTACTTTATTTCTTCTAATCTTTACAGTATATACTTTTTTCTGTTTTTCACCTTCCTACCATTTGTTTCTTTGTTTGCCAGCATTTCAAAATGATAATTCTTTACGGTAGGGCTACTATAAAACATGCTTTGAGATCGTCATTTGTTTACCGCAAAGGTAGTCAACTGAAAATGGGGCTCCGTTCAAACGTTTTGGTGAAGCTCACATTAGTGAAATAAAATTTTAGTAAGTCAATTAACCCTTGCAGGACAAATTAATTTTTTATGTTTTTCATTTCATGGATCATAACAAAGCTTCGATCATTTTTTTTTACATTTTAACTCTGCACACAATTTCAAAACATAGATAGCACCTCTGTGTATACTCAAGAGGTGGTTCCTTGGCGGAATATCTGTGCTATAAAATTTATAAAGAAAGAAAACGGTGGTTCTTCTGAACAACCACTATGCTGCAAAGGGTTGATATTTTACACTATTAGAGCACCGGTACTTTATTTCTTCTAATCTTTATATACTTTCTTCTAATCGTGTAATAGTCAATTAAACCCCACTAGAGTATTGATTTTCCCTGAATAGATCAAAACCTCTAGTGAGATTACTGTTGAAAAATAATTATATAAAAATAAAATCCTGTAATTTATTTCGTGTTGACGTACAGCCTTACCAAATCCTCTCGCATATATTCATAAGTGACTCGTTTGTTCATCGTCAGTAAATTAAAAAGTCAATCCGAGCTTAGAAACTGTATCTCCATACAGAAATATAAACTTCTACTCGTATTAAAATCACTTCATTTTTTAAACTTCCGACGAAATGTTAAGTAAACTTCCGTTGAGCAACACGCACGGCATGGGGGCTGATTAGAGCTGCACTGCAACATAATTCGCATTCCACTGGCTGTGTTGTGGCAGACTATACACGGCTCTTATTTCCTTGTCGAGTCTCATCTGTCCTGCTTAGCCGAGCGACTAATAAATTAACCGCCAGCTTTGTCACGTGTAATGCAATTTAGAGCCGAGGTTTGTAGTGAGGCGGGGGGTGCCTAGCCCTGCCTGCGCCGGGAGGGGAGGGGAGGGGGATCCTGTTCTTCGAGTACGCAGGGAGGACTGTCGGCGATTAAAGGCTCCGTGTAGCTACATCCAAATCGAGCATGCAGGCCTCTTGCCTCAGTCCGAAAGATTCACTGGCTGTTAATACGACCTATTTAACACAACACGCTGTTTAACCTTTTTATATCTGTATGTCAGTAGGTTTAAGCACCCATCACAATGTAGATCTAGAATTTAGTGCCGACTGCGTGAGAAGCTGCCACCTTTTTATTATCTGCAACTTTTTACTTTAATTTCACTCACATCCACGTGTAACAGTTCATAATTCGGATTCATCAGTCACTCACTCAGTCTGCTAGTCCAAGTATACAGTGCATTCAGTTTAGCCAGTAAGTTATTTTATCGGCCTAATCAATCATTTCGTATAGTTAATTAATATTTAGGAATTGGTTGGTTCACTGGCTGAGAAGAAACTGCCTACTGAAGGATGCACTGGAAGGAATGGTGAACGGGAGAAGAGTTCGGGGCAGAAGAAGATATCAGATGATAGACAACATTAAGATATGTGGATGATATGCGGAGAATAAGAGGAAGGCACAAAAAGGAAATATTGGAAAATGCTGGGTTTGCAGTGAAAGACCTGTCCATGGGCAGAGAACTTATGTATGTATGTATGTATGTATGTATGTATGTATGTATGTATGTATGTATGTAGGGGAGAGTTGGGTAGTATCGGACATCGGGCAATATCGGACAGTGCGTTTCTTTCATCTACCACCAGATGGTAGTACCTGAATGACAAGGTTACGTTTCTGTATGAGACATTACAGAAACTTAACCATGTCATTCAGGTACTATCATCTGGTGGTAGATGAAAGAAACTCACTGTCCGATATTATCCGATGTCCGATACTACCCAAATCTCCCCTATGTATGTATGTAGGTATGTATTTATGTATGTACGTATGTAAGCTATGTATGTATGTATTGGTACTATTATTTGTAGACTAATTTGAGTAACTTTTAGGTACCTAAAACTGTATCTTAATGCCTATTTATGACCATTTCAGAGCCTAGTTAAGTTATCTAAAGTTAGGTAATGGCCTAAATGCCCTAAATCTAGTTATAATGTATTTCATATAAAATATAATGTATTTTTTTTTTTCAGGAATCATTATGACATTAGTTTTCTTTTTATCATTTGAGCGATCTCGACGTATCTATCTTGTGCGATAAACTTTCGAGAACTCTGTACGTGTTAGGAAGAGAGTGAGAGAGAGATACTATACATCACTCTTTCTTCTAACGGAGGCATCTTGCAGAAACAGTGTACGAGAGTGGACCCAAAAGTAACCGGAACCGAACTATTGCGCGCGCATGCTTTGTAGTTACGAATTGTGCTGTTAGGTGGTTTTAGTTTGGGGTCTCCCGCGACCGTTAGTGAGCTGGCGTCAGTCTGAGTTAAGTGATTTGTTTGTGGTGGTGTTGTTTGCGTTCCTGTTTCAACCGTTTGGCGATTAGTGAGATGGCCGATCAAAGGAACAAAGAGTGTGTGTGAAATTTTGTTTTCTGTTAGCGAAAACTGCAGCCGAGACCGTTGAGATGCTTCGGCAAGCCTTTAATGATGATGCTTTGGGGAAATCACAGGTCAACGAATCGTTTTCCCGTTTCAAATCTGGCTAACATGTCAACTGAAGACATGCCACGCCCCGGGCGCCCTTCATGCAAAAAAGAAAATCCGGTTATTTTTGGGTCCCCCCTCGTATTAGGCAAGGCCCATAAGACCAAGCTGGAATCGTTTATAGAGCGCTGAAAGATCTCCTCTAGATCTATCGATTTGAGCCAGACATATTCACGTAAAATCCTGATCGTTTAGGTACCCGACACAGCCACACCTCGATTTTTTTGGATTCATTTCAATTTCTCCTTTTGTACCGACTTACACACCAATTTAGTGTAGGAGAGGATGTTTACGTAAGTCTTTAGACCAAGACTAGAATCTCTCACATTGCGGGCCTCCCTCACCGTGTGGTCAACACGATGCAGGGCCACCACGAAGACGTCAATAACAAGTAGGAAACACGGGACAAAATAAACAGTCCACGCCGGGAATCAAACCACTTATCGTTTGCATAAAAAGCGCTCGTACTATCCTCGGAGCGATAACGACAGGCGAATAACTCAGTATGATGTAGCTAAGTTAATAAACCATTTAATCTGCTCGTTAATACTTCAGAAAATCAATTCAATCTGTCAGGAAGTCACTTACTTAAATAATTTATTAAAATCACATTCATTCATTCATTCATTCATTCATTCATTCATTCATTCATTCATTCATTCATTCATTCATTCATTCATTCATTCATTCATTCATATTCATTCATTCATCCATCAAGTTAATAATTCATTAAGCTATTCGTTAATTCATTAATAGAGTCTCTAAATCAGTTATTTTGTCCAGTCAGTTATTCACAAAAAGAGGGGCACATTAATTTTTACCTGTTATTTTATGACGCTATTGTTTAGAATCTATGACGTTTTTAATAGTAAGGTTATAAACCTCCAGGAATACTCTAAAAAGCCTAAACATAAGTTATAGTCTACTGAAATGGGGGTTTGAACCCACGCGCGAAAGCAGTACAAGTCCTTGTCACCAACACCGAACCTCGCCTTTTCTCTTGGTCTTGGACCTGTCAATAAGACAGTCTGCACAGCTATCAAACCAGTTGGTAAATCATGAAATACACTCGGTCATTTATTCAGTTCATCATTCAGTTCACTTTCAATCAGTCAGTCAGTTTGTCAGTCAGTCAGTCGTCAATAAACCAAAATGCCATTTATCTGTCAGTCAGCATTTTAGACAGCAATTTAATTACAGTAGACAGTAATATGGAAAATTATCTGTCAATGAATCTGTTACTTTCTCCATTCGATCAATCAGTCAATCAGTCAGGGTAATACCGAAAGAGACTTTCTTATTGCATGGTATTGAGTAATTACCTAAGTAAGATACAAGGTGGTCACACTAGGCGCCTGGTGGCCAGTCATACCTTTCTTGTTTAACAGTGCGAATATGCCTCTTTCAAAATTGACTGGAAAACTACTTCGTATCAAAAGTACTTACTTAAAATATGATTTTCTCTGTTGACAAAAACGTTGGACATTTTGTTCATTAAAATTGAAGGAAAAAAATACAAAAATAGGATATTAAAATTTGAGCATGTAATATCACCTGAGGAACGGCTCGTTATTGTGAGATAGGTGAAAGTCCAATACATTAATTTGTTTTAAAAAATGTACATTTATAAAATGTTGAGGTAAAAAATTAAAATAGGCTTACCACTTGAAATTATGCAAATATTAAGTTATGAAGAGATTATGTTTCGTCACCATATGGCAGTCTTTTATCGCTGACGGGTATAATTGAAGAATCATAGTGGGCCAAGCGCCATTTATTAAAAACGGAGAAAGCAAGGGTTAAAGTTAAGTGAATACCATAATTTAATGAAGATTGACATATAATTTAGTTCTAATGTGCACACTTTATATTATTTGCTATATGTTTCATTAAATTATGGAAAGCACTTAATTTTAATCCTTGTTTTATGAGCGGGGTTCAGCAGAGATGGTGTTGTGAATTTTCGTAATCAGCGTGTGTAGACTGATGAAAATTCCCATGCAGTTGAAGAAAAAAGGCATCGGCACCGATTCTCAACCAACGTATGGACAGGCGTTCTTGGCGATAGATCAAGGGTCATTCGTGCTTCCATAGAGATTAACTGGGGCTCGTTACCAGGACTTTCTACTTTGTTGGAGTATGTACCATGTCAGCAAATACTACAGATGTGGTTCATGCACGATGGCACACCAGCATATTTTTTCCACAATGAGCGTGAACACCTGACGCTGACATTTCAGGACCGCTGGATTGATTGGGGAGGCCCCACACCTTGGCCTGCTCTTTCTTCAAATCTAAATCCCCTAGACTTTTGGTTGTCAAGAACAATCAGGTCAATTCAAAGAGTGCGTGATTCCTTACGCCGAAGGACAGAGGAATGCATTGCCATGAATGGACGTCACATTGAGCACCTCCTGTGAACAAGTGTTCAAATCTCAGAAAGTGTGTGTTTAGGACTCATTATTATTAGACATTTTTTCTTGTTTTGATGCATACTAGTACCTCCTAAAATATTGGATACTTTTTAACACTCTGTATTATCATTATATTTTATAAATTGTGTAAACTGTTAGTCATGAATATTGTAATTGAGTTTTGCCTCTTATGTTCTTAAACAAATAAAATAAACACATGAATATAGAGCATACAATACGCCTAAAATCGGTGTAAGTACAAGAATTCATCCCGGATCGCACCCTTGCGAAATAAATAATTTAATCAATCAATCAGTCAATCAATAAGTCAGGGAGTTGACTTAGACCTCAGTTATTAGCTGGTATTCTTGTAGTTAATTAGTTTCGACAGACATTCCAGACAATCCAGCCAGGCGTTATCCACTCAGACAATGAACTAAGTAAAGAACCATCAAGTCAAATGAATGTAATGCCTACATCTAGCAGAACTGGACTCGACAACCCACACTAATTACATGTCGTTATGATAGAAACTAAATTGTCTTCACTCTGTTAATTTTATTACGTCATGAAGTCAAACCCTCATCTTGCGTTTTATAGGTGTAGAATTCTATGCACGTGGGTTACAGATAGTTGGCATTCCTCTTTACAATAAACAGGGGTCGCGCCACATAGTTATGTCACTGAGATATGCAGGTTGGATTACACATGACTGACCTAACACTTGGCAGATTTCATTCGCAACAAGCGTCAGCGAACCATATGTGTGAATTCTCCCCATTCGTTATCCATTTGTTTAAGGGGACTGAGGTGAGAAATGGATTTTATAAACTATTTACTCTATATCTTTTATTTTCAGTTCAGTTTACGGGCATGCTTTGGTGTGTACCATAGCTTTAACACCGTATGTAGACCACAGCTGTGTATTCAAATTCCATATCGGTGTTTGTTCGTTGAAAAGCGATACCCTGTGCTATGTTCTGTAATAGACGTGGAAAAGAATGAATCTCGCATTATGCGAGTCTTATAGTGTGGAAATCTAGTTATAGGTTCGAAATAAAACACAGGTATATGCTTAGGATTCAGTAATTTCTTTGCGTTTCTGCGGTAGTTGCATCATCTACATCAGGGTCCTTAATCTTTTTTTTAGCCAAGACTCAAAGTCTATTAGGTGATCAATTTACGACTCTTGGATCTATTTTAAAGTTAAATAGTGCTTATGTAATAATAATGTATAAACAAATGTAGATCATTATTAATATTATTACGGTATTTTATAGAGGTCCCGCGCCGTGGCGTCGCGGTCTAAGGCATCCCGCCTAGGAATCGCGTTACGGAATGCGCGCTGGTTCGAGTCCTCATGGGGGAAGAAATTTTCTCATGCAATTTCGGACCGGTGCCCAACCAGCATCGTGATGCACTTGGGGAGCTACGATAGGTAGCGAAATCCGGTTGCGAATATCAGCTATAAGGGCTGGGGGGATCATAGTGCTAACCACACAATACCTCCATTCTGGTTGGATGATCGTCCACCTCTGCTTCGGCATATGGGCATGAGGCCAGCAGCCGGCTGGTCGGTCTAGGCCCTTCACGGGCTGTAGCGCCACGGATTATTATTATTATTATTATTATTATTATTATTATTATTATTATTATTTATTTTATACAGTTGTAACGCACCATCTCTTCCCTGTTCACTAGGAACAATTGCTACCATTACTCTTAAATCTGCAGATATTATCGTGTTTTCATTATTGTTTGTAAAAGCGTAGTTTTTTCATGTTTTTTTTTTTCATTTCATTTAATATAGGCCTATGTGACTTGTTGCGCGAAAAGGGACCTAAAGTCGTGAAAGGAAATTTTACAGGAGAACAAAATAAGAAACTGCGGTGTAAAAACTGCATTTCTATGTTTTGACATCTTGCTCTACCTGTAGGCTTTTTTACATACTAAACTAGGACGTAGTTTTACACAATGCTTTTTAAATACCTACATCTATCTTATAGTTGCTAAGAAAACAAATGAAAACTTTAATTTGCATTTTTCTCGAAAAGTACATAATGTAATATCAATATTCAATAAGTAATATATTAAAAACTATAGCACCTAGAACCACGATTATTTTTAAAGCTCAGTATTTCATCCTCGTTTTGAAACCACAAAAAACAAAAAAATTAAATTCCGTCTTTAGGACCCATTTCCTGCAACTAGTCACGTATTCCATAGATCTTACATTAGCAATGAAGCTTTAAGATGTAGAACACGTCAAAATTTTACAAGATTACAATTACAATTATAATTTTTACAAAAATATTTGTAATTTTAAACAAATAAAGTACTTTAATTAACTTACCAATTTCTTTAATTATTTTTTTTGGAAAGCTACAGCGACTCATTCCGTTAGACACGGCGACCCATAGATTAAGAACCTATAACCTAGAACACATGCTGATACCTGTAGCGATAAGCGACTTAAGAGCAGTAATGCTGAGGCCATACAGAGGCCTACACGATGTTTGCTTTGTACACGATGTACGCTATGTTCGCTACGTTCGCTATATCCAATAACCACACTGACATTCATTTTTGTAATATTTATATTGACTAGTCATGGTAACAATACCGACAATAATAACATTCTTTGACTTGTTAGTACAAGGTCCTCTACATGAATCCATCAGCTAAAAAAGCAAATGTATATAGCCGGGCATAAAACATTAACATTTACACAATATTCAATCTTACATTAATTTTTTTTCTCAAAACGGATAGAACTTTATACGATACACATGTTATAAGTTCATATTACAATATTTAACTGGATACATTAGTATCGTAAATAACTATAATCAATTCAATAAAATATGCAGGATCTTAACAAAGACAATAAGATTCAAAACTTCCCAACAAACATAAATTAAATTCGATAAAACAATAGCATTATCAACATTTTTATATGGAAGTGAGGTATGGACTGTTAAAGCCTCTACTAAAACAAAATGCAAACTACAGAAAATGAAAAATTTTAGGTTTGTAAAAGGATGTATTAGAAACTAGACTAGGAACGAAGACATACTACAGGTATTTCAAATAGATCCCATGTACAAAAACGTTAATGAAAATAATATTACAGTTGAATTTTCTCATTCTATTTTATTTTTTATCTGTTTTTTATTTTACTGCAAATTTTTATTATTATAAAACATTATCTACTGCAAATTTCAATTTACTACTAACAAACTTTTTGTAAAACATTTTTAATGTCACACCTTAAATGTTATTGTTTAACATTTTGTCTTTGGCAACCTCACCAAGTTGAGGGAGATTAGATATTATTATTATTATTATTATTATTATTATTATTATTATTATTATTATTATTGGTTGGAATTTGTAGACAGGATTTCTAAGTTGATCCATTCTTATTATCCCAAAGTATATCGAAATCAGAAAGTCTGTGGAAGAAATGAAATGAGTGAAGTCGGAACACGACTTAGCCCAACCTACGAAGTGAAGATGATAATGATGATGATGATGATGATTATGATGTCTCCTCACTCCCAAGAGAATTTTGAACCAATTCTAGACATTTATAAGAAGAGAGATAGCAGCTACAAACATAGCTCATGGGTACAATCTGATCTCGTGGTCGGAATCTGAGCTCAGGCGTTGGCTAGAATTCCTATAGGCTTCATTATTTGGGTGTAATTTTTTTTATAAATTGTTTCCAATTACAAGAGAATGTCAGGTAATTTTATGGCGAATCCTTGGTTCATTTCGCTATCATTAATTTATCCGGTGCTGGATATCTTCACAGTTAATAGAACATCGATAAGTAATCACTCACTACATCTCGCCAAAAAATTATAGAAAATTGTAGAAAATTGCAAAATTGTAACAAATTTGTAAAAATTCTAATTGTAAACTTATCAATTTTGACTTGTTCAACATCTTAAAGCTTCATTGCTAATCTAAGATCTATGGAATATAATAAATGAAGTAAAAAATGAAAAAAATGAAATGAAAAAAAAATAATACAGGCGATCTGAGCAACTCTGTTTAAGACAGCATAGATCAACACAACAAAATTGAAACCTGCTCGTTCTCTATGGAAGGTAAATAAATCTCCAACTTCCCGCCGGTAATCGAACCAGGACTTTTAAATGCTTAAATATGCATTCTCTTGCTGAAACTACATCCGGATATAAGTGCATAATATATTAACACGATCTGTTAATTTAATCTTGCATTACGAAATAAAGTAATGCAGTTTTTGTTGAAGATTTCTAGTTTTGTATGCAGTGGTACCGAAGTCAAACATTCAGATTTCAAGACGTGTACGATGAAACAGTTCTCTTACTTTGTTTGTTCAACAGAATGCATTTTAGACTGTCTGCTGTTTGTTTAAACAGTTTAATTCCATTTCTAGAGCTGTAGAGAGTAGAGAACATAAGTTATAATTCGATTGGAGAGAGAACTACAATGTTAAATTTCAGGAAAGGAGACTGTCCTATCTTAGCTACAAAAATAGAAATCTAAGCAAATCTTACTCGCACAGACGGATCTTATTTCTCTACGACTGTTGTGGAATGGATCTGCATAGCTGTTATTTATTATTAAAATTATATTCTGCGACTGTTAGTTATACTTCTTGTTTGTTTAAGCACGCTCATTTTCATTTTCATTTTCATTACGTTGACAGAGATTTTAATGTATACATCGTTTCGAATGTTTACTTTGTGTTTATTGCTTTGTGCAAAATTAGCAGTACCCTTTAGGATATTTGTTGTGTGAAACGTTTTGTGTACCGAAGACAGCCTTACAATATTTTGTATATTTATTTACAGAATGAACATAATTTTGCTTTACTGTAACACGACATTTTTCTGCTGCCAATACACATTCATACAACAGTAGATGCTCTTCTTTCTACGAATATCTATTTGCAATATCGCTGTCTGCTTTGGTTGTAAGAATGTTTGTCTTTTCAAACGTGCTATACGACAGGAGTATATCGCGTGACGGTGTAGCGAAGTTTTGATTATTTCGTACTTAGTAGCACAGAAGGTCAATTAATATTTATTCTGTCTGCTAAAATTCAATTTTTCTACGTTTTGGAACTACTTAAGGGTTTATTTTTATGAGATTAACAGTGACAGTGTAGTTCAGGAGTAAGAATACGATATTCTGTTCCGACGCTACTTTCAAGTTTGGAGCAAATCCTACTTATTTCTTAGAGGTACTTTTTTTCTCTTAAGGGGAGTTTGTACTTCCACACCTTACAATGTTAAAGTCTTCAATTTTGAGTGCACTTTTCTCAGAAGTTATAAAAGATACAAATGTAGAAAAAATAGAGCATATGTAATATACCTTTATGTATACAACCGGTTAAATAAATTTAAAATTCCACTGAGCGGTTGGCAAAAAAATTCATTGATAACATTTTTTGCATTAAGAATGACTACAAATTATTTTTTATTTTTGCTGAAGATAGAAATAATTTTAATTTTTTAACCTACTGAGTAAAATGCCATCACATTGATATTGTGTATTAATTTGAGCCTTCTGAGTACAATACTTCCTGAGAAAAGTGTATCAATGTCAGTAAAAGGGCAAATCGCAATATAGCGAACGTAGAAGCTCTGCCCACGACCCCTTCCACTTTTCCCCTACTAGCTCATCAGACACTCTACGTGATAGGCGAGTATTGTGTCGAATACACATTTCATGTTGGTAGGGATAACTTCCCCGACTGGCGTTCGCTATATTGTGATTTATCCCAGAAAAATAAGAAACTGCAGAAAAATGGTGTCAAAGTTTCCATATCTTGCAATGCTAAATGCCTCAACTTTGTATGCACTTTTCTCAGAAGTGATTAAAGATACAAATGTAAAACAAATAGGGCATATTTAACATACTTTTATGTATACAACGAGCTAAATAAATTTAAAATTCCACTGAGTAGTTGGCAAAAAAAGATTTCTATTGATAATTTTTGCATTAAGAATTACTACAATACTTTTGCTGAAGATAGGGCTAAAAGCTGACAATTAGAATAACTAAAATCACATTATTATTTTACACATATTAAACTGCCGAAAAACGATAAAAACCGAAATTTATTTTTTATCAAAATTTGGTGTACAGACTCCCCTTAATCAGAGATGTTACTTTCGAATCATTATTTTTAATTAGACTACAGCAAAGGAATAAGGTTATGAGATTTGGTACGTGGAACGTAACTAGTCTTTATAGAACAGGAGAGGTAACATTAGTAGCAAAAGAACTAGCTAGATATAGAATAACTTCGTGGGAGTACAAGAGGTTAGGTTAGATGGGAATGGCATATCACAAATAGGAGATTACTTGTTGTATTATGTGGAAGGAAACAATAGTCACCAATTAGGAACAGGATTCTTTGTTCATATAATATTAAAATGGATTTGAGGGAGGTGGGATTTGATGATAGAGAGTGAATTAATCTTGCACAGGATAGGAACCGATATCGGGCTTATGTGAGGGCGGCAATGAACCTGCGGGTTCCTTCAAAGCCATTTGTAAGTAAGTAAGTAAGACCTACAATAGTTTTTCCTGTTGATTCCATGTTGAGATCTGCATACCCATTAAAATGCCATGTGTATTTAAGTATCCTATTTAAAATATACAAATTGGCGTGAGAATATAAGGAAGCTTTCCACCCAAAATATTTTCCGGTTGCGTGACTTTTTCAGATCTCGATCGATGCCATTTTGAGAGAGGCTGAAGTAGTAAGTAATTTTCGAAATATTAGGGAAATTAGGAGAAGACCAATACTCAGAAATGGGTTGTCAACCCCCGGTGTGATAATGATTGTTAGTGGTAGTGGTGGTGGATGAATGAATTTTAAAATCCCAGAATCTAACTTACAACACAATAATTATCAAAGATATAAAAAGTTTCATATTAATCAAAATTTATTTCCATCAGTGTTCTGAATATCCACTGCCATATCTCTGTAGCATGAAGACTCATAAATTAAGAATGCAAACATTAATTACGACAACGAAAGCTCTTGTTTGAAATTCGCCTCAGTTAATTAATTTTCTCTTTGCCACTCATGATCTACGGATTATTCATAAATGAAAGTGCGGCAGTAAGTTTTACACAAGCTGGAAGATTATAAATAGGGATTATGTCTCATGGTCTTGCAGAAAATGTGTTTAACACATTATTCCCAAAATAATTTAATGCTCTAACGCTTAAGTTCGCATGTTGACCATTCAGACCATACATTCAGTGGACTCTGTATTTAAATCCTACCAATATAGTGGTGAAGTAAATATATCTCTAATTGTAATGGAGATTGAGTGTTCGTTTTAATTTTCATGTTTGTGCCTAAGTGGTAATCTTGCACTAAGTTAACCACATGAGCACGAGCTTGTTCCACGAAAGTATGGGCTAACAATTTACTAATTTCAATTAAAGTTTTTGTTCTGTTTTTCTATTCCACAAATAACATTGAAGCTTTGTGTATTACAATTAGCAAATAACCCAAATGGTCGTCCATGATGGTCTTGCTGTTGACATTCTAGCAATTAAATTAAAAGTGCACGAGGCACAACCTAATTAAGGGCGATAAAATCCCAATTTAGCTTCCTCCGTGAAGAAAGGAATCTGAGAGGCCCATTGTCATATATTTATCACGTAATTAAGTGTCCCTGAAAGAGGACTTAATACTAAATTTGAGGGTTAATTCATGTCCAAGTAGAAATTTTAAAATAGAACAATGAATCTATACTAATAAGTTAGCATAAATGTACTTGGATGTTACAAACATATAACTGTATCTGTAAACTCACGACAGTTTAAAATAAAAATTAATGAACTTCCACTTACGGTAGTTTTGTGGAAGTTTCACACACTACTTGACAAAAGGAATGAGATAGATTTTATGGTTTAACGAGGAGCCATATAGTACAACACAATTTTAAATAATTGTTAGATAAATATATGTATTAGGTATTTTATAATTTTATGACTTTAAAATTTGCTTGGACAGAAAATTCATTACTTTCATTTTAAAGAAAAATTTAGTCTACATGTAGGGCTTACAGCAAACATTCTAGTTCTTTATTGCCAAAGGTTTATGAGAAAATATTATCTAAATAATATATAACGTCCAAGGTCCCCCCCTTTTGAATGATAGTGTAAATTATAAATAAATTTATTTAAACAATTAAATTATTTTACTTGTTTTTCTTGGGGATTCTCTGAATCATTGAACGCATAGGACGCACCGCCACTAATTACCTTCCAACAAACTTAGAAAACAGTGGAATGAAAAGACAATGGAAGAAACCATAAAACAAGTTCCAGAAAAGACATGAGAGACGATTAATCTGGGTTCAGTATTACGGTTGGGAAAACACTTAATGAAGATGGAGAATGCTTGTTCTAAGTAGAGGTCATTTTGACTTTGCAATTTTCTTAAACTTGTAACTTGCTAATAATATCGTCGCTTAAGAACCAATACCGCGTAACTGACAAAATGTAAATTTTACAGGAGAACGAAAAAACCGAATAAAAACCATAAAAATAACGCAATAGTCTTGAAAAGTGGTGTATGGCTATGAAATAGCATAACTAATTTGTAACTAAGTGAAAATGGATGATCATGGCCGTAGACATTTGGCCATGTCACTTACGCGGTATTGGAACTCTGCCGTTGACTACATTTTGTTAGTTACGCGGTATTGTGAGGCAACTTTAGCAGCTTCAGGACACATGCTGACAAGCGTTTTCTTTGCGTGAAAACTGCCTTCTGGAAATATTATTCGTGCTCTTGTATATGTCAATGTGTTATCTGAATTGTTGTCCTACCATCTGACTTGAGGTCAAGGTCGGTAGGTTGTAGCTTGAATCAGCACTAGATTACGTTCCAGACAATGATTGCTGCATTCTTAGTCAGTCAAATGCTGAAACTATGGGAAAGGAAAAAGAAGACACAGTTCAATGTTTATTGTTATAATAATAATAATAATAATAATAATAATAATAATAGGGACCGATGGCGGGCTTATGTGAGGGCGGCAATGAACCTTCGGGTTCCTTAAAAGCCATTTGTAAGTAAGTAAATTATAATAATAATAATAATAATAATAATAATAATAATAATAATAATAATAATAATAATAATGACAATCTGATATCAGGTACTTTATTTTCACACTACGTATATGAATAGAAAGTAGAATTGTTGCTAAAACGTTGCTGACAAATATAATTTTATAATAAAATAATTAATAATAATAGTATTTATTATTATTATTATTATTATTATTATTATTATTATTATTATTATTATTATTGACAATGGACTTGACTGACTTGCGAATAATGAAAAGAAAATCATATAAAAATATAATAATGATGATAATTTTTCAGGCACAATATTCGTTAAACACAATAAAGAAATAATTATAGGCCTATGCTGAAATCACAAAAACTAATCCTTGAGTAACCCTAGTGTGGAATACTATCATAAAAACTATGGCACAATCGGTTCTATATACAATAATGTGACGGTAATTTAGGCAGGCTACTAATGCTCTTTTTTTCTGTGCTTTTGCACGAGAACAGGACTTTTTTTTTACTGAAGGGACGCCATCAGTACTATTAGCTAACCAATATTGCACAGTTCATTCTTTAATTCCCAATGTACACGGAAACATCTTTTTGCAAACCTGAATTTTTTTTTCTCATCAACTTTTAGGTTGTAGACAAATGTTCTCTTTCTTCTCGATTCAGAATTTGTACTGTGAGGTCTTTTCGTAGATTTGATACGTAAACGGTCCTCTGTTCCCAAGTCATAGGTTTCCAGAATGCCTGAAAGATGTCTTCTCTCATTAGAAATTAAATTACAGCCCATTACTTTCGAATTTTGGCACATTTTATAACTACACTCTGGTCCCAAATTCCTTGCATCTCTTTCCGTATCATGTGTTACTTTGCCATCTTTCGATCTCTTGTAGCTAAGATAAGCTTCCTCTTCAATTCTAAGTTTTCTATTTTTCATTTTCTTCCACTTACACTTTTGTGGCTTTGAACTTCTATTTCTTTTCTGTCAAATTTCCATGAAACGCTTGTAGATTCTTCTCTTTACCTTTTTCTGACGAATGTAAAGATGTAGAATAAGTAGCACTCACAAATTCTTCGGGGTCGTCTACATATGAAGACGCTTCCGAAATTTGGCGTAGGTCCTTCATTGACATGGTATTGTCTTCAGTTTCTGTCCTATTCTATTTCTAGCTGTATTATTTTAATAGCGTTGCTTTAAATCATACCAGACTGCATAATACGATCATAACATTACCGGTAACACTGGATGGATAATCCCTGATCTGCAGCAGCCCATTTCCAGAAGGACGGTTTTCTTTTGCATTTGAATTATCAGGCAGTAGACCTACGAATAAGATGAGATTACTAGTGTTTATAAATGTGATATAAATGGCTTAAAAACATGTGTAGTAAATATTATCATCAATTTAGATCTTCCTCCTACCGGAGGAAATGGAAGGAACCAAGCTCAGCACCACTGAATGTAGCGCAAATTATTTTAGCGGCCCCATTCGTGATTATTTATATTAAGTACTTAAATTAAGTTTGCTGTTATGATTCCGTAACTGAAGAAAAATAAACGTTTAATAACTGTGATACTTCTTATGCCATACCTTTGTTAATGTTACAGAAGTTTCTCCCGTCTTGAATGCAGAACATACCACAGATAGGATTTCGTTCTCGCTAAACTGACTGTCGTCTGATTCATTGTCCATTTCTTTTCTTGTATCTGTAGGCCTATATAATAATAAAATATTAAATGTACTATATTTCAGTGAATGAACTTGGAGATTCTGCGGCAATTCAGCTCAACTAACATTCAATTGACATTAGTGAAATAATTCTATTATATTTACCTTTTAAATAATTGAAACTGAACACTTCTTTAATCTTCTCAGAATATTACACACTGTTGATACAATTTTACAAGGCAGTAACGAAAACCAACTTCCGTACTGAGGGCGCGCAGGGAATAGACATAATATCTGTTGTCAGATACGCGGTATTTCCTACAGACTTCTCGTGACTTCAGATACGCGGTATTGTACCCCCCTCCTTCGCACGCAGGCCATTCATGCAATCAAATTCCCGCGTTTGCCAATGCATGCAGATGACAGTGGAGGTACCATCTGTGCAAAAAAACAGTTTTGACCAAAAATGTCAGTTACGCGGTATTGGTTCTTAAGCGACGATATTCTATACTTTTACCTCTATTAATTATTATGAAGGAAATATGTTAGATTTTAAGGAAATTGTTTCCAGACATTTTATAACATCTTACGAACTCCTAAGTCCGGTGTACCATTCACAGGGACATTCAGCAATAAACAGGACGATACTTTACGTTCAGTATTCAAAACATGTTGGTTCGAAAAAGAAAAAAGCAAAATTATATTCCATATTTGTACCTCTTCCTCTAATACCTTCAAACTTTGAGATGGTTGAGGAATGATCCTTAAGTTTGTCTTGGAGTTCACTCTTTCAGGTACGGAGATCTTAATATCTCTTCTCCTATTGCATGATCTTCACAACTTTATTTCCCTTTTCTGCCAAAAATTTTCATCGTCTTCAAAAATGCATCTCTCTCGGACCTGTATAAACCCGGTTTCTTTGAAACTACACTCTATACCAGACGTCTCTGGAGCAGATATATACAACGGAACGAAATGCAAGAGAGCGCTGTTCACACGATACTAAATGTCTGCGTATGAATTAAGCGATCGACTGTGTTCATATAACGAAAAGTGAAATTTAAAGTAATGTGTCTTTGAACATATCCTCTTGCATCAGTCACTAGTTGTACTGCTGTTGAACACCGCACAGATGCTAGACGCAATAGAATTGTAGTAGTGGACGCGTCTCTGAATACCGTCTCGTAACCAGGATATGCACGCGCTAGTGTCTACAACGCTCTCAGCTAAGTAATGACTCGCCAACCAATGGGAGCGCAGCGATAACATGAGACATCGAGACCCTTGTTATATCTGCTCCAAAGAGATCTGGTATAGAGTGTAATAGACATAATGCCAGTCGCGTTAATCATTAGTCACTAGACTATCTGCGAGGATTTATTGGAATAGGCAACATAACGTACACGACACTCCAGGCAACTCTTCTTAGTTGACATGAAGAATGGAACTTGTAATTTCGAAACTTTTCAGAAATCTAATTTAAATACAAGGTAAAAAATCTCTACATGAATGTTTGAATACACTGTCTTTTAAACAACGGCTAACGCAAGCAGCTTTGTCACAGAATGGAAGTTATGGTCGTCGGTTTTTATCCTGTTAGAGCATGAAGGTTAATCAGTTGGAAATGAATCGGCGATTGCAGAAACAGCACATATCATGAAAAGTACATTTTTCAGCACACACAAAAAACGATATTACTGGTGGTAGACCACTTCATTGGTTATAGTACTGGCTTCTTCAGACAGAAGCCTAATAGATATGTCGTTTTATACCAAATTTATTGGAATGTAATGAATTGTTAATGAAATAAATCAATATATATTAGCTTGACATGTGCTGTTTCTGCAAGGAATCAAAATTGTAATATAATAATTTCAGTTCAACTAAAGTTTATTTGTAAAATTAGGGATATAATATATGCATAGGCCTACTGTGTACTTAATACATAAGTTCAGCATATAAAAGAACTTATTTTTCCACAATAGGCCACTGAAGAATATTACTGTAAAATTCTTGATATTCATGTGGTATGTACAGTGGCGTATACTGGTTTAAGGGTCTGGGCTACCACTGACCCTATTATTACACAAAATATATTTTAAAATCCCTATAATAAAATTCCTTACCTATTTATATGTGAATTCCAGACGTCTGGATTGGGACGAAAATACTTTGATGACTTCATCATTGAAATTACAGTTGAGCCGCTTGCGAAGTTTCTGTAGAAATGACTTTTCAATGGACATCAGTGCCAAGCCGAATAGGCTAAATGTTCTTGTGTATGAGTTGATCTACAGTAGGATTTTATTCGCTTCAACGCAGAAAATGTTCTTTCTACCGATGCTGACGTAGCTGGTATTGTCACAATTAATGTTGTCAATTTAAAGACTTCAGGAATAACTTGGTTCAGCTGGTTTTCATATATGGCAGATAATATTTCATGGATAGGTTTGTTCGAAAAATCAAAGACTTCTGCTGAATATACTGTATTACGCTTAATTTATTTTTCAAACGTACTTGATCAAAGTGATTGCTATAGGACTGAAATAATTTGTTTAGTGCCTCATTGCGGAAGTTTTCTCTATAAGCAAAAAATTTTTGAGAATCTAGAAGTTGTGTGAACTGAAGCTTTCCATAATCAGAAATCTGTCAGTAATTTCCATGTGCATACGATGTAGTATGCTGTAGTACAGCTGCCTGTATTTCAATTCATCATCTCCTTTTCTTCGCTTTAATGGTGGTTCCATTGTATTGGCTGAAGAATTTTCATTTTCCATATTACTCCATATGGACGGAAACCCACTACGTCTGAACTCGGATATAATATTTTTTAACTTTGATATCTCTTGCAAGCAGTATGCTATGTCTAGACTTTTTGTCTGAAGAATATTGTAGAGCACATCTGTATGTGCGAACACTCTAGCATAGACTTCAAGAAGAAATATATTCTGAAACTGTGTGAACAAATACAAATATCCTTGAGCCTGCACAATTACATCATCATCCCAGTTTTCTTCAGTCATCACAAATGATATTTTCAAAGAAAGCAGTCAGTTGTTCTCTATATTCCTTTACTGTATTTACAAGCCGAGATGTAAAATTCCATCTAGTTGGTGCTATTTTTGGGAGTTTATTTTTCATAAATTCCTTGAGTTTTTCTGATCTTTTAGGAGATGATGAGAAAAATGCAGCTAAACCCGACAGTGTTTTGAAAAAAGTGCGGCATTCTGGAATGGATGAAGTAGTTTGTTGCAAAACTAAATTGAGAACATGGCTGTAACAATGGACAAATAGTGCTTCAGGATACTTTTCTTGAACTTTTGTTTTTAAGCCATTAATATTTCCCGCCATAACTGAAGCACCATCGTATGTCTGTGCAATTAACTTATTGCCGACATTGTATTCTGCTATAACACCTTCCGCATGCTGAAACAAAGCAGCAGCAGTTTTGTCCGAACAGACATTTGTGAATCCTATAAACTGTTCTTGAACATTGGCAGTACTGTCGACGTATCTTAAAACAGTGGACAATTGACTCTGATCACTTGTCATAAACAACAATGGCCACAAAAGGTGCTTCTTCTACTTCAGATTTTATGTTCTTTATCATAACCCCACTTATAGCAAATATTAAGTAATTCTTAATTGCGGGAGAAGTACCACGAAATACTGTTGAACTCTCAAGATGACTGGCCAGTAAATGGTCAAATTCACTTAAGGAACTTAAATATTCAATATAATTTCCTCTATTGTCTGATTCCACACTCTCATTATGATCCCGAAAAGCCAATTCTTGTTTTCGTAGAATGCAGACTGCGTTAATAAGACGCAGTAAAATCTCCCGATTTTTTTTTCACAAGAGCATTGTGTTGGTTGATGTGTAGAGCTTTTTGCTTATCTTGTCTTCCCAAAGTTTACAAAGTTCATGCTACTACAAATATGAGCTTTTGATTTGTCGTGTTTTAGGACTGCCGTTCGAAGGGAGTTCATATTAGAAAACCCCTCTTTTGACCACACATTAGTTTCGCGGCTAAATAACAAACATGGCCAGCAAAATAGTTTAGACAGTTTAGAACTACCACACAACCAATTCCACTTACCATATGATGTTGAAGTGAAATGGCGTGTGTACTCACGCTGTTTTTCTTTTACGTTCATGGACAAATTTAACTCAGGAGTTGGTCTTTCCATTTTCACAATTTCAACTTTCTCGTTGTATGTACGACGGTTAAAAGGCACTTTTAATAAACCTTCTATTACACAGTCATTTTCAACACAAACCTCTCCAGAAACTTGTTCTGCCATATTTTTCACAATATCACTTAATTGGGAAATTAAAAACTTAATAATTCACAATTAATATAACTCTTAGACACTCGAACAAATCACAAATTTAAAATACTGAACTGCAAGAACATATTCACATTCATGAGCTAGCGTACTAAGCGTATTGTTGCTTCGCGCCTTCGAAGAAACCGATCACGAGAGCGGTAACTCACCCTGCCTACACTGCACGATAGAAACAGAAGGGAGCGGGGGACAGGCAGTTGTGCGACAGGACAGCGTGAGCGGAACGGTCACAGGCTACCCCTCGTAGCAGCGGTTTCTCCAGCGATGCCGCCTTGACAACTTGTTTCTTTTCGAGAGCAGAGAGCGCATATAAATCTAACAATTACTTTAATTTTAATTACTATGGTAAAACTAATAATACAAAATTATTACATTATGTTATGTTATAAACTTTTTCTTTTGTAATTTCCTTGGGCTACCGCCGGTAGCCCCGGTAGTCCGAAAAATACGCCCCTGGTTATGTAACGCATTACTTTGCGTATATCATCAATCTTCTCTCTTTGAATTGGCAAGATTTTGTCTGGATATGCCAATGAAGAAGTTAAATATGATATTCTTCTTTGTACTTACAAGCAAACATTATCATGGGGGCAGATAAAAAAATTAATCTTTTTTCTTCCATCATTTTAATAATGTCAAAAGAAGTGCTTACAAAAATTTTGGCCACTCGAGCGCAATTACGAAGGCCGTTAAAAATAAGTTTCCCTGGTGCCGTTTACAGAAAGAAAACAAAATTTCATGGAAAGTTTTATTGGAACAGATATAGCAATTGTTGAGTTATTTTTCAACATATTCCCCACCTGAATTGAGGCATTTGTCATTCAGTGGGATCAATTTTCGTATCCTTGTGTCGTAGATGTCTGTCGTCTGGAATTGGAACAAGTGTGTCGGCACATGTCTTTGACATGAGTTGTTTCTGTGCGCTTCCAGGATTTCACAGGTCTCCAAATGTGAGACGGCTATACTGACATGTGGTTTCTGCATGGAATGATAGCCCTATATCAACAGTCCATGAAACTCTAATAAGCTCATTTGGGAACAAATAGTGGCATGTGCTGTTTCTGCAATCCCTGATTCAAATGCAATATCTTACGTTACCCGAAGACATTCCGAAGACAGTTTTTTTAGGTTGTGATAATGTGTCCTATGTTTTTTTTATTCATTTCTTTCTTCGTTACACGTACTAAACATTAGTCTGTAACCTTATACTGTATAAAATTATATTTAAATGCTAGACGTAAGGAAAATTAAAATCCGTTAATAAGTCAGTTGCTTCACTTCCCTTTCGGGTGTTCGCCTCCCTCCATAGGTACTATGCACGTTGCAGGTTACACATTGGCTCGGCGCACGATCACATTTTCGCCACGTCTGTCTTAGAGCATGGTGATTAATCAGTTGTAAAAGCAATATCTTACGTTGCCTAAAGTATAGATAAACCTAGCGTTGTCCTGTACTCTCTTTGCGAGAGTTTCATTGTGTGCCTGAAGTTGATACACCCCAAAAATGGGAGGTTAAGGCTCTTCAGGGCTGTGGCGCCATGTAGTTAGATAGTAAATAACCTTTTATCACCCAAAGTAAAGTTTAGTACTGCTAAAGTGTAACTATCAGTGTCACTAGAACCAGAATGTCCATCCATCGAACAGGACGGAACGAAATCGATAGATTGGGCCGTGCTATTTGCATTGTTAACAGGAGTACAATTTAGTGTTTGCATGTACATGTTGTCGGTGTAAAAACAGGACACAGGTATCCAGGTGACTGGTCTGTCACCTGTAATTGACGGCAGAGTCCGGCTAACAAGACAGGTTTGTGAT
Source organism: Periplaneta americana (assembly GCF_040183065.1). Classification (NCBI taxonomy): domain Eukaryota; kingdom Metazoa; phylum Arthropoda; class Insecta; order Blattodea; family Blattidae; genus Periplaneta; species Periplaneta americana. The sequence goes on along the minus strand of NC_091133.1, from coordinate 64,777,418 downwards.
TAATCGCGAGTAATTTGCGCGCTAAGAACTGCGGCCCGCCCTCCCGCAGCGCCGGGGGTTCCGTGTATTTATTTACGTTGCGGGGCGCGACATCGCATTTGTCTTGGTACACTCGAGTCAACATCTTCACTCCCAAGACACGAGGAGGTGCTCTTCCCAAGCACATCTCTTGCTTCGGCCTGGTTGCCATGGAAACAATCCATACCAACACCCTCTTGTACTAGGAATGTCTGTATTGTGTGCTCCTATCGTGTAGGCCTGCTGCAGATGCGTATTTATAAGGGTGCAAGCAATATAACTCTGCGGATTTTAACAGCTTATTCCTTGGATAGAGTACAACTAAAAATCTGTAATATCACATTAGTCACAAATGAATACTTATCTCACAAAAAAATAATTTTCCCCTAAATGTTACTCGATCAGTACTGTCCGTATGTTTCAGATTTTTACACCTATCAGTATAGAAACTGATAAGATATGAATTATCCCTTTGCAGTTTTTCAATATAATGGACGGTTTTCTTACAACTTAAATGAAAACATTAACACATTTCGTAATGAAGTCTGGCAACCCTACTGCAGCGTAAAGGACAACGCCGATATTCAGACCGAGTGCGTGTGTGTATTCATTGATGAGCCGACGATGCGTTGTTGCCAAACTAGCAGACTTAAGCCTAATATTATAATTAATCATGCACTGAATTACTAAACGCATAATAGGTTTATTTATTTATTTTAAAGTAATGTATTGCCCCCTTCAATCTGCACAGTTATATTCTTTCCACTCTGTATTATAACCAGAGTATAGAAATACGTTTGTATGTATGTACTGTATGTATGTATGTATGTATGTATGTATGTATGAAATTGCTGAAAGCTAAATAAATTGACGGAAACGACTGTATCTCGAAGAAGTACACCGCTTTGGAGTAACGTTTAGCATGTCTGACAGTGAAACGAGCGGGCCCGCGTTCAAGTAACGGTTTGGAGAAATTATCTGGTAGGGATTTTCTCCAAGATTTCGCCACATAAAGAAATTGAAGCAGAACTGCAGAGCAACTTTTAGCGTTGGACCTCGCATTCATTTCGCTTCGTTAAATTCAACGTCATCTACCATCCTTCAATAGTTTCAGGCCGACCAAGAATGCAACAGAATGTAGTACCCTGTTCTGCTTACACGTGGCTTCTATCTGAGGAGGCTGTAGAGCTCGAGAGGCATTCATCGCGGACTGTGGGTAGCTGAGTAGATAAATGGCACGAAATAGTGAATCATGATACCTAGAGTAACGCGATCTTCAGGTCAATATAGGATAGAGCAGGATGTAATGACGTGATTTTTATAAATATAACATCTATCTGAGGAAGCTGCAGAACTCTCAAGGGAATGGTGGAGCATTCATCGTGGACTCCCTGTTAAACGGAGTTGTGTGGTAACAAAAGTGAATTACGATACTTTCAGGAATATGGTCCTGCGGACTTCAATCATCCTTGTCTAAGGAGGTAAGCACAATAAGCCCCAGGCTGCGGTGCAAGCATTTGGGCCCTCCTCTGCAACATAAAAAATATCTCGAAAAGATAAGTGGCTAATAATGACGTCGCAAAATTGCGCGAACTAATACGCTACCAACGTATACATATTTATGCTCGACCATGCCGAAATGTAATAATTATACACCTGGTAGCAGACCTTTAATGCATGTCATTAAAGTACACCTACTCATTAAAGGTCAGGTCTTTCAGCCAATGACGACTCAGGTTACAACTGTTCAGTCAATGACAGGTCAGCTTTCTACCGTTATAAAACCGCAAGTATCGATTATTCTCGGATATGCAATCGAAAGAGAATTAGCGAAAAGTCACGGAGGCTGGAAATCCAATACTGTCGCAGAAGGTTATGTTCTGTTACTATAATAATTAGCGTTAATTGTAAATAATATTCAAATAAATTCAATTTGTCATCTCGTTTTTCAATGTCTAATTTTATTTCAATGTTATCTCTGTAGGTTCTTATGGCCTAGCAAGATCAAGGTGCACATCTGTTCCTCGGAAAAAATCAATACTTCCGCGTCTGCGCACATCTCACAACATATGGGACATTGCTCCAGATCAGATACAATAAAATTAATAATATCAAGTTAGAAATATAGTCGAGCATAAAAAGTCGTATGAAACTCCCCTATAATGGTAATTAAGAAGATTGTATGAAAATTATGAAACTCATTTGCGCTCGTTTCATAAATATCCATACTCACTTCTTAATTACCTTCATTAAAGGCTATTATGAAAACTGTGTAAATTATATTATAGAGACTAGACTCCTAATTTATTTTATTTGGTAGGCTAAAATACAACTTTCCATAAGATCAAATACTACGATATCGCCTCCATTGCGGTCCAGAGTTAGAGAGCTGAATTCTTAATCCATTTGACCCAGGTTCGGTCCTCTGTCCATGATCCAGGTAACAGGTTTTCTTCAGGAGCTCCAGTTCCCCTACGCCAACCCAACAAAATCTCCATCACCATCTAATTCCATAGCGGGTGTGACGTAGACCAGTCTCCTATGTCACATCCTGGCAACAACTCTGACGATAAATTGGTCTATTGAACTGACTTCATATGGATGAATTACGAACAGTCAATTAACCGTCATTATTAAAAAAAAATAAACACCACGAGATGTATTCACTTTAGACACTGCACTAACTTGCCTCATTCTTTCTCGTCATAATATTCTCTGTAATCCTCTTAGCGTGTTGTCATTACCATCTTTATATTTTACTATCTGCACCGAACTACTATTTACACATTAAGTACTATAATGATTGCATGAAGTTCTGAGTGAGAATAATTCTTCATTGTGGAATGAAATGCCTAAATAAATAGGCATATTCTGGTGCGGATAATTTTCACAGGTATAGATGTAGGCTAGTAATTGAGTTCGGTATGGTTACGTGAACAACTACAGGTGTATTGTACTGTACATCGAAGCGCGAAATATCCTGGGCTTTGGCTTAGATATACAGGTGATAGAAGATTTCTGTGGCAAAGTTTGTTTTCATTGGTGTAATCTATTCCCGGTTTTTTACGTTCAGGTTTAAGTCGATGTTTAAGTCCGAGAGGAATTTTTAGTAGAAAAGAACGGAGTTTTGTGATAGGTATATATAGGATACTTCCGTTTCCTATACTGAAATAATTCTTCTAGGCCTATGTCTCCTTTCATCGCCATGACCTTATACACTCTGGGAACTAAAGAGGAAAACTAACTTGGAGTTCAACATTCTTCATGAAGTAGGCCTATAGTCCGGGTCAGCTTACTTAATACCGTAAGGGTGAAACCTAACCATTTTTTCCCTATTACCACATATGCTAGTGGATTATAGTGATTTTCTAGCTCTCAGGTTGAATTTTATTTTACCAATTTCGTTTAAAATTTCGGGTACTGACAAATACTACAAATGGCAGTTATTTTCTAACTGTTATGTTGGCAGCAATAACTTCGGTTTGCAGTAAAGTAAACTGATGAAAATGCAAGTACCTAGGCTTGTGAATTAATAATTAACTACTATTAATATTAATATCAATACACAATTCAGTTCTGTTGCGTTGTGATTCCAGTTCAGGTAAGTTTAATTAAATAAGAAATAGCTTATAGAACTACTTCGTATGAAACATGCACTTAAATACAGTATACAGTATTTGACATTTTAATGAAATTCTTTCGTGTTTAGATTCTTATTAAAATCTCCAAAAGAGGAGATAGCATGGTACCGACTTCTCCAAGAAAGAAAGTGCTTGTAAGTATTTTAAGTAAACTATACATTTTAAAGTGGTGTTCTGTTTTCGGAATTCGTACTAATCATTTCACGTGATCAAACTACATTTTTAGGTTAGGTCTCGTGAATCATGAACTGCTTAGTTAAGACAATGAATTTCGTGTTACCAGACAAAATAAATTTTAATATTAGATCATACTAATCCTAATTACAAACGTAATATGCGAGAAGTCCAGGAGGAAAATATACTATTTCATAATTTATTGAACCATTTAGAAAAAACCTCGCAACATAAAGATGAGATGTGGTAAATAAGTAAGACATTATTATTATTATTATTATTATTATTATTATTATTATTATTATTTCAGTAGGTAGCATTGTGATTTTTCCCTCTTTAGCGATAACTGGTATTAGATGGCAACACTGAAGAGATGACCAAATTAGACTTTTAGGAACTACACTTACGTGACCCTCACTTTAACTGTGACGATAGAAATTACCTACAGTGATAACTAGACTTCGTGGAATTGCCACAAGAATCGCAAAGTTTACTGTGCACGCGGTATAGACTGTATGAGAAGGGGGCATGGAACGAATTGAGTATGCCTCTGATGTAAACACTGAGCAGTATACTGCGGTTACAATAAAACCTGTATCCTGCATTCAAGAAATGTAATGAATGATCATTGAAGTAGGAAATGTCTAAACATGTAAATAAACAATTATTTTATAGTGAGATATATTAATTCTTAAAATTTAATGTAAGATACTCACATCATCCTTGAATATGTGCATTGCAGTGAAGAGTTACGTACATTTTCAGCGACTGCAAAATAACCTCCTCCGACGGTCACTTAAACAGTTTTTAATTTGGGAAAAATGTACGTTCAACATCACACGCTGTAACACGTACATATTTGAAGAACGGAAAGACACTACTTCAGATGTCTTGTCATGACCCGACAGTACATCATTTATAATACGAATTGTGAATAGGCACAATTTTTAGCAATAATGTTTCTCAACTTACATTTCATTTTTTCTGAAATTAGTGAATTGTTATTTTGGATAACGGTTTGTGATACTTTATCCACTATATTAAGGGCTTCTGTGTGTTGTAGTTTAGGCGATTCTAACAGGATGATGCTTTTGGACACGATTTTAAAATTAGAATCAATGAACAGAATATCTTCCAATAACTGTTCAGAAGCCAACGATTTTACAGCAGCAACAGCGGAACTGTCTGTGCTATCCAATTACCTTCCATTATTTTGCCGTAATGTTGTGCATAATAAATAACAGTATCCAACCACGTTCCCCAACGGGTCAAGACTGGCTGCGGAGATAAGGATATTCCAGGGGCAATTATTTGTAACAGCAACACTCTCATTGTAGTATGTTTGATTGAATTCTTGTCTGCACTGAACAAAATATGTTAAGCTTTGACTATTCCAACCACAGTAAAGCAAAAACAAGTGCTTACATTGGTATAATTAGCTGTAGCTGCTCTATTATTTGGACCGGTCACAACTCTTAACATGAACTGCTTATACTACGAGACCGGGCGGCCGCTCACCTCCTCTATACTACAATCGTTATTACCAAAACTACCATTACTACTACTACTATTGTCGTAGCTTTATATTACGAAGGTTTTTAGATATCCAGTATAAACGCACTGTATTGCAGATTTAAACTTGAGATCGCTTTTGCTCGCATTAAGTTGTATTAATTTGTCGTGTATTTGGATTCACAGATGTGCAGGTCTGCGTGATTTCTAAGTGCACAGTAAATCTTATTACAACTCTGACCACGTAGGTAGCCTACGCTGTGGAAATAGCTGTCCAGTTGTGAAGCAGCAGCGAGGTGATGAGGGCCTGCAACCCAATTAGTTACCAAGATCCGCCGCGCGCATGTGTTCGTACAGACGTCCGCAAAAATAAGCCACAAACCGTATCACTCCTCTTCTGGAATATGTTATGCTGGGAAAGTGTCGCACGTGGCAGAGTTCATTAAACTTTCTGGAGATTTTAACAGCCACTGGCTGATGTGCTATTTGCGATCGAACAATGTTTCTCTTAAAGGAAAGAAGCAGACAATTTTGCGAATTATTTATGCATCATTTGTTTTATAAATAGCGGGACCTAGCTCTATCAAAGGCTGAGGTAGGATGGCCCCACCTGTCAGCATCAGATTCACGAATACCACACAGGGCACCTGTCGGACTTGTACAATCATCGCATATACAGAATGTTAAAAAGTATATAATATTTTGCGAGGTGCTAGTACTCATCAAAACAAGAAAATGTCTAATAAACATGGTTCCTACAACATATATTTTCATTTGTTCATATGAGGTGCTCAATGTGACGTCCATTCAGGCAATGCATTCCTCTGCGCCTCGGCGTAAGAAATCACGCACTCTTTGAAATTTGTTTTAATACGTTAATGAGAAAGTCTCTGTAGTAGCACGTATGGCCCTATTATCTATCACCAAGAACTCCTGGCCATAAATTGATTGAGAATCGGTGCTGATGCCTTGTTTGTTCAACTGCATGGGGATTTTCATCAGCCAACACATGCTGATTACGAAAATTCACACCATCTCTGCTGAACCCCGCTCATGTGCGCAACCAGACTATTGTTTTCACTGTTCCTTGCGACGTATCATTATTCCTTGCCAAGAGTGTCAACTACGGTAAGATTATCTGGTAGTTTGTTGTATTGTAGGGCAGAGAAATGCATTGTCACAAAATTGGACGTCACATTGAGCACCTCCTATGGACAAGTGTTCAGATCTCAGAAAGTATGTGTTGTTGGACCCATGTTTATTTGACATTATTTTCTTGTTTTGATGGATACTATCACCTCCTAAAATATTGGATACTTTTTTCTTAACACTCTGTATAGAACACACAATGGACCAAATCGTGCCAAAGTATACAGATCCGTCCCGGGTCAGACCACATCAGAACCAAGCGAAGCATTGTCCCGTCCCGTTTTGTATCGTCATAATCCATAAATATAGATACAGAGTATAAGGGCATGGAATGACTTCATTGTAATGATTTCTAGGATACGATATTTAAAACCATATATATATATATATATATATATATATATATATATATATATATATATATATATATATGATAGCCTATGCATTGGTTTCTTAAACCCGAGCACTGATGAATTAAAGAGAATGTTTAAAATCAGTTAATCTTTTAAGATTTTTCACTAGGGCATATATTCACCACAGCATTTGAGTCTTAAGATAACCACTACAAGTACGATTGTATCTGTTTTTAGGCGGATCGGGTTCGTTGGAGGAATTTGTAGTAGGTTTTCCTCTATCATTCTACCAATACTTTCCACCTGCCCCTCATTTCGTCTATTGTCTGCAGTTGTTAAATATAGGTTGGTGTGTATTCTTTTGAATTGTATTCTAAGAAAATAAACTATAAACAATACAGCTGGCGCCAGCGTTTTTGGTGTGTGTCCTAGAGTATAGTGCTCAGTTTGTGAGCATGTTGCTAGTGCAGCTGAGCATGGTACCACTTCCTATACAGTCACATCAGCCATTTGCCAAACACAATTGTCAGACTGACTACGATAAACGTAAGACACTAGCACTTAAATTTCCCATTACTTATTTCAAACACCAAAAACGGTGACGCGGACTGTAATATTATTCGTAGCAAAATAAAGGAACTTAATTGTTGAAAAACAAGCAAAAATTATAGTTTGAAAATATGTACTGTACGTACTACCTGTTCGTTGTAAATTCTATTGAGCTGTGTTGATTCCACGAACTAGAAGAGTACGTCATCCCTCTCCACGAATGCTTCGTCCCCTCAGTACCCCCGATACCCCGCACTCCGTAATCGCCTACGTCGTCTTGTATACAAGGACAGTGGCGACCTCAGCACTCAGTGATCAAGTAACATGGGACGCGTAGTGCCAACTTTCAGACACTCGTCTCTTTCGTGTATAAACGGAGAACAATTCTGAAAATAGTCCACTACTATGTTCTCCTAGACAGAGAGCATCACTTAACTTACATCTTTATAATCACACATTTTTATCGGAGAGAAATATTTTGATCACACATTAGAGAGACAACTGGTAGAAATTCCATGATGAAGGAACAACCACACAAATACAAGACTATTTCAAATAACAAACAGACGTACGGCCTTGCACAATGTGGGACATAAATCTAATGTAAGATGTAGGAATTAGTCTAATTCAGAACATTTTATGGAAATGAACCGAAATACGAACATATTCAGAGTGAAGTAGGCTATTTATCGTTTCAATTATTATGTATAAACTGAAAGAAAGATAAAGTATGATAATAATTATTTAGAGACTTATATTTCAATAATAATAATAATAATAATAATAATAATAATAATAATAATAATGATAATGATGATAATAATAATACTAATAATAATAATAATGATAATAATGATGATGATAATAATAATAATAATAATACTAATAATAATAATAATGATAATAATGATGATGATAATAATAATAATAATACTAATAATAATAATAATGAAGACAATAATTTACATCATTTGAAGTTTTGGAACTACAATAATTAAAGAAACAAATTATTACGTACGAGGAGAAATAATCTACCGCACACAACTTTTTAAGTTGCAGGAGCTGCGATTTTCTGGGAGGTTTACTAACCTAATGAGTTTGGCTTCAACATGTCTGTAGAGTTCTTGCTCCTTTTGGTTTTCTTTTCGGGATTTCCTTTCCCTAAATATGTTGCCGTTTGTGTGGTTTAGGAGTCCTATCTCTCCCCACAAGCCTGGAAATGCCAACCCAATCGAAAGAGAGATGTGGAGAGAAGTGAAAAGGGCTTTGCACCAGTGCAGAGTTTCCAGCCTACTCTTTTAACCAAGAAGAGGAATGTTATTAATAGTAGTGTGTACGAAATATCACACAATATATTTATATTTACCATAAAACTCTTAAGAACATTTGTGTGGAATAAGTCAATAAGGAAATTAACACTGAAATTATTAACACTATTAATAATAAAATTGAAGAGTAATTTAAAATGAAGATATTTAGAATAAACAGAGGTTTGCTAATTTATTGCTTTAGCAGTTAAATTCTATTTAAATTTCCAATTTGTAAAGTTTAAAATAAACACTACTTTTAATCCTAGTAGTGAAGAAAACTTTTGGATAAATTAAAAAAGTAATACTTCAAGATCATTAAATCTCATAAAAAATTGCTTCACTGTTTTGAAGTGTGAAATTCTAATATAAATACTAAAATAACTATTCATATTTCTGTTTAAATTTCTAATTTATATAGTTTAAAATAAAACATTACATTTCATCGTAGATGTAAAGAAACCTTATAGCAAACAAAATTATAATACTTTAATATTATTAAATATCGTAATCAATTTATGTACTGTTGCGATCTGATATAAGCGATTGCAATTTAAAACTCTAATATAATATATTAATAACTACTATTCATATTATAAAAATAATAAGGTACTTTAAATTATTATAATGACGCAAATTGATTATTTTTTGTATATACTGTATAATATATTATAAAATCACATATACTGTACAACGTTGTTATTGATTTGGTTTACCGCACCTACGGCATGTGGACCAGCCGGCTGCTAGTGTACCGTCTGCCGCCCACTCTGCTCCCCGTGCCCTTGCTATCAATCCCGTTATTGTCAAATTGTATTTTATTTTGTAATAATTGATTGTGCAATCATATACAGATTTTTTCTCAAAATTAACTTCTTCTGGCTGGCAACTATGAGACTCATACTGGACTGTACCGAGCCCTAAAACGTTTTAGAACATATTTAATAGTGTAGAATTTTTATAATATATACCGCACATAATTATCAATTCAAGAAAAAGAAGAAAAAATGTACTAGTTTCATATATTTAATTACTATGCTATGAAAGTGAATGTGAATGTAAATATATATATATATATATATATATATATATATATATATATATATACATATATATATATATATATATATATATATATATATATATTTGTCTTTAAAGCAATATACCTTACGGTGAGGCGGCACTTCACATTATTAGTATACAGTGCCGTCTCCCCGTTTTACAGGCCTCTCGTACAAGTCAATTGGAACATTACTTATTTTTAATTTATTATTGCAATTCTTCCACTAGACTTTTCTTGTCTGTCATCAATTCTTCCTCTACTTTACTCCTAACCCATCATTATACCAAAAATACTGTAACCCCCTCCTGTATGACACATTTCCCCTCACTCTACATCTCTAATTATTTGCACTTTTCACTACTCCCTTTTCTACATTGCTACTTTTTAGGTCTTCCTTTTTTTTCTCACGATTTATTTCCCCTCCACACCATTTCTTTAAGTCATACTGTTTTTTCACCTTGTTTTCCCCTTTTCCTTCATCACTGCTCCCTGGACTACAGTATCTCCTACTTGCGTTTCTCTACTTCTCGTCAGCCTCGATTTAGATCTTAGTTCCTTCACCCGCTTCGGAATTGCTCCCATCTGATGTCCACTATTTCCATTCGCTTGCATTGGGGTCTTGTTCTGCTGAGCTTGCTGAACTATGCTGTGAATAACTATTGACCAGTGTAGTAAGTAAGATGGTAGCTTCTTTCTGACCCGAGGCTGCAGTAGGGCGTGTCTTCTATTCCCTCTTAGGATGATTACCTGGTTGGTTTGTTTTCATTGATTTTCTCCAACTGTAAGGCGAATGTCAGGTACTTTGTGGCATATCCTCGACCTAATCTCGACAAATACCATCTCGCTATCATAAATTCCATCGACTTTAAATAATCTGGAAGTTGATACAACGTCATTAAATAACCGAATAACTGTTAGGCTAAAGGGTCTAATATGATTTGTTATTTTCACGGTGATTAAAGTGGTTCGGAGTTTTCTGGGTATTTGCACAGTGTCATTGATATACTGTACGCCAACCATGAGAAAGTCTTTGGGGAATGAGACGAAGCGGGGTAATGCTGTGAATGAATGTTGATGTCATAAGATGTCATAAGGTCACACACGTGGCTACTCGTATCTGAATTGGCTAGCTCTCACAGCACAAACAATAACATTGATACACACATATTGATACTACCCTAGTTACAAAATTAGAGCACTGTTAATCCCCTGGTCTTTTAATCTCTCAATACAGGAAATAACATATGCAGGAGAGCACATGGTTTTTAAACTGACGTTATAACGGTAATATTATCTATCTACTTCGTTCCAATAGATGACGCAATAGTAAGCACATTCCTTTCACGGTTGATCTCCTGGTTGGAGAACAGTAAGTCTCTATATCAATAACATAGTCAAAATATCCCGATAACTCGAATCAACTATCAAATAGTTAATTTACACGTGCTGGTATCTTTAAAGTGTATCGGTTTGGTTAATGAATCTCTCTTCAGACGACTAAACCAGATTTCTGTAACGTAAACTGCGTCACAGAAACATGGAAGTGAAATCTTAAATAGCATTGTTTCTTATCGGGCTTGTTTCGAATAGCCTGAGTGTTGAAAGGAAGGGGCGGATAATCGATAGTGATAATGGGTTCCGCTTCAAAGGGTCAATTAGAGTAGAGGATTGTCGCCATGAATGCTTTTGAAGCGCCGGCGCTTGTAAGAACACTGTATTTGCTCCGGCAATTCGATTTGCTTCCACGCCCGAGGCTGTATGCCATGACAAACCAAGCATTAGCCTCCTCAAGGTTTAAACATGAAATGTGCCCTTTGAACTGGTAAACGTGTGCTTGTGGTATTATTTGCATAACGCTATACCGATCTTGTCTCAAAGCTTAAGCAAACATTGTTTTATCCCTATCTGAGTCAAAATTAGCAGCAGTTTTAATAAGCCATTAGCTGCTCACCAACGCAAATTCGGACATTATTTATTAATAGCCGGGATGTGTACGTAATTTGAAGCCTTGAGGTCTGCATAAATATTATGAGCGGTTTCAACATAGGTCTTGAAACTGGTTACATTAGTTGCAATAAGTTCGGTCCCAATGAGTTCATTGCATTTTATTCTTTAATAATACTAGTTTCAAATTTAATATAGCACAACATTGATGAATGAGATATCATAATAAGTATTGAGTTTCTAGCCAAAATTAACAAAGTAGGATACAAAATAGTGTTTTAAAAATTCCATTCCTATTCCAAATCTTCGGATTCTTTGTAATTTCACAATAAAAATAGTGTTTGCAATTTTCCGTTTAAAGTCTTAGAGACCACTATGTAAAGAGTCCACTGCAAGAATGATGGCTGTGACTTTCTTCTCGAAAATGAACCAAGACTGTCAATGCATAGCTTAAGACATATAGAATGTACATAGAGAGTTATATGGCATTAACACTGATAGTCATTGTCCAGTAATGGTCGGAAAATCTCAGTTAAGCTTTGAGCGCTAAGCATTTTAAACTTTCAATTGCTTCTCCTGAAAAATATATTCCAAATGACATCCATCATTCTTACAGTGGACTCTTCATATATGATGGTCATGCTGAAAGTCATGAGCAACCCATTGTTATAAATCTCAATTTTTATTTTTTAGACAAACCAGGTACATCATCTTAATCTACAGACTTTCCTGTCACTTTTCAACATAGTCTCCATTTCTTTGCACACATTTTTCCCGCCGTTCTGTAAATTTGAAAATTCTCTTGCTGTAAAAGTCCGTTTTATCTTCCCGAAGACACTGACGCACTGTTTCCCAGATGTCCTTCAGCGTCTCGTAGCGTTGGCCTCGCAGCTGCTCCTTTACAGAAACGAAGAGATGGTAGCCGGAGGGTGCCAAGTCGGGACTGTAGGGAGTTTGCGAAAGAGTTTCCTATCCAAATGTTCTGACTTTCTCCACAGTGACACGATCAGTGTGAGGTCACACGTTAACGTGTTGCAGGATGATCTTTTTTCCAAGGCGTTTCTCGCGCAATACACGACGGAGCTTCAAAATTGTCTGAATGTAGCGGATAGCATTTATGGTCTGCGAGGTTCAAGAAATTCAACCAAACTTCATCCCTAAAACGCATCAACTCTTTCCTTGCTGCGTCCCGTGGAGGCAGTTCGAGGGCGACCGCTACGAGGCTCATATTGAATGCTCGTGTTCCCATCTTCAAAATGTTTCACCCATCTCCTAACAGTGCTGGCACCCATGCACATATCTCCGTATGCACGCTGAAGTCTGAGGTGAATTTCAGCAACAGATTTTTCTTCTTTAACAAGGAATTTAATGACAGCACGCTGTCGAAACGAATCATCGTTGTCGACCATATTGCAGACATTGCCTGTGGTCACATGATAGCAGTTAATGACGTCACAATAAGTCAATACATAGTGTAAGGTCTGTAGATTATGATCATATATTCGTTTTTGTTACATTGTTGAAATTGAAATTATAGCAATGTGTTGCTCATGACTTTCAATACGACCCTCTGTAGTTTCACCTGAAGACGGAAATTACCGATAAATTTGCTTATAGTGTTTTCAGTCAGGGACAAAAGTTTTTGATTTGGTGTGAATATGCGACAAGAGACATACATTTTTAAGCTTCTTCACAGTATAATTCATTTCAGTAAGAGTTATTTGGCGATATTCCCGGAATTAGAGGACATCCAGCAAGTATCTTACTTGCCTGGCTTTCATCGCATCCAAGAAAATAACCAATCATATCTTTAACACAACACTTTATTTTTTAGTTCTTGCAATGATTATGCTCGAAGTGCATGGAAGGAAACCCCTTTTCCTTCAAAATTATTCATTTTCCATTATTACTTATAAATGTCATGCTTCTCCTGTAAGCATAAACATTTAGGCTATGATGAATGACAGCCAGTATAAGGGAGCTTAAACTCATGATTCCTGTGCACTAACTTTTGCTGTAATATTTAAGTTAAAATAAATAAAATTTATTAAAGAAGATAGAAATGGTAGGAGAAATAATTAAAAAGTACGCTATCATGCTTCCTTGCAAGAAAATTTAGGACTGTGAGGAAGAATCTATGTGAGCTCCAAGGCTCTTGGCCACTTGTCTCACTCCATACTTTACCATTACGTTGAAGAAACTTGATGAACTTTTGAAGGTAAACGCCCATAGTTTATAGGTTATTTTGGGGAAATGCTTAACAATATATCATAAGGTAAACACTGTCATCTAAAGTTCCTTTCAACATGACTTTAATGTGAAATATGGTATGTAATAATAATAATAATAATAATAATAATAATAATAATAATAATAATAATAATAATAATAATATTCGTTTAAGTGCATCTTGCTTTATTTTGACGTTTCCAGTTGCAGTTCTTTTGAACAAAATGTTGATTTAAAAATTGCTTTAAAATCCATGCGAGTGTAAATTGAATACGTTTGAGCTAAAATTTTATAAGACACAAATGGAAGTGACTACTTATAAGCAATTGAAAAGTGTGATTCCAAAACGCATGCAGTACATTTTGATGGAAGAACTGGGCTAGTTTTTGTATTCAACATTCTACGGACAGAGCGAGTTTTCAAGTGACATGCACAAGAATACAAACTTTTAGACAAGGTTTGCCCTTCTTTTGGAAGAAAACATGTGTAAAATATGATAGAGGGCTCAAACCTAATCATATATAGACCTGTGTATAAATCATAAAAATGGTCATTTGGACTGAGTGGGTTTAGGGATCACAGTCTTCAATATTAGACCTATATATTATATGACACTAAGATGCCCATCGTCTGTGTCATAAATGAGATTGAAAATGAGTATCCTTGTCCCATTGTTCTAATAAGTGTTGAATCATAGCACAATCCGTTTTCTACTTAAATTTCAATTTCGAACAATGAAATTCACATTAACGTCTTTAATTTTTCTTTTCAATCAATGAGAGAGAATGTTGGAGAAGAGAAATTCTAGAAATAAAGAAGAATTTACTGCTTCAGTCGACATTGTCCTACATCAAACTTTGTAATTACCGAGTTGCTGAAAACACAAACTTAGAACGGTTGTAAATGAGTGATGGAAACTGTGGAATAAGTGCTTGATGTAACATCGCTAGAATTTTCTATCCAGTTTACTACAGTTTTCAAATAAATGGGCGGAAGATCAATATTCTGTATCTCCTTTTAGTTTCAATTTCCTTCGCTTCTAATGGAAACGAATGAGAGACGCTGAATATTTCACATTAACGGTCGAGGCTTTGATTGGATTTCACTTTAATATCGGAATCTAAGACGCCAGCATTTTGTGGAACGGAATAATCCCTGTTAACGAGGCAGATCCATAATCTTAATACTTTGTATTTCTATATTACAAGTGAATAAATACAAATAAAAAACTTAGGTTTTATTCGTCAGTTACCTGTGTTTACATCTGGAAAAATTCAAGTGGAATTTGTTGTGATGTGTTTCATTGCACTCACATGTTTTCGTCCCTACTTATAATAATTTTCTATAAAGAAGTATTCGATTTTGTCTCGTCTACTCTCTCATGAATTCATTGATACATTCAGTCAATCGTATTTTTAAGTATTAATTTACTGTACGTGAGTTTTTAACTAATTTCAGCAGTAACATTTGTGTAATCCAAATTTTTTAAGCGCCTTAAGAGTTTTTAATTAAACTGCTTATATTTTAACGTATTTAAGCGAATTTTAAATTGTATTTACCTGGTTGGGATATCCACATATATCTATCAACGGAAAATTATTCAATAAAACATATCTTTACAAAGTTTATGTATTCCATCAAATCGTTTATGGTTATAAAATCCCTGAATTAATCTTTAAATGCTATCTCGTGTGTGTGGCATACTCAAATATCTGTATAATACATTTATTTGCTCTTGATAGATGTATTTCACCAACGTGTCTACATTTTTCAGATTCCTTAATTTATCTTCTAATTTTCATGTGATATTCTTCAGCCATTTCATTATTCCGAGAGTATTTTGATGTTTCTGTCTATGACAAATATTTCAATATCTCTGTATTACTGTTTTTGAATTCTCATCTATTTTTCTGTATTTATCACTAATTCCTCAAAATATAGAATTATTCCATCCCCTTGAATTCAGAGTCTGTTCTTCTTTAATTTATTATACATACATTTTTACCATATGGGAATTTTAATACATAGGTATATACTTGGGCCTATAAAAATTTTAAGAGCATTGTACCTGAACGCAAGGACACTTCGTTTTAAATTTCCTAACATGTAAACTGTATCCTACACAAAATGTTGCTCCTTTAATTTTATGTAATTTTCATAGCGTTATAATGAATCATTTAGTGATACAAAAACATTATTATGACGTGAGGAGAGGAAAAGGCGGGTTACTGGCTGCTCGCTCCTTGCACGGGCTGTTAGAGGTGCGACGTAGATCCTCAGTAGCCATATGTCATTTGCTGTAGTCACAAGTATTAAGTACTACTGAAATCCACGCTTCTTACCTAATTCGTTTTGAGATGCGAGTACTCATATTCATATTATGATAATATTTAATATTTTAGGTATCGTATAGGCCTAATACTGAGTTAACATGAAATTATGCAAGTGTAAATTATATGTTATACTTTATAATATGTTTAAACATTATTATAAAAATTACTCGTATATCAAATTATGACTGCAAATTTTTCTGCATCTGCAGTTTAAATATTAGAAGATTAATAATGATTTTTCCAGATCTTGATATACATGTGCCATTAAATAACTATCTTTGAACCAAGCAAAATGATGTAATGATTAACATGTATTACTTTTATTCTGGAGGTCTTGGGTTCGATCCCAAGTGTGTGACAGCTTAGATATGGGTTTTTGATGGTTTTACAAGTCTCTCCAGGTGGAAGATGGAATAATACGAATTACAACGATCACGATTCTATTCCTCCTCAATCCTAGAATTTTTTTTATAACTTTTCATAATCATATCGGCTTATTACCTATTGTACTACGACACGCCGGCCATAGCCTAGAACTATCATAACTGGCGGAGTCCGCTACTTTGTAACGAAAGAAAATTGCGTTAGAAGCAACGGCTGGAAAGATGAGATGTCTAAAATAATAAATAATCCTATTTTAAATTTCTATTCTGTAGAAAAACTGTATGACATCATATACGATTTTTTCAGTAGGCTAATCATGCAACAAATTCGATTGCTGGTAGAGGAGACTAGTACAAGGAAATTTCTCCAACAGATCTATAATTACTCCATCAATATCCATGAGATTTATCTGGCGACCGAGTGACATCTGTCGCCTGGATATTAGCACAGTCTAGTATATACAGTCACGAAACTCAATACTTAGTAAATATGCATCCATAGATAGTTGCTAACCACTAGGATCGCTAACATCGCCTCATTACAGACAATGCGACATAGTAGCGGCACAGTCTATTGTTCCTAGCAACCTCACAACTCAAGCTTCGTGACTGTATATACTAGACTGTGATATTAGTCTTTCTCTATGTCTACTCTATATTCCGTAGTTAATAATCCGTGTAACCGTGTAGATTATTACCTTATTATGAATCTGCTAATGAAGTTGACCTGCACTTCAAGCATTTCAGTACGCACGCATGCAAAAGGATATTCCTTACTTCCTGGTATTTTAGTGAAAACATTTTACAGATTAAAACTCTAAGCTGAGGCGTTTTACATACATTTTCCTAACCTCAAATCGTTTTTCTACTTTTTTTGTTCCTCTATATCAACTTTGTTTCTAGCATGATCACTAAAATATTCAGATAATTTTAACTTGACCATTCATTACAAATCCTAATTTGCTTCAATAATATTGGATTATTCTGTCTCGCCGTCGTCCTTCGTATGAGAATTTTGTCACGTAGCCAAGATATCGTAAGACAAAACACGCTATAAAAACAAGAAAAGAGATAAATCCGCATTCCCTATGAGTGGGTAATCAAATCGAATGACTTTGGGTTTGCAGACAGAAAATCTACAACTTGATTCGCATCATATAGCCTACAACAAAGTTCGACATTCGTGTGCATTTGCACCTATCATTGTTCTGAAGATTGTCTTATCTCTGTGGGCTGTGAGTACACTTTTGTCTTCGTAACAATACTCTAATGAGGGAAGTTTCTAATGAAAAAGCAATTGCAAAATACAAAAAGCTGAACATATGTAAAAAGCGAACAGTAACAAAATATTTGGCGATAAATGAAAGAAATTCTTATTCTTTCAACCTTCAGTTATGACATATGACATAATAATATAATCGAAGTTTATATGTATTATATTCTATGTCTGATGTGATTATGATGGATTTTGATTGGAAAACATTGATATTGGTATTTTGAGATCAAAGAATGAATGTTTATATTATTTATAACTTATAAAACAATTCTTGTACTCGCACCATTGTTTTATCGTTTCCAGGACGGTACGTCCACAGCAGTACGTCCATCAGATAATTTCTCCACTATCTCACGTCTACAGCTATTTTGTCCAAGGAAATTAATGCAGCAAACATTTCGTCCATCAAAAAATTTTTTGTCAATTAATATTTCGGCCAAGAATTATTGTGTCCATAATTGTTTCCCAATTTTCTCCTTGTCCACTAGATTCTGTGCCAACTAAATATTTTATCCTCGAATATTTTGTTCATTTTTGGGTAACAAGTAGCTCCCAATATGCAAATTTAAAAAAAGAAGGGTTGCTATGGAAGGGTATTTAATTATTTTGTAGCATAATAATATTCATTTCTATGGAATATGTAGGTCATTGGTTCAGTATTAAATTTTGAAGTAAGTGAAAATATTAAAAATGGCTTATAATATGACAACCGTAAGAGGGCGGGACATGCTAGTCCACAACAATTATGCTTAACACTTTCGTTCACATTATTATTATTATTATTATTATTATTATTATTATTATTATTATTATTATTATTATTATGCAAAACTTACTAGTGTTAATTATATAAGCACGTGTGACTTACAGCTGTTTCGGTGTATACTGTACACCATCATCAAAGCCTATTAGATCCTGGCGTCATCTAGATGTCGCTGCCTATTGTAGGGGTTTGCGTGTTGAAAAGGCAGCGATATCTAGATGACGCCAGGATCTAATAGGCTTTGATGATGGTGTACAGTATACACCGAAACAGCTGTAAGCCACTTGTGCTTATATAAATAACACTAGTAAGTTTGCCATTTTATCAATCATTTGTATTTAAGTGTTAAAAGTACTGTACGCAAGATTCAAGATGGATTATTATTATTATTATTATTATTATTATTATTATTATTATTATTGTTATTATTATTATTATTATTATTATTATTATTATTATTATTATTATAGTGGTAGTAGTATAGTAGTAATAGTGTATTAGTTTTAAACCATTGATGCAAGTGGACAATCAGGAATATTGGGCACAGTGTACTAAACGAGACAATAAAATGGACAACTGAATAAAGAGAACAAATATGAATGTAGGACATAATAAAAATATGTGGATCAAACTTTCAGAGGACAAAATAGCATAATGGACATTTAAACTGTGGACGAAATAATAGTGGACATAAAACACCAGAGGGCGAAAAAATATAGTGGACAGAATATCAAAGGGACGTACGAAACAGTGGACGAAATATCCGTTGACATAGCGTCTGGGAACCATTTGATCTATCCAGTTACTCCAACCATGAACAGAGAAATGTACTTCTGCTCAAGGAGAACACTGTGGATTGCTGCAAAATTAGTTATAATTAAGTTTAATTCTTGACAGAAACTCTTAATTCTGTGTTTTAAATTTGTGAAGAGAGCACAGTGTTTGAAGTTCTTGCCAATATCGCTTTATGTTTTATACATCTATAAGTGTACTATACGGTACCTAATACGTCAATAAATACACTATCGTATCAAGCCCATGTCATTTGTAAAATACTATGTGTTTTTTATGTATCTGAATGTCAAAGCACTCTCATCAATTCAGTCTTCTTGTATAAGTTACAGTACTTCATAATCGTATAACATAGTCAATAAACATTGTCTTTCAGAAAGAATGTACTAATATTAAGTCTCTGAAAAGAAGTATTAATACAGAAAGTATCGTATATATGAAGAAAATGTAGATCTATGTGAGTTCACAATGAAACTATAACAGCATTAGAGACTGAAATATGTATTTCCTTTTCCTATCAAAGTAACACATTCAACAGAATGACAGGTTATGCATGTTGATTCATTTTTCCATTTGATTCAGACGTTGTAAGTTAATCACGTTGGCTTTGTGTTATCTAAAATTATAGGATTAAAAGGAAAGTTTTATGGTAAAGGATATGAAAGTGGGGACTTAGAATAACGGATATCACAAATAAAAACAAGTGAAGAGAGATTTTGTTGTACTTCCCAGGCGACCGCAGGCAGAGCTTTAAGAATATCAGCCTTTATGCAAGATAAGCTTGTTTACTGTGAGGTCTGTAGACAAAATGGAATGAAACGCGGGCTGTATCAGGTATTGTCTGCATGCATTTTGGATTTGACAAGTGACGTGATGGGTTTTTGTGGGTTGCGACGGGCGAGAGAGGAGAGAAAGGAATGAAGTGACGACAAGTGAGAATCGAGATGGAAGAGGCTGCGGAGATGAGTCATTCGGGAATGATGGGTACAAGAGTATAGGCATCACTGCGGCAGCAACCAAAAGAGAGGAAAATCGTGATGCCTGAACGCCAAGAGACAAAATGAGAAAATTGAATTCCAGCTTTCTCTGAATGAAACTTCACCAAGACTAGTAGACCAAGTTTTAATGAAGACAGTTTAAATAATGAAGAAGAGGTGAAGGGGAATGTATAAGAAGAGTGTAGAGCAAACAGATGATCGAGGGGGTGGGAAGGAGGAGGGGTGTGAGTACAGTGACATCACTTGACTCCGAAGACATCTGAAGTCGACCGCTGGGTGGGAGGTTTCTTTGAATCTCGAGGAATTAACAAAGAGAGAGAGGGAGGTTTCTGTGTGAGTGGTATAAAATTACTCTGGGTTTGTTTGAGCGGCAAATTCAGGAAGGAGAACTCAAGTATATCACGTTTATTTCTTTTGTACTTTTTACAAGTATCTGACTACAAGTGCCACGTGCAGATGAAGCTCTATAGAGAAATTCTCAGATTTCCCAAACTCTCAGCGTAATATGATACAAAGATTTTGGATGATTATTCCTTACATTAAATATTCACTTAGAACATTTTTACATTAAAATTGAACTGTAGCATATGTATGTATGTATTTATTTACACTGCAAGTGGGCAAGCACCCGGTGGCAGTGGTATAAACAATATAAACAATACACAATAAAATGATAAGCAATATACAATAAAATTTACAATACACAATACAATTTTACAACACATATACAATTTAATATTGCTGTAAATTCAGTGAATCAGGTTCGATTTCTGACAGCGAAATGGAGATTTTCTTCTCTAACATTGGAACTAGGTGTGCACCTTCTTCATGTCGGGTTTCATTCCGCTGCTCTGTGTAACTTCGAGTAAATTAAAATATGTTGACTTATTGTTCCCATCATAATATGTTAAGCTCTCCTTTTCTGGTAGGGACTCTCTGTTCTCAGAAAACCGTGGGAGTTAGAGGTTGTAAAGTGATCTGCAGTCTCAGGAGAGATGTTGACCAGTAAATCTCAGTCAAGATGTTAGCTTCTCGTGGTATCTTCATCGTCTCAACCCAGACGATGGCCCGTAAAGTATCTGTGGCTCAGTCGAAACGAGACATAGAAATATTCGTAATACCAGTCGAGCAGTTTGCTAATTATTTCCAGTCTTAATTGAGATGTAGTTTCGTAAAATATCTGTGGCTTCACTTGAGACGTTGACGACTGAAAATATCTACAGTCTCAATTAAGGTGAGAGAATGCTATTTTTTTTTGTAATTTTTCCTATTTGGTGTAAAATATTAATTTTTTGCATGTATCTTTAATAGTTCAGAAATTATATCCATTTTGTCTGGCAATGTAGCAAAAAAAATGAAGTTACCGGAAACAACAAAAAAAGTGGGCAAGTGATTTATAAATCCATAACGCAGGAAGTTTAAAAATGGCGACTCAACATCCGATAAGGGTAAAAAATACCCACAAAATGTTATGCTATGCATTCCACACATATCACAGAGTATTTTAAAGAATTTTGTGTTTGTTTGTTTTTTTTTTCTTTTTAATTTACTCATTTTTCACCAAAAATATCATCATTATCTGGAGTAAATTAACACCAGTCTCAATTCAGACGCTGATGTGTAAATTATCTGTTTCAATCGATACGTTGAAATATCAATGCGTTAAGCTTTAAATTGTCTCTAGTCTCAATTGGGATTGTCGACTGTTGGAGTCATATGATGCATCTGTGATGTATTTGTATCATTCACCTAGGGTTGCCAAATTTGGAAGTGGGAAATAAGGAATGTCTTTAATCGACATTCAATTTCTTAGAAGGAAAAAAAAAAACACTTTTTATTCGCGTATATGGGGAGAAGTATTATGTATTAACTAAGAAGAATACAATTAACCAAATAATATTTTGATTTACACATTACAATTAATTTTTTATTGCAACACCTACATACAACTATACTGAGTGAACTTGAGTCTTTATTTTTATGTACTCTCTAAATCAGTGGTCGTCAGCACTCGCTGAAATGTGCAAAGGGTAAGCAGAGACGTCCCGTGTGCCCCGTCGTGCAGCAGGAAGAGGTAGAGAGCATACCCGCTAGCAGTTACGAGTGCACCATGGTGCACTGTGTTCTCCGCGGGTAAGAGACGCTAGCCCAAGGGTGCTCTGTGCTTACGACCGCTGCCCTAAAGCCTTGGCTTTCCTGAACCGACTCATGCGAGGTCCGCCGCCCGCCTCGCACAAATCCGGACTATACGATAGATGTGATTTCTAGAGCTGCGAGCCTCGCATTTATCGGTTCAGATAAACGTAAGGTTTTACATTTCACATGTATTTCTCACTTGAAGATGCCATATCTAACAATTTTTGTTTAACATAATCTTCTTGAAATAATTAACTACAGTTTTCATCATTATTGAAGTATGTAAAAAGTTAATTCTTCATAAGCTTTTCAGTGCATTTTTTCCCTTTCATCATTACATGTTATAGCCATTACTGAAAATATTCCGTCCGTAAATGCATTTAATGGAAAAGTCTTAGGAAAACTTGGTAACAATATTTATTTATTTGTCTAATGGCTAGTACATGATATTTACTATCATTGACTGAGGGAAAAAAAAGAAAGTGATGAACAAAACTTTGCCTTATTATAGACCATTTTGCCGCAAAGCGTTGTCCAGGGTGCACCACGTGGAGGTAGGTCTATGTCGCACCCATGGTAACAATATTAACATTTATTTTTTAGTTCTTGTTCACGTACTGTCATACTACTAAGGCGTCACCAGTGCCACTGGAAATGTGAAGTAGATCGCAATCTCAATCAGAACTGCTCGAGGAATATGAAAATTGAACATTTAGCGTACGGTTCAAGACTAGCACTGCTACTGCTAAAACCGTATTGTTCCGGGTAAAACCGTACATCTGGCAACCCTATAGCCACCCAAAATTGAGATTTGCTTCTGTATGCTTGTATGTATGTAGCCTATGTGTGTGTGTGTTTTATGTACGTGTGCGTGCTTTTATGTAATGTATTTATTTATTTATTTTAATAGGTTAATTTACGACGCTTTATCAACATCTTAGGTTATTTAGCGTCTAAATGATATGAAGGTGATAATGCCGGTGAAATGAGTCCGGAGTCCAACACCGAAAGTTACCCAGCATTTGCTCATATTGGGTTGCCGGAAAACCCCGGAAAAAACCTCAACCAGGTAACTTGCCCCGACAGGGAATCCAACCCGGGCCACCTGGTTTCGCAGCCAGACGCACTAACCGTTACTGTATGTATGTATGTATGTATGTATGTATGTATGTATGTATGTAATTATTGTAAATCGCTTAGTTAAGGTGTATTAATATTGTTGCTATTTTTGTTTAACGTAAGAAATTTTACAACTGAATATGCTTGAATAGAAAGAATGTCTTAAAATTGAAGTTCATGTAAATAACATGGCGAGACACGAAATCTTAAGGCAAACACAAGCGAAGGAATCTAATACTAATAATAATAATAATAATAATAATAATAATAATAATAATAATAATAATCCGTGGCGCTACAGCCCACGAAGGGCCAAGACCGACCAGCCGGCTGCTAGCCTCACGGCCACATGCCGAAGCAGAGATGGACGATCATCCAACCAGAATGGAGGTATCGTGTGGTTAGCACGATGATCCCTACAGCCGTTATAGCTGGGTTGCGTAACCGGATTTCGCTACCTATCGTAGCTCCCCAAGTGTATCACTTTGCTGGATGGGCGCCGGTCCCATACACTGGCCGAAATTTCATGATAAAATTTCTTCCCCCATGAGGAATCGAACCAGCACGCATTCCGTAACGCGAGTCCCAGGCAGGATGCCTTAGACCATGACGCCACGGGGCGGGACAAAGAAATCTAAGTATGGAGAAATTTTATAGAGTTCCCTGCTGAAGTGGAGCTTTCCTGAGCAGGAGCTGGGTTTCTTGTCAGAAGCGCCACCACATACACAATGGATGACGAAAGTACGTTTCATGTGTTTTGTAGTCTATATTGGAATATTCGTTTAATTTAAATTCGATAGTATTGAAGCCAATTTATAGCGTTAATCGAAGGATCACTGATAAATGCCTCCCAGTATTTTCACTCTTGGAATGAATGCTGTGCTTTCTTTTCAAGAGGAAATTATATCCAAACCATACGCAACGGCCACTGCCTATTTGAGCAAGCCCGATGCTTTTGAAACGAGTCGAAATCTACATCCACTCATTGTCGCAGTCGCAGCTTCCTCTGACGTCCACTGTGACAAAAGGTAGGAGATACAGACGTATAGGTAGACGTTGGCTTGATTTTGCCAGTCGTCAAACACGTGGTTACAAGAGTGTGAAATTGAACATGAATATATGTGGGGAGTCTGAACAATAGTTAACATTCAACAAAGCAAAACTGTCGCACGCTTGTAAGGATATGTTGGTGTTGTCGACAAATCTTCGTAATTGAAAATAGTGAAGAGAATTATTCAGAAAATATCCATTAAAATTTGAGTCCTATCTCTCACGTGGTGCTAAATACTAAAAAGGGACACACAGTAACCACTCACGGCTTGTTAGTTTGGGGATTAGCTTTATACAGAATGCATAGCATAATAATCTGTCTTTTTTTATGAAACAAAGACGACATTGAACATCTTACAGACATTGTTACCAGGTCCTAAGATCTAACATGTTGTACTTTGCTTCCGAACTAAAGTAACTTATTTTTGTAAAAACGATTGCACATTTAAATAACTGTATAAATATAGACTATTATGTTTGCTTTTAATATAAATATTACATACACACATGCAGAATGACAAACGTCAATATACACAGAGATACTGGAACACTAGAAAACACACAGAAAATAGAAAACTTGCATCGAAAAACGAAAGTGAAGATCTGTCATTTCAAATAAACAATCACAATTTTAACTGGATTTGTGTGAGATTATGGTAAAGGCTGGCATCCCATTCTTTAAACTATAAAATCTCCATTTTAAAGTCTTTATTAAAAAATACACAAATAAAAAGTTGCCAATATATGTAACATTAAGGAAAAATTATTTTAAAATATGTTACGATAGCACAGTGCATTAAATAAGACAGATGTATTTAGAGTAGTTTATTTTACGACGCTTTATCAACATCTTCGGTTATTTAGCGTCTGAATGAGATGAAGGTGATAATGCTGGTGAAATGAGTCCGGGGTCCAGCACCGAAAGTTACCCAGCATTTGCTCATATTGGGTTGAGGGAAAACCCCGGAAAAAACCTCAACCAGATAACTTGCCCCGACCGGGAATCGAACCCGGGCCACCTGGTTTCCCGGCCAGACGCGCTGACCGTTACTTCACAGGTGTGGACATGTATTTAGATTATTTTCATTTTTAATATATTATTTATTTAATGTTCTATTAATGTTCTTATGTAACCTATCGTTCCTTGCAAGCAGTGTTTATGTTCATTAGACAACCAACATACTAGTAGTTTATAATATTAAAACTCAAAGATCCGTGCCTGATTCTGAATTACAAGGTCAACACACATTCAGCAGTAAACAAAGCTCATTGAGTTTTGATGTTTCTGTATACCTCCATCTTCTGCCATTAGCAACGAAGCCTCAGTGTAGGCCTATACTCCGTGTTGCAGTCAACTTAACTAAACGGTCCCCAAGATGCTATGTCTGCACATTACAGTTCTCTTTCAATCACGTTACTTGTCCAAAATTACTTAGAACTTTGTTTGGAAGTACAATTTATGCGAGAAAGACATTACAATCTATACTTAATACATTTTAAAATAAAATGAAAGAGGAAATCATAAAATTTGTAGTATTTTAAAAATTATATAAAACTCATTTTAGTATAAAATTTCCGATTATATTGTATAACTCAGTGCTTTGGAGATACCAAATCTTAAACACGTTTACTTGTATCATGGTATAAAATAAGAAAATTTGGCCTTGAAGTAGCTTAAATTTCCATAAAAATCAAACAGCAATAATTGCTGACGATAACTTGAATCTTAGTTTCATAAGGAAAAGAGTGCCCCACCAAAATATCCTTGTAAATAGGAAATACACTGTGTAGGAGTGGTAAAAATAAAAATCCTATCTTTTCTCATAGTTTTAAAAATTTGATGAAATGACGCACATTTCATAGGATGACCGTAGTCTAGAGCTTAAATAGATCCCGTCCATCACTGCTATTTAGGCTAATTCTC